>NW_024412394.1:2856903-2883880 GCF_014898765.1 Herpailurus yagouaroundi | reverse complement strand
TTACCTTCCCCCCCCCCCCTGCGCCCCCCGCAGGCTGTGCTGGCTGGTATTATTCTGAGCAACATCTTCCCCTACCTTGAAACCATTTACAACGTACCCCATCTGTGGAGGCAGAACCAGTATGACTGTGTGAGTACAGATGCGCTGGCCGAGGTAGGGAAGGACAGGGGGGAAGGTCAGAAATAGGGCGCGAGAACAAACAAAGAGATCAGGGTGAAGTACCCTAGCAATTCTTCAACATCTGATACTCAAGCCTAAAAAAAGAAAAAATGGGTGCATGGAATGCTGAAATGTCATTCCAACTATGCAAAATTAAATGAAAAGGACAGAAGTGGCCACAGTTAGGTACGAATCTAGTAAAAGGGTTTGCCACACATTAAGTAGTCAAACGACTTTTAATCCAGTCAGTGTGATTGCATGCCAGGATAGGAGAGACAAATCCTGCTATGAGAAGGTGGTGTCTTGAGAGGCAGAGCTGCTGGAGAACCCTGCTCCCATCTAGAGCACAAAACTGGGGACACAAAGGGGAAACAGCAAAAAATAAAATATGGGGGATATAATACGATGAAAGGAGAGGAACCCCATAGAGGCAAAGAGAAATGAAAGGGGGTAGTTTTTGGATCCAGGTCCCTGAGGAGCTACGAGGGTATGTGGTCCAGTGCACAGGTACCACTTCTAGGAAGAGGGGTAGCCCTTCCAGCAGGACTGGAGACAGGGAGGGAGAATGACATGGGGACAGTAACTAACAAGTAGCAGGTGGCGGGGGTGGGGGGGGAGCAAATATTCAAGGGAGTTTTAGCCTATCCACACTATGAAGATGAAAGTCAGGTGGCTTGCTGAGAGCGATGGAGAGCGATGGAAAAGGTGGTGAGGTAAGGGGCCAAAAAGGATGTTAAAGATTCCCAATAGCCACAAAAAGGTCTTAAAATAGCAACTACTATGTGTTGCTTTGGGGATGATATTTTTAATCACACACACACACAAAAAAAGCCTATAAAGTAGATTTTGTTATCCCTATTTTGCACATGAGGTTTCAAGAGAGAATTGAAGAGAGAAGTGATCAAGGACACCTGCAAGAATGGCTAGGCAGCGTTGGGACCCAATCATTTGTGAAGGCGACGGCCCAGAGGGCTGTGCAGTTTGTTCTCTGCACCCTGGGTTTCGGGAGGGAGCGGGAAGGAGAAGATGGGTTGAGAGATACAACTGATCTTCCCACTTGTGCTTATGGTCATGGTCTTCCCTTCCCCTTCTTCCTTCCCCCCACTTCTCCATAAGATTATCTGGATGGTTACTTTCGTATCTGCGATTTTCCTGGGACTGGATGTGGGACTACTCGTTTCACTAGCCTTTGCCTTCTTCATCATCGCTGTTCGGTCACACAGGTACTTTGTCTCAGGTGATAGGAGGCTGGCTGTGGCGAGGTAAGGCAACTATGACCTGAAAGCGCATATGTTTCCTTTCAGAACTAAGATTTTCCTCCTGGGTCAGATCCCTAACACCAACATCTATAGAAGCTTCAATGACTATCGGGAGGTAAGATCCCAGATCAGTCCCGCTCCTCTGCCCAAAGGATGGTCTGGACCAGGCCTGCTGCTTGGTTTTTCTACAACAATCCCTTTGCTGTTGTTGTTTGCTAACCTACGGACACGTGTTTGCAGAGGTGGGGAAAGTGATGCAGGACAGTGGAGGTGGGGAACTTAAGTAGGTAGATCCTCAGAGTGCTGCAGCCAGTTAAGGATCATGTCCTTGGTGGGGAGGGGTGGTGGGGAAGGCCAAGAAAAAGAAAAGAACAAATGGAAGGCGGAGAAGAAAGCAGGAAAAGCAGGGGGTGAAAATGACAGGGAAGAATTTGCTAATCCTGGCTTCTTAGGAAGAAGAATCCAGATTCTCTAGGGAGTTCTAGAGATGCTTTCTTATTCTACAAAAGAGCTGAGAAGCTTCCCTCCACTTCACATTTGTCTTGCAGGTTAAAAACATTCCTGGGGTGAAAATCTTCCAGTGCCGCAACTCCATTACATTCGTCAATGTTGATCAGCTAAAGCACAAGCTATTAAAAGAGGTGGTGGCTTCCTCCCCTGCCTTTCTCCACCTGCTCCCCTCCCCCTCCCCCGCCCCCTCCCCAGGGACACCCCCTCTTCCTTCCCCCACTCACCACCTGGCCTGTCTCTTACATCTCTCAGGTTGAAATGGTAGGGGTGCCTCTTAAAGAAGAAGAAGTGTTCCACCTGTTTAATCAAAATGAAGACAGCTCACAGGAAGAAAAGATCTGTCAGTGTTTCTGCAACTGTGACGAACAGGAGCCACCACCCAGGGTTGGAAACCTCTTTTCCTTTCTGCATTTTTCTCCACATTTTATAAAGAAGTGCACTGGTAGTTGAAGAAGAAGTAAGGAAAGAAAATCAAAACCCCCTCAGGGGCTTTGACTCTTAGATGGACCATGGGTAACTGGAAATCAGAGATTTCTACCCAGCAATGAAGGCACGGTCCCCTTTTGAGATGTAGATCTTGACCTTAGTAGGTAGGAGGAGATGTTTGGGTCGCTACTCAATGGCCAGTGACTGACCTGAGCGCAGAGAGCACAGTTTGCCTACTGAGATGGACGGTAATACCCTAGTTATACCTATTTCCCTGACTTTCACCTGCCTGGCTTTCGATTTCTGAAAACAAGTGGCTGAAAGATTGTTTTCCAGTTCCAACAAAAGCAGCAGAGTTAAGGTGGCTGCCCTTCTCAAGGACATGCCAGGGTCTCCTGATGTCTGCCTGTGACCGAGGAAATGGTGGTGGGGGGTGGAGGGCGGGTAAGCGAAGATGGAAACTTCACACCATCTGAAGGCTATTTTGGCTGATGAATTATAAAGTGCTCATTATTTCCAATTCAGACTTGATCTAAATTAAATTAATTCCCTTCATCTAATATTTATTTCCTTTCCCCTCAGCGGGGCTGCTCATTTCTAGCTTTGGGGGCCTTTCACCCAGCCTATACTTATACCCTGGAGGGGCAGCTCTATCTACACACACACACACACACACACACACACACACACACACACATTTACTCCCCCACCACAAACATCTCCTGTCCCCCTCCTCATGTTGGCCCTTCCAAACGCCAAGCACCCACTCTCCTTCCCATACACCCTAGTGGAGTGTAGGCTCTACTGAACTCCCCGAAAACACCAACTTTCCTGCCAAGAGGATGAAATTAACACTGTATCAAATTTTTGTTCAGTATCCACACTGCACTGAGCATTGTCGAGGATGTTTACAGGACATCAGCAAATACACTTCAGAGCAGAATAGGATCACAAAGCATTTGAGTTTCTACCCTGTGCCCAGAACTGTGATGCAATGAAAAAAGAAAATGAATTTTAAGGGTCTCTGCCCTTAAGTAGCTCTGTTTTCTTTTTCTTTTTTCTTGTGGCAAAAAGACATATAACATAAAACTTACCATGGTAACTATTTTTAAGTGTACAGTCAGTAGTGTTAAATATATTCCCATTGTTGTGTAAGCATCACTACCACCTACCTCCAGAATTTTTTCATCTTGCAAAACTGGAGCTCTGTACCCGTTAAACAAGAGCTCCCCGTTTCCTCCTCCCCGCCCCCCACCCCCTGCCCAGCCCCTGGCTACCACCGCTCTACCTTCTGTCTCTATGAATTTGACTATTCCAGATACCTCATTAAGTGGAATCATACGGTATTTGTCTTTTTGTGACTGGCTTACTTCACTTAGTATAATGTCCTCAAGGTTCATCCAGGCTGCCCTTTTTAATTTTATTTATTTATTTATTTATTTATTTATTCATTTTTAATTGTTTTAATGTTTGTTTATTTTGAGAGAGAGAAAGAGAGAGTGAGCGTGAGCAGGGAAGGGGCAGAGAGAAAGGGAGACAGAGAATTCAAAGCAAGCTCTGCACGGTCAGTGCAGAGCCCGACACGGGGCTGGAACTCACGAACTGTGAGATCATGACCTGAGCCAAAATCAAGAGTTGGACGCTCAACCGATGGAGCCACCCAGGCACCCCCAGGTTGTCCTTTTTTAAAAAGGACATTTGTCCTTCAAAACATTGACAAAAGTAGACACAAGTATGAGCCTCTGTGTACCCACCATCCACTTTAAGATTGATCAGTTCATGGACAACTTTGTTTCATCTCTACACCCACTCAGAGAGTTATTTTGTAGCAATTCATGAAATTTTTTTAAAATATTTTATTTTTGAGTGATCTGTGCACCCAACATGGGGCTCGAACTCACAACCCCGAGATCGAGAGTTGCACACTCCACTCACTGAGCTAGCCAGGCGCCCCAGTTCATGGAATTGTAAATCAAGCTAGGGAGATGACTCTCTGTTAATGTGACCTACACGGCTATTATTGTATTTTGTCAATCCTATGCTCCATGTTTTTTCACATCTCTGAAATTTGGATTCAGTGCACAGCTGATGGCATGCCACAGTTTAATTTGCAGTGATTTCTTTTCTTTCTTGATAATATAGAAAGTACTGGGACGTCTTAAAATTGATGAAGTAGGAGAGTAAACCATTCCACACAGTATCTGTCACGTTCAAAACTGTGTCTTTAGATTTTAACAACTCTAAGTAAAGATTTTAACAATCCTAAAGAGAGATCAGCATGAGTTCGAGAAGTCAGGAAACAACTTCTTGATAGCAATGGGCTTGAGCTAGGCAGGAGAGAGAAATTTGGATTTAGGTCAGATAGGAAAAAAGAGGACTCCCCGTCTGTGGACGGACTTGAACAAAGACGCTGAGGTAGAAACAACTATGAGGTCCTCAACAGCAAGAGGTTTGGCCTGGAAAGTAAGTTCAGGCAGACACGGCACGAGTGGATCATGAAAGTCTTTGAAGGACAAGAGTGTAGAGTGGATGAAGGAGAGAAAAGGGAGGCTCTCAGAGGTCTCCTTCTGCCTGAAGGATCTTGCATCTCCCTGTCACTGTGCCTGTCCTCCAGAGGCCTGGCCTCAGTGACTCTGAAGCCTTAAGGAACACCCCTGTCCTTTGAACCGTAACTTATTATCTGTGCATACCACTTTTTTTTCTGTTATGCAAAACATACTACCTCGTACGGTTTTTACCTTAATGTTTTTGTACTTGTTTAAATGTGTATTTATTTATTTTGAGTGGGGGGAGGTACAGGCAGAGGGAGAGAATCCCAGACAGGCTCCGTGCTGTCAGCGCAGAGCCTGATGCAGGGTTTGAACCCACGAATCGCGAGCTCATGAGCCGAAAGCAAGAGTCAGTTAGGGGTGCCTGGGTGGCTCAGTCAGTTAAGCGCCCGACTCTTGATTTTGGCTCAGGTCACGATCTCACCATTGCTGAGTTCGAGCCCTGCATCGGGCTCTGCACTGACCATGCAGAGTGTGCTTGGGATTCATTCTCTCCCCTCTCTCTCTGCCCCTACCCCACTTGCTCGCTCTCTCTCTCTCTCTCTCTCTCTCTCTCAAAATAAATTTAAAAACTTTAAAAAATTGTTTAAAAAAAAAAAAAGCAAGAGTCAGATGCTTAACCAACTGAGCCACCCAGATGCCCCCCCCATTTTTGTATTTAAAAAAATTTTTTATAAGCAATATAATAAGCACAATATCGCCCAGACTGTACCACTCTAGCAAGTGCCTCATGGTTTTTGTCCATCTCTGTTGTTGTTGATGCGTTGAACGGACACGTGCCCTCTCCCCACGTAGAAGGTGGGACGCGTAGCCATTACCTGTGACTGCAAAGTGGGCATTCACCTCTTCCCTGCCATTGTATTCCCGGTGCTTGGTGCTGTCCTTAAGCCACGGCAGGCTCTCCAGGCCTATTAGGATGAAAGGAGTGAAAGGGAAAAATAGGCCCGCGCGAGTAATTTCTGTCTTCTTAAGGAAGCCTGATGAAAGATGGAAGTGTTGAGAAAAGGGACTGATGGAAGAAACCCTTCAAACAAACTCTTAGTAGGCACCAAGACAAACTAGAGCCCAGGGATGAGGGGAAGGACTAAACCAAAGATTATCTTAAGTCTGGCTCACAGGGCAATGAAAGCATCATCGGTACGCAGAGGAAAGTTGGGAGGGCAATGCCACGAGCGGCAAGGATATGGCAAGATGAATGCGGCTTTTTCGGTCACGAGCGTGAAGTGACAGTGAGGTGTCCGAGCGAAATCCAAGCACCTGGTCTGTGGGGAGGTTTCCTGAGGGAGAGGGAGGTGAGTCAGGAGACAGAAATGGCATCATTGCAGGTACTTGTAGCCCCTGCTCGAGCCTCCTCACGGTCCTCCCTTAACTCTGTTGTCCCAGGTTGTCTACACAGAACGATTTGAAAGTAGACAGGACCGCGACTCATCCTCCATTAACCTGATCCGCTGCTCGCATTTCGACAGCATGAACACGTGCCAATCCGTGTCCCATGAGGAAGTACCGTACATCGTATCTTCCACGACTTACAGAAATCAAGGGCAAAGCTACGAGGACGTGGACAAAGTTTGGGTTTCTAATGACCCCCGTAGAAACAGCTTGATGCCACTGCCTGCCGCTGTGGAAACCCAAGAGAGGAACAGGTCACTCCTTCCCTTCTCGGATACCTCTCATCTACCCAGCATCCACACCATTATCCTGGATTTCTCCATGGTACATTTCGTGGATTCACGGGCTTCAGTGTCCTTAAGACAAGTAAGTACTGAGCAGGCTTTCACAAGAGCTCTGATCCCCTCCTACCACTGCCCACCCCCCCCCCCTCACCAGCCCCGACCCTGATGGAATCCTCTGAGTCACTGATCAGCTGCTATGTGACCCCAGGGCCACTAGAAACTTGGACACTAAAGATAGTTTAAGGTCAACCGGAATGAAAAGGAAAGAAACCAACCTTGTTTTTTGAACTGGGGTTGGCTCTGTAAGCAAGGCATGTCACTTCTCAAAAAATCCAGAATGGAAAACAGCTATCTGTGCCACACCCAGCAACTCCCAGGATCTCCTGGGAGTTCACTGCACATCTTTTCAATAGGTCTGAATGCTACAGGAGAAAAAAAAGCACACCAAGAATTCTCACTCTTCATCTGCTCTGAGGTAGACATTGTAAAACATTCTCAGATGTGAAGACATGATAAAATGGCCCTGGCAAGCCTGGGGCTGCCCAGTCCGGAACCTACAGGATCTCCCCCAGTTCCCTCCTCATTGCCTGCATCATTGGGTGCAAAGGGCAGGGAAGACGTTTCCTTCAGAAGCCGTACCCCTGAGTCCCGGCTTCTCTCCTACTCTCTGATTTCTCTTGACAATTTTCATTCCTCTCCTTCTTATACAGCCTGGACAGTTTAGGTGCACAGCTAACTGTATCGGTTTTTATTGTTGATGTCTTCTAAGTACTGTATCTGCCTTTCAGCCAGCTTATCTCAGTTTACAGCCCTCTGCCTCACTCTTGCTCCTTTTGGTGGTGGCTCAGGTTTAAACATCCTGAACACCCACTTCCTGGACGCTGACTGCACCCACTTGTTTTGTTTTGTTTTGTTTTGTTTTGTTTTTTGAAACCTGCTCCTTTGGTTGACTTTCCTTCTTTTATCCTCTTTTATCAAACTTTATTCCTATTTTATCCTATTCTTTTATCCTATTTTATCAAACTTTATTCCTAAGGAAATATGATTCTGTCTTAAGTGAGTCCAGTTCCTCTTTGGTTTGAGGCAACAGGAAGCTTCTCGTAGCAGAAAGAACTCTGGTTGGCACTCTGTGGGTGTGTACTCTGTCCTGGGTTTGCTACTGTTCACTGTCCATCAGACCTGAGGTAATTTACTAAATTGCACTGGGCCTTCGTTTGCTCATCTATAAAACGAGAGACCTGGAAGGGGGGCACCTGGGTGGCTCAGTCGGTTGAGCATCCAACTTTGATTGGATTCAGGTCACGATCTCGCGGTTCATGAATTCGAGCCCCACATCAGGCTCGCTGCTGTCAGCCTGTCAGTGCAGAGCCCGCTTCAGATCCTCTGTCCCCCTCTCTCTGCCCCTCTTGCTTGTGTTCTCCCAAAAACAAATAAATATGTAAAAGATAAATAAATAAAACGAGACTTGGAAGAGATGAACGTTAAGGGCTTTCCCATCCAAGACATCCTCTTCTCCACCCCATTTGCAGATTCGGTTCTACTTGGTGATGTCTCAACTTTTGGACTTCTCCATCTTAGGGTGTACTGCTGGGGTGCGTTCTCTTCTCCCATTCTCACTTGGTAGTTACTGCTTTAGATGTCATTAAACCTACATTATCAAATGCCTGCTACATGGCAGACTGAGTTGGGCACATTCATATACACTGTTTCATTTAATTCTCCCACTAGCCCTGAGAGGCAAGTCATATTCCCCCTTAGGAGTTCTAGGCTCACAGCTAGTAAGCGGCCTGCCCAGCATGGGGACTCAAAGCATCTGACTTTATACCATTCTTCCTCCTGTTCTGTAGTAAGAGTGGTGCTATTCTGTCTCTCCCCTCTTGCTTTCCTTTTTTTGTGGAGGCACCATATGTTCTGGTCCTTGGCATAACCCATCCACACCTGGCCTGTGTTAATGACTTTCTACTCCAGCCCAATGTAGAGGCAATGTAGACACCTTTACTTTACAGCCTTCAGAGATTCGAGGTGCACTTTCTCACCTTGAAGTTACACATTTCTTCATTCCTTCTGTAATTGTTCTTCTTTTTTTATTTTATTTATTTATTTTTTTAATTTTTTTCAACGTTTATTTATTTTTTTGGGGGGGGGGACAGAGAGAGACAGAGCATGAACGGGGGAGGGGCAGAGAGAGAGGGAGACACAGAATCGGAAACAGGGTCCAGGCTCTGAGCCATCAGCCCAGAGCCCAACGCGGGGCTCGAACTCACGGACCGCGAGATCGTGACCTGGCTGAAATCGGACGCTTAACCGACTGCGCCACCCAGGCGCCCCGAGTTCTTCTTTTTTTAAAAAGATTTAAATATTTATTTGTTTTTGAGAAAGAGCATAAGCAGGGGAGGGGAAGAGAGAGAGAAGGGGACAGAGGATCCAAAGCGGGGGCTTGGATGTGGGGCTTGAACTCACAAACTGTGAGATCATGACCTGAGCCGAAGTCGGACACTTAACGGACTGAGCCCCCAGGCGCCCCACCGTTCTCTAATTGTTTCATACAGCCCAATTGGAGGAAATCATTATTTTTTGTTTACTTTAACTTTGAAAACTTAAATTTACTGAAAAAAATCCCAGCAGTCATTCTTATTAGAGACAATCATGCAATTTAAGCTTCTTCCTAATTCATGAAATGTCACTCTCCCATTGCTTGTCATTTAGAGTATGTCCAGAGGCACTTGGGTGGCTCAGTCGGTTAAGTGTCCATCTCTTGATTTCAGCTCAGGTCAGGATCTCATAGTTGTGAGATGGAGACTCGCATGGAGCTTCATGCTGGGTGTGGAGCTTGCTTAAGATTCTCTCTCTCTCTCTCTCTCTCTCTCTCTCTCCCTCTGCCAATAAACAAACAAACAAACAAATAAAGTATGTCCATAGTGGCTCTTTATCAAATGACCATGATCAAGAATGATTTTCTTGTTTCCTCTTGGTAAAAGAAGTATCAGGTTTTTGTGTTTTGGTTTTGTTTTGTTTTGGTTTGGTTTGGTTGAGAAAGAGAGAGAGCATGGGCAGAGGAGAGGGGCAGAGAGAGAGAGAGAGAGAGAGAGAGAGTCAGAAGCAGGCACCACGCCCACATGGAGCCCAATGTGGGGCTTGATCTCAAGACCATGAGATCGTGACCTGGACTGAAGTCAAGAGTCGGATGCTCAATCAACTGAGCCACCTAAGTGCCCCAAGTGGAGTCTGTTTTATTTGTGTCTTTTGATATTTTAACTCCTTGCTCAGGGTTGGAGTCTATTCAATCTGAGAGTGTTAAGGTTAACATGGACTTTAAAAGTTATCGCACCAGAGCAGATATACTGGCTGAAGTAAACTTGAGGTCAGTATCTGATGTTTACTGATCTGCTACTCCTAAATATCTGCTGTTTTACTAAAGTTAAATGCAACTTTGCAGAGAAGTTCCAGATATGACCTTCAGGACTCCTGAATTCCATTCTCTACAATATCACTTGACCAGCTCTGAGCCTCGTTTTCCTCCTCTGCTCAGCGAACTCCAGGAAGAAGGGGGTCACATGCATACACTAAACAATAATACCAAGAACGGCTGTTCATGAAGGCTGTCCATTGTGTTCCCATCATACCCATGCCTGTCTCTCTTCTAGCACTGTCCTCAGTAGCATTCTCTCTCTCTCTCTCTCTCTCTCTCTCTCTCTCTCTCTCTTTTAAGTTTATGTATTTATTTGGAAGGGGCGGGGCAGAGAGAGAGGGACAGAGCCTGACACTGGGCTCGATCTCTTGAATCATGAGATCATGACCCGAGCCTAAATCAAGAGTCAGATACTTAAACAACTGAGCCACCCAGGCTCCCCAGAAGCATTACCTCTTTATGGGAACTGTTTCCCCGCCCCTGCCCCCCAGAGACCATGGGCAACACTCCCTCTCACTCCCCACCTCACATGAGACCATCTGATTCTCTTTTGTATTCCTAGCACTTTAGACATTTCCTGGCATGTGGAAGTCCACGCATCAAATGTTTATAGAGCTGAACTGGAATGCAGAGGTACCTATACCCAGACAAGTGAATGGCCAAAGGGGTATTAAAACTCCTCTAATTAGAAGGCTCTTTTGTAGTGCGTGTGAAGATCACTAACGCTGATTTGCTCTCTCCCCACAGATGTGCAACGCTTTCCAAAATGCCAACATTTTGGTGCTCTTTTCAGGGTGTCACAGTGAGTATCCTTCACCCTATGAGAGGACTGTTTGTACCCTGGGTGCTGTCCTCCTCAGGCGTCTGACCCTGTGTATGTTCTGGGTTTGGTTTGCAGCTTCTGTGGTCAAGGCATTTGAGAAGAATGATTTCTTTGACGCTGGCATCACCAAGGCCCAGCTCTTCCTCACCCTCCACGATGCCGTGCTATTTGCCCTGTCAAGGAAGTTTCCAGAGTCCTCCGAGTTAAGCGTGGATGAATCCGAGACAGTGATACGGGAAGCCTACTCAGAAAGAGACAAGGTTGGATGATGTGAAGCATCATGGTGTGGGGCGAGCAGTGGGGAGACACCTGATTAAGTAGAGATGAGCAATGTCCAGGAAAGGCTTTTGAGTATGGCTGGGCCAGACTTTGAGATGTTGAAGTGCTCCCTTATCAGTTGGTAAATAACAGTGGACCTGAATCCCAAGTTCCCCCACTGCCATGGCATCTGGGTGGCATCTTTCCCAACTGAAGAGAGGGTTACCCAACCCAGCAGAGGTCTCAAGGATTCTTTTATAGCAAGCTTGATTAATGCCAGTGCCATCCCAAATTCCCGAATATTTTAAATATCTCCACCAGCTATACCTTTAGAATCCATGCCTATACCACCCTTGGGATGAAAAATAGAACTAATGAACTCACAGAGGTAAAGATCTGCCAGTTTAACACTTTGGCTATTATTTACATTGTGAGTAATATATAAGATTTACTCAACCTGAAAAATGCAAAGGAGAATGATACATAAGCCAGAACTTTTAGCTGTCTATTTTAGCTGTCTAAGTAAAGGCCTGGGCCAACTGCAGTGTTTTTATTTGATTTTTATTTTTTTAAGTTTATTTATTTTTGAGAGAGAGAGAGAGAGAGAGAGAGAGAGAGAATGAGTGGGGGAAGGGCAGAGAGCACGGAGGACACAGGATATGAAGCGGGCTCCAAGCTCTCAGCACAGAGCCTGAAGTGGGACTTGAACTCACAAACCATGAGATCACGACCTGAGCTGAAGTTCGCAGCTTAACTGACTGAGCCACCCAGGTGTCCCCCTACTTCAGTGCTTTTAAATCAGAGTCTGTGAAGGTTAATTGTGTCCCCCGCCACAAAGAAAAGGAAATTAAAACACAGATGGGCATCAAACATTATCTAACAACTAGAAATTATTTTTTTTTATTTTTTTAACCTATATTTTTGAGAGAGAGAGAGAGAGAGACAGAGTGCAAGCGGGGGGCGGGGAGGCAGAGAGAGAGGAAGACATAGAATCTGAAGAAGGCTCAGGGCTCTGAGCTGTCAGCACAGATCCCAACGCGGGGTTGAACTCACGAACCAAACTGTAAGATCGTGACCAGAGCTGAGGTTGGACGCTCAACCAACTGAGCCACCCAGGCACCCCAGAAATTATTTTTTAATTAAATCCTTGATTCTTTGACTTATTACATTTTAATCATGTTTGAATTTTTTATGACAAGAGAAGTATTACCAGAGCAATAAAGTGTGGAATTTTTTTTGAAAAGTTTAAGTAAAGTAAAAGATATCCAAGCTTATAAAACATGGCCTTTTTCTTTCTTCTTCTTTTTAACGTAATGTATTTCCCTTGCTTATTGAGAATTCTCACAGGTTATGTGCCTCCACTTATCCAGAGCAACTTTTTCCTCAATGGACATATTTTTTCTATTCTGCTCTATAGTCCACTCCCGTCTATAAAATCATAGAGTCACAAAACCTTTCAGTTGGAAGAAATCTCAGAGCTTCTTAGGCCCATTCCCACCTGGAGTAACCATTCTTTTAACAACATGTCTGGCCAGCGGTCCCTCTGCTTATGTTTGGAGATTTCCTGTGGTTCTCAAACGTTAGTATGCGTCTGAGTCACCAAAATCTGCTGTTAAAACACTGACTGCTGGGCCCTCTCTGTAGCCCCATCTCCCCTAAATTTCTGATTCAATGGGTCTGGGGTAGGGTCTGAGAATTTGCATTGCTAACAAGTACTGGGTAATACTGATGCTAACAATACAGAAACTACACTTTGAGAACCACTGCCTTAGAGATTCAATGTGCATTTTTTACTATCAAAGTCTAGTGTGCCCGGCAATCTTTGGGTGTGTGCCAGACACTGTATTTAGAAAATGTTTATAAAAATACTCTGAGATCCAGGATGATGTTTTTCTTCTGGAAAGAACTTCATTGTTTTGCCAAGTCCCTGGAGGCACTAGCAATCCAGGGTAACTGATCTGATTTTAGGACTCAAGGTGTTCTAGGCCATCCAGATGACCCAGAGCCCAGCTGCAGTCTCTGGGAAGGTATGCCACAGACCCTCCCTTGGCAGACCCTAGAATGCAATTTTGGCAACCTTAAGCCCTTAAAGCTGTCAAAAGCACTGTTCTCTGCATATATGTGCCACTTCGAGATCGTCACATACCTTCTACAAAAGTGGTCCCAAATGCCAGACTCACCTCTATAGATTTTCACCTTTTCCAAATCTTCATTATAATCTTGTTAGCTTTATGGTATCTTCAAGCAGAAGTTTTAAAATATTTTATTCAGGGGCACCTGGGTGGCTTAGTCAATTAAGTGTCCAACTCTTGGTTTTGGCTCAGGTCATGAACTCATGGTTTATGAGTTTGAGTCTCACATCAGGCTCTGCAGTGAGCTCTCTCTCTCTCTCTCTCTCTCAAAATAAATAAATAAACTTTAAAAAATAAATAAAAATAAAATATTTTACCCAGCTCTCCTGGCTGTCCTCAGTAGGAGGGTGGGTCTGAATTATGTAGTCTGCCTTTTCTATAAGTGAAAGTTTCTCTGTTTTATTTATAAATTATGATACACTTGACAGATTTATGTTATATATGACATTGCCTTTCCCATATTAACCTTTCTTATTTTCTGTTTGCCTTTTGTTTAGAATGTCATTCTCACTTAGGAAGTAAACTAATCATTTATGTTTTCTTCTAGATTTTAATGTTTTAAGTGTTTATATATTATGCTTTTTAATCTAGGTAAAATGTATTTCAGTGTATGGGGTTAAAGAATAATCTTTTATTTTTTACCTGTACAGCTAACAATTCTGAGAAAACTCATCTATTGAATAAGCTTTCTTTCCTCTGCTGATTTGAAATGCTATTTTCATAAAATATTACATTATTATGAAAACTGAAGTCTATTTATAGCATAGTTTTTGTTTCATTGTTGTTAATAGCTTTAATATAGATTTATAACACATTTACTGTTTGGTTTGAAGTCTACTTCAAAATTTGCTAAATCATTCTCACCAATTTATTCTTCCAAGCAAATTTTTGAATCTTTTGTTAGCATCCCCCCACAAAAGAATCCCATTGGAATTCTCATTACAATTGCATTAGAAATATAAAATAAATTGAGAATTGATATCTTTCCAGTATTTGTTCATCTTATTGAAGAACATGAGCTGTCTTTGTATTTATTCAGTCTTTTTTTTTTAAAGTTTATTTATTTATTTTGAGAGGTAGTGAATTCCAGAGGGGCAGAGAGTGAGGGAAAGAAAGAGCATCCCAAGCAGGCTCCACACTGTCAGCACAGAGCCTGATGCGGGGCTTGGAATTCACAAGCTGTGAGATGGCGACCTGAGCTGAAATAGGAGTCGGAGGCTTAATGGACTGAGCCACTCAGGCACCCCATTCAGTCTTTTAAATGTTGCATTCATAGTAAGGTTTTGTGACTTTCTTTCCTTTTTTTAAATTTCTTTTTTTTAAGTTTATTTATTTATTTATTTATTTATTTAGAGAGAGAGAGCATGCGCAGGAGAGGCAGAGTGAGAGGGAGAGAGAGGATCCCAAGCAGGCTCTGTCAGTGCAAAGAGCCTGATGCGGGGCTCAAACCTATGAACCTGTGAAATTATGACCTGAGTCAGACACTCAACCATCCAGAGCCATCCAGGTGTCCCTGTGACTTTCTTTGTATAGACAAATCCTAGATACTTTATACTTTGTTTTACATATGTATTGCTTTTTGAAATTAACATTCTTTTTTAATTATATTTTCTACCTGGCAATTGCCAGCCTGTGATAAACCTACTGATTTGTATAAAATTATTTGGCTACATTTGTGAATCCTTTTACCAGACCTAAAAGGTTTCATTGGTAATTCTCTTGAGCTTTCCAGATTGAAAAAAAATATCTTCTACAAATAATATAAATACCTTATTTTCCAGTTGTCAAAATTCTTATCTCAGTATCATATATTATAGCATTAGCTACATCTCCCAGAACAATGTAAGTACTAGTGGGTGGTCTTGTCTTACTCCTGAATTTTATGAGACAAACTTCTTATGCATTTCTATTAAGGTGGTAACAGTTGGCTTAAGATAGACATTATATTTACTGTGTTTTTTTAAAAAAAAAAAAGTATTTTTCTAGTTTACTAACATTCTTTTTTTTTTATTTTTTTTTCAACGTTTATTATTTATTTTTGGGACAGAGAGAGACAGAGCATGAACGGGGGAGGGGCAGAGAGAGAGGGAGACACAGAATCGGAAACAGGCTCCAGGCTCCGAGCCATCAGCCCAGAGCCTGACGCGGGGCTCGAACCCACGGACCGCGAGATCGTGACCTGGCTGAAGTCGGACGCTTAACCGACTGCGCCACCCAGGCGCCCCAAGTTTACTAACATTCTTATCAGGACTTACATTAAGACTTCGTATTGAATATGTCAAATTTTTTTCTAGCATTTAAACTAGGGAAGCCTAGGAGAGGAGCAAGTTCTACTACAGATGTATTGCATTCAAGATGCCTGTTAAACATCCAAGTGGAAATGTCAGAATGGCAGTGGGTACCTGAACAAACAGATCAGGGGAAGGGTTATGATCAAAAAGTCACTGGCACATAGATGATAATGAAAATTATGGGACTAAATAAAATTGCCTATGGAAGGAGTGTAGATGCAGAAGAGAAGCCCTGAGGCTTGCCAACATTTAGAAATCCAAAAGAAATAGAGGAGACAACAAGGAGACCAGAAAGAAGCAACCAGGGAGGAAAGAGGAAAAGCCAAAGAGTATTGTGTGACAGAAGAGAGAAAACTATTTCAGGAGAGGTGAAAGTTGATAATTCTATGGAATGCTGCTGTAAAACTGATTGACCAAGCCTATGGGGCATCTGCTAGGTGATAGGCTCAGTCACTGGTACTGGGGATATCAAAAACCAGGCACTGCCCCACCTCAAAGAGCTTAGAGTCTAATAGGGGAAATAGATTTATAAATTACAAAAAGCAATACATTACTGGCACTATGACAGAAGTGTGAGTGAAGTATAGATGAAACACAAAGGAAGCTGAGATCCTGGTTGATCGTCTTTGATCTGAATCTGGAATGATGAATAAGTGTATGTGGATAAGAAGGAGAAGGACAAGGCAGGCACGGGGAACAGCATGAGCAAAGGTAAGCAGAAGTCAGGCATCTTTAGTTAACTTTATGGCCAGAGTAGTGGTGGGGACCACAGACATAGGTAAAGCTAAAGAAGATGACAAGAAGCCAGGTCACGAAGGGCCTTACATGCCCTGCCAAGAATCACACATGGGGTTGGAAAGACAAGTAAGATCAAGAAGACAAGATGTTTCAGAATGCTATCAAGACCACTGCTGTTTTAATGGTTGACCATGAAACCCAGGCTAGCTAGAAAAGCCAAAGAAATCAGAAGTTATGGATTGACAGAGCCTGAAGAATAGTGAGTAACTGAGGAACCAGAGGTTGCAAAGATGAAAAGCAGATGTGGCCAGGAAGATTTCCTATTTTGCCAGGAACTCATGATTTCTTGGTGTCTTAAGTCCTTTTGTATTCTGAAATTCCTTGACTGTTCAAAAGCTAAATTAAGTTGTAAATTTTAACCCATCTAATTGTGTGTATTTTAGAATGGAGAGCCAAGACATGAAATCAGCGGCAATCTTCTAGAAGTCTCTAAAAACGCAAATCCAGAGTACATCATGATGCAGGAACCGGTAACAAAGGAGGAGTTGGAGCTAGACCTGGAGCTGGAGCCCACAGTGGAATCAGAACAAGAGACTGGACTAGATCTCGAGCTGGACCTGACTCATGGGATGGAGCCTGAGTCAGAGCTAGAGCCTGAATCTGAGCTAGAGCCTGAGTTAGAGCCTGAGTTGGAGCCTGAGCCCGAGCCCGAGGCTGAGCTCGAGGCTGAGCTCAAACCCAGGCCAAGGGCTCACACTTATCCTTGGCAGCAGTACTGGTCTCTGTATCCGTCTACACTTCCCAGATCTCCAGTTCAGGCTCGGCGTGGGACACCGCCAGTTGAGAGGAGGCGTCAACATATGAATTTATATTCACCCAAGGACAATAATACTGAAGACTGTTAGGAAGTGAACTGGGAATAAGGAGTCAGATTCCCTTGGCAAACCCTCCCCACCCAAATGGGGTCACTTGGTCAGAAGACCTAGACTAGTTACAAACTAGCAATACTTGATTTGGGACTCCTTCATCTGCTGGCCTCTTCCTTGCTCAACACGGATCTCACTCCCAGATCACAATGCTAAACACCAAGAGTTACCTCTGAATTCCCTATCTAGGCTTACCTCATCTCACCATCAGCAGATATTCTAGTAAAGGATTTCCTTCTTTGCACACCCCGTACTCTGGGGGTTTTGTCCAAGCATCTCTAACTTACTCCTCTCATCTCCGTCCCCCTTTCTCCAAAGAGATGAGACTCAAATAAAATATACAACTCTAGTTACATTTGGACACTTCCTGCCTCTTTCCCTTCTCTATAGCCTAAAGAAAGGTTGGGTGGGAGGAATTCCAGAAGTGGGTGGACATGGTGAAGAAGATATAAGCAAGAAAAAGAAAAACTGGGTGGCATTGGTATTTTATATGCAAGGTATCTTCATTACACTGGTGGTGGAAATGGGGAAGTAGATAGGTTAAGTTAAGCCGGCCTGCAAGGCTTATAATCTAAGGAACTGTTACACTGAAAACACTTTTGTCATCACTCCAAGAGCAGGATGTTTTCCTAATCCTCCCACTGTTTCAGAAGACTAGTCAGCTGTACCAACTGATGAGAAGGTTAGCTCTATAGAGCTCTATTTGGTATCCAGATTCATATTCACCACTGTTTCGTCCTTACAAGTTTTTAAGATACAAGCAATCTAGAATCTGTATTCTTGGTGGACCAAACTTGGAGTCTATGACAGACACAACCTCTTAGGAATTGGAAAAGTCAGTCATTACTAGTTTGGTCCAAATCCATTTTAAAAATTTCCCCCTCCCCCGCTAAAAAATACCTAGTATTAAGCTACAAGCAAAAGATAAATATAGACCCCTGGGCAAAGGTTTAGGGAATCCTGAATTTTATTTTCCACTCGATAAACAAGACTCCTCTTGCTTGGATACTTAATTTCTCTCATCCGTTGGGTTAAAGAAATTCTTATTAAAATATGTCTCTTATCACAGAGATGATATGTGCAATCACTCAGTCTACAAACATTCACTAAGCATCTGCTCCACACACACCCCAAACAGTGCAGTAGATAGAACAATATTAGCCCTACTTTACACGTATAAACTGAGGCTCGGATAAGTTTTGTAACTAGCCCGAGGTCATATACAACTGTACTCTAAAAGAGGTGGGAGCCCAAGTCACAGGCTTCCTTTGTTCATGCTTACATTATACATTTATTGAACTCCTACTGTGTGCCAGGAACTGTCCCAGGTGCTGAAGATACAAGATGAACAGAAGAGACGACAAAAATGATTATAAATTGTGATAAGTACCTTGAAGGTAAAATATAAGAAAGTCTACAGGCATACATTAGGAGGGCCTGAACCTACCTCAGGTGTCAAAGAAGTTCTCCCTACAACAATGACCTATGACCTGGCACCTGAAGGATGAGTAGAAGTTAGACCTAAAGCAAGTTCCAATGACTGCTAGGAGGGCAGAGACAAATGGGAAACCAAGAGTGGTGACCATGGGTAGGTACAAAATCTGAGTACCCAGGAACACAGCTAGGTGTAACCTTATGGTAATTGCTATGGCACCAAGGGCTCAATCAGAAACTGGGTCAGACCCAGAATGAATTGTCAAGGTGGCAAGGCCAGGCACAGTAATTTGTCAAGACCAAGAAAGTATTTCACACTTAAAACAGGAGACTAGAAATATTTGGAGAGCCCAGTTTCTGTGGACTGCCTCCCTCTCACACCAGCCGCCTTCTATTCCTGCATTCCCATCAGAGGAAGGCCTTTAAATACAGAATGAATTGGCTTCTGACACTTGACTAGCAAGTGGTAGAGTTTAAACTCTGGTGCTTTCTGCTGCAACTACAACATAGCTAAATCTTGGCATTGGTGCATGACATCAGAAAGACCCAACTAGATGCTTGGACTACAGGCTATCTTTAAAGAATATGCTACTATAAACCCATAACATCCAGCCTTCCCCAAAATAATAACATAAATACAAATGGTTAATTGATTGTAATTACTACAGCATTAAAGAAAACAAAAGTAATAATTCAAGGGCTGAGTCTTCTTCCAAAATGCGAATCACCAGAGATTCTAAGAGATTTCAAATTCTATAAAATACTACGGTTTTGGTTGCTTAGCCCACTTTTCATAGCATGGTCATCATTGCAGCCTTTATCATCAGTGAGAGACTGGAGAAAAATGCTAAAAACTGAAAAACCAGTACAGATTGGATCTGAAAGTGTCTTAGCACAAATTTTTCTCCATTACTGAAAATAGAAAAACAAACCTCAAAGCATCTCATGTTCGATAGTAAATGGGGCTTGCGGTGTGATTTTTAAATATGAAGAACTAAGTAGAATCACTAGACCTGCAGAACAGTAGGTCTGGAAAAGAAACTGGTCAAAAGTAACATTAGGTATCTGTGTCTAAATATGTTAAATATCGCAAAGCCTAACAAATTGTAACATGAGTCTCATACATATCTGATTTAGACGATATGTAGATGAGACATTGGACTTAGACCTTCGGGTTCATGACATGTGAGAAAGACAAGAACTTGGGGGGGGGCAGAAGTGGAATGCTATGGTCTGAATATATCCCCCCCAATATTGTATGTTTAAATCCTAATCCCCAAGGTGGAGGTATTAGAAGGTGGGGCCATTGGGAGGTGATTAGGTCACCCTTATTATTAATTACTAATGGGATTAGTGTCCTTATAAAAGGCCTCAGAGACAGCCCTCCTACTTTCCACCCCCTCTTGCCTTCCAAATCAAGAAGATGATCATCTGTGAATCAGGAAGTGGGTTCTCCCTAGATGCCAAATCTGCCAGCACTCTGGTCTTGGACTTCCCAGCCTCCAGAGCCAGGAGAAATAAATTTCTGTTGTTTGTAAGCCAGTAACCTGCAGTATCTTGTTATAGGCACCCAATTGAACTAAGACATCATAGTCTGAGGATAAAATAATGAATACAGTATGATTTCTGCCCTCATACAGCTCCCAAACTACAAACAGGCATTGCAGGAGGGAGTGTCACAGACTCCTAAATGAAAAGGTGACAGTGAGAGGTACAGTACTATGGAAATGTAGATGAGAGGAGGGGTTAGAAAGAATGTAGATCCGGGGAAACAGATACTGAGAAGAAATGATATTGGAGCTGGGCATTAAGAATATGTAGAAATTGCCAACTATTTTTCAATTAAAACGTTTGTTTGAGGGATGCCTGGCTAGCTCAGTTGGTTGAGCGTCCGACTCTTGATTTCAGCTCGGGTCATGATCTCACAGTTGTAAGATCGAGCCCTGCATTGGGCTCCACACTGAGCCTGGATCCTGCTTAAGATTCTCTATTTGTGCCCCTCCCCTCCTTGTGCATGCACTCTCTGTCTAAAAAAAAAAAAAAAAAAAAAAAAAAGGTGTATTTGAAAAAAGAATACATAGGAATTATACAATAAAAAAGGTTTCATAACCTATGAAATAATCTTGCCAAAAAAAAAAAATTGAACCTGAATATTGTCAACCCTGTGGGTCTCACTACCAGATTATAGGAAATACAGGGGTCAGAAGAACATGTTAAATGACACTAAGTAGAGGCAATCAGTGGAATCTAAAAAACTCAACAGGACAGGGGCGCCTGGGTGGCTCAGTCCGTTAAGCGGCCGACTTTGGCTCAGGTCATGATCTTGCAGTCCGTGAGTTCGAGCCCCGCGTCGGGCTCTGTGCTGACAGCTCAGAGCCTGGAGCCTGTTTCAGATTCTGTGTGTCTCTCTCTCTCTCTCTCTGCCCCTCCCATGCTCACACTCCTCTCTCTGTGTCTCTCTGTCTCTCTCTCAAAAATAAATTATTAAAAAAAAAAAAAAACCCTAAGCAAAATAGGAAGAAAACCAAGCTTAAAAGCAACCAGAGAAAAAACACACATACTTGCAAAACAACAATAACACTTATTGCTGACTTTTTAACAGAACTTATGGAGACCCAAAGACCAAAGGGTGATATCTTTTAAGTTCTGAAAGAAGTGAAAAATCTGCTGACCTGAAATTCTGTAACCAGTGAAAATATCCTCTAAAAATAAAAATGAAATAAAGATTTTTAACCAATTAAGAGAATTCATTACCTACACTTCACTCTACGAGAAATGTTAAAGAAAGTTCTTTAGGCTGGAGTGCCTGGCGGGCTCAATTGGTAAAGTGTGCAACTCTTGATCTCGGGTTGTGAGTTCCAGCCCCATGTTGGGTGTGGAGATTGCTTAGAAATAAAATCTTTAAAAAAAATAATAAAAAGGGGCGCCTGGGTGGCGCAGTCGGTTAAGCGTCCGACTTCAGCCAGGTCACGATCTCGCGGTCCGTGAGTTCGAGCCCCGCGTCGGGCTCTGGGCTGATGGCTCAGAGCCTGGAGCCTGTTTCCGATTCTGTGTCTCCCTCTCTCTCTGCCCCTCCCCCGTTCATGCTCTGTCTCTCTCTGTCCCAAAAATAAAAATAAAAACGTTGGAAAAAAAATTAAAAAAATAATAATAAAAAGAAAATTCTTCAGGCTGAAGGAAAATTACTCTAGGGGGAAGTTCAGAACTGTACAAAGGAATGAAGAGCGTTGGAAGGGTTAAATATGTGGATACATATAAAAGAATATGGATTGTAATCATTTAAAGCAATAACTATATCGTGTGCAGTTTATAACATGCTAAAAGTATAGGACTACAAAAATGCAAAAAGCAAAATGGTAAATGGAGATAAACTGCTCACAAAGTGGTAAAGAACTAATTTAAGGTAGAAGAAACTTTTAAAATAATAATGCAGGAGCACCTGGGTGGCTCAGTGGGTTGAGCGTCCGACTTCGGCTCAGGTCGTGATCTCACGGTCCGTGAGTTCGAGTCCCACGTCGGGCTCTGTGCTGACAGCTCGGAACCTGGAGCCTGCTTCGGATTCTGTGTCTCCCTCTCTCTCTGCCCCTCCCCTGCTCGTGCGCTGTCTCCCTCTGTCTCAAAAATAAACAAAAACATTTTTAAAAATTTAAAAATATAAAATAATAATGCAAAGAAGGTATAACTAAAAATTAATAGAGGAGAGGGGCACTTGAGGGGCGTCGGGCTCTGTGCTGACAGCATGGAGCCTGGAGCCTGCTTCAGATTCTATGTCTCCCTCTCTCTCTACGCCTCCCTCACTCGTGGTCTGTCTCTGTCGCTCTCAAAAATAAACATTAAAATTTTTTTTTTATTATTAAAGGAGATAAATGGAATAATGAGAACACTTCATGAATCCAAAGGAATACTGGAATAAGAAAACAACATATAGGACAAGTAGAAAAGAAATTCCAAGATGGCAATCAAACTCAACTATATCCATAACTAAATAAATTAAGTATTCTAATTAAGATACCGACTTTTGGGGGGCACCTGGGTGGCTCAGTCGGTTAAGTGGTCAACTCTTGACTTCGGCTCAGGTCATGATCTCACGGCTTCTGGGTTTGTGAGCATCGGGCTCTGCATTCACTGAGCGAAGCATGCTCCGGATCCTCTGTCTCCTCCTTTCTGGCCCTCTCCTGCTTGCTAGCGCTCTCTTGAAAAAATAAATAAATAAACCTTTAAAAAAAAAAAAAAAGTTTACAGATAACAGACTTTTTTTGGATGGATGTTTTAAAAAGACCCAACTATCTATTTATGAGAGACACAATGTAAATATGAATATGCAAATATATACACAGTAGAAGGACGGAAAAATACAAGCGAATAGCAACCAAAAGAAAGCTGCAGTGGCAATGTTAATATCAGACAAAGTAGAGCATAAGACAGAAAATATTCCTAAAGGTTAAAGGTTTCACAGTGATGAAAGGGTCAATGAAACAGGACAACATAACAATCCTAACTTTGCCTGCGGGTAATAACGTAGTTTCAAAATACATAAAGCTGACTCAGCAGAGCATGTGACTCTTGATCTCAGAGCTGTGAGTTCAAGCCCCACTCTGGGAGTAGAACTTACCTAAAAATAAAATAAACAAACAAAATACATAACGCAAAATGACAAAAATAAGAGGAGAAAGAGACAAATCTCAGAGCGCAGTTGGAGATTTTTAACACAATTCTCTCAGTACAGAAACAAAGGATTCTAAAGGCCTTGTATTTTTCAGGAGGAAGACAGAGATCGTGATTAGTGCCATATTTCAGATTAAATATGTGTAGCGGGGGTGCCTGGGTGGCTCCGTCAGTTGAGTGTCTGACTCTTGATCTCACAGTGTCTACTGTCCGGCCAGAGCTCACCTCAGATCCTGTCTCCCTCTCTCTCTCCCCTCCCCTGCTCACGCGCTATCTCTCGCTCTCTCCCTCAAAAATAAACATAAAAATAATAATGAAAAAATAAAATAGTAAAAATAGTTGCATAGTTCAAAAAATAAAAACTACTCAGTTAAGACAGTGAGGAATCTTTGCTCCTAGCCCTGTCCCACACTCCCATTCCCATATTCCTTTTTCCCTGCCCCACCCAGATAACCACTACTACGACTTCCCTTTGTGCGTTTCTAGGACCTTCTAGTACGTCTTTATGCAAAAACAGTGCGGCTATTTCTTTATGCAAATAGGGGTAAGTATGAACATACAGTCTTATGTCCCCTTTTTCTTGCCCAAATGGTTATTAAAGATGTTTGGCAACTTCCTCTTTTAAAAAAAACGTTCTTGGGGCGCCTGGGTGGCGCAGTCGGTTAAGCGTCCGACTTCAGCCAGGTCACGATCTCGCGCTCCGTGAGTTCGAGCCCCGCATCGGGCTCTGGGCTGATGGCTCAGAGCCTGGAGCCTGTTTCCGATTCTGTGTCTCCCTCTCTCTCTGCCCCTCCCCCGTTCATGCTCTGTCTCTCTCTGTCCCAAAAACAAATAAACGTTGAAAAAAAAATAAATAAAAAAAACCAAACGAAATGGTAAAAATGTTTATCGTGATTTGAATACCCCCCTCCCCCACACCCCTTACAAAGAAGGGAAGCAGATCAGTTGTCTCTGGGAGATTTAAAGTGAAAGGTTCTTTTCATCTTAAAAACGGAATTCGGGACGTCGTTTGAGAGTTCTGTGCATTCAGTATTCACGGGGTACAACATGAAAGAAATAACACGGATTTAAAAAAAGATATTATTTTTCTGCTGCACGCTGCTTCTACCAAACCACCTGAGAGGTGATTTGAGAAGGGCATTTTAGAATAAAGACATTGTTCTGACAGCAAATACAAATGAAATAAAATTGGCCCAAGGCTTTGATGCTGGAACCCACATGGAGAGCTGAGACATAGCAACGCGCCAGCTTAATGCACTAGAGGGATAGAACCAGCATAATTTGTAGAAGTGTGTGAAGCAAAGATGAAAGAGGAAAATATTTAAAATTTTTTTTTTTTTTAAACAGGCACAGAGATTACAACAGACTTTTCTGGTTGTGTTAATTCCTTTACTGCAAGAACTTACCCATAAATATAACAAGGGGACAGAGTTAAGCTCTAATATTTTTGTCCCCAGTGTCAAGGGAAGATATGTGAGTGGGCAGGAATAAGCTATTTTCCTCTAATTTTTCAGAAAGTGAATAGAACAGGGACGTCTGGCTGGCTCAGGTGGTGGAGCGTGTTGTGGGTTCGAGCCCCGCGTCGGGCTCTGTGCTGACAGCTCGGAGCCTGGAGCCTGCTTCGGATTCTGTGTGTCTCTCTCTCTCTGCCCCTTCCCTGCTCACGCTCTGTCTCACTCTCTGTCTCTCAATAATACATAAACATTTTTAAAAATCTTAAAAAAAAAGTCAATAGAAGAAAAGAGAGGGTTTAAGTCTTTTTTTGGGTACTAATGAGATTCTGGCTTCTGGCTGCAGCATACGACGTACTTTGAAACAAACCCTACACATCCTCTGAGGGGCGACCCCGATTTTCCTCACCTGTGAGCTTTGCCCTAAGAATCGGGAAGTTGCTTAAAATGGTTTCTAGTCAGTTAGGCATAAAACAAGCAAGAAAGGAACCAAAACAACAAGAAAATGAGACCAAAGCTATCTCAGCCTTTCCAAGTGACCATGAGTTGTTCCTGATGAGCAGGTATAAGAAATTTAAGAAATAGGAACTTTCATTGCACACAGCTCTGAAGATGGTCACTTTCCTGTCGGTTTTAGACCCGTCCCCAGGTATACGGTAGCAGAAGACTGAAGGCAAGATCCTGAGCGCCTTTCCGGTGTGTTCGTGAAAAGCATGCCGTGCAGTGAGAGGTGGTTTTGTCATTCGGGGCAGGTGGAAGGAGAACACGCTTGATGACTAACTGTTCCGATAGACCGCTAATTCTTTGGCCCCCGTTTGAACAGCTAAAGCAACGCTGGCTGAGTTTAGAAAAGATGCTCTTTGATGTGCTTTCCTGCTCTTCAAATCTCTAAACAAAACAAACGAAGGCAAGGCAAAAGCTCGAATTAAAATTGCATTTTTATCTCATTCCTTAAATAATTAAATTCGTAATTTTTTTTCCCCTTCTTAACAGATGATTTATCCTGGAGTGGAGGTCACTTGAGGTGTGCCTGGCACCGGCCACAATGTGAAAATAACACAGCACAAGCTCCGGTAATTATTAGCCGTCTGATCTGGGGCAAGATGCTTTGCTTGAAACCTCGGAGTTTTCATACATAAAAATGGGATGAATATCTGCTTTTCAGGGTTGCCAGAAGGATTAAGTGAGATACGTTCAATTGCTTAGCGTAGTGCCTTACACACATGGGCCACAAATAATTTCCCTTCTAAGGATTAATATTTAGATGGTTTTATTTCTCCCAGAAGGCCTATGAGAGGAAAAGTAAAAAGTTCCAGCTTTTCAAGTTTTCCAAGCCTATATTTTTTCTTCTCCAACATATACTCTTAGAAAAAATCAAAATACAAAACTTGAAAGAAAAAAAAGTTACTGTGTTTCTCCTTATCCCTGCTTTTTGCTTTGTACAGTTTTAGTTACCCAAGGCCGACACTGGTCTGTAGGCAGAGGGTCCTTCTTGTGACTTATTGTGACAGGGGCAATCTCCATCACAATGCCTGTGTCACCCCCCTCACTCCCTCCCTCCGTCTCATCACCGAGGCGTTTTATCATCTCATGTCATTACAAGTAGAAGGGTGAGTACAGTAGAATAAGATATGTTGAGGGAGAGACCACATTCACATAGGTTTTTTTACAGGCTATGGTTACAATGTTTCTGTTTTATTACTAGACATTGTGGTTAATCTCTTACTGTGTCTAATTTACGCATTAAACTTTATTATGGGTATGTATGGATAGGAAAAAAACATAGCATATATAAAGCATGGTACTATCTGCGGTTTGAGACATCCTCTGGGGGTCTCGGAACGTGTCCCCCATGGATAAGGGGGGGACTGCCGTATTACCTGTAATCCCACCACTCTTACTATGTGTAAGTTACACATTTTCTGCATTTATTGTAGTCTTTTAAAGACATTTTACCATCAGATACATAGATACATACAATTACAGCAAGAGTGTATCTTTTCTTTTTTTTTTAATTTTTTTAATGTTTATTAATTTTTTTTAATTTATATATGAAATTTATTGTCAAATTGGTTTCCATACAACACCCAGTGCTCATCCCAAAAGGTGCCCTCCTCAATACCCATTACCCACCCTCTCCTCCCTCCCACCCCCCATCAACCCTTAGTTTGTTCTCAGTTCTCAGCAGTCTCTTATGCTTTGGCTCTCTCCCACTCTAAGGAGTGTATCTTTTCTAAAATCAGCCAGCTTTTCAAATTCAAATGAGAGCAAAAG
>NW_024412394.1:2839824-2851903 GCF_014898765.1 Herpailurus yagouaroundi | reverse complement strand
TCCTTCCTTCCTTCCTTCCTTTCTTGAAAGAGACAGAGCACAAGGGCAGGGGAGAGGAACAGTGGGGGAGAGAGAGAGAAAGAGAATCCCAAGCGGACTCCACACCCAGTGAGGAGCCCAATGCAGGGCTCGACCCCGGGATCATAACCTGAGCTGAAATCAAGAGTCAGTCACTCCCCTGGCTGAGCCACCCAGGCATCCCTGGCTTGCGTGGTTTCTGCAGAAAAATCTGCTGTCAACTCTTTTTGGTTCTCCTGCATGTAATGCGTCTTTTATCTCCTACCGCCTTTAGGATTTGTTCCCTTTTGGGGCCCCTGGGTGGCTCAACTTTGGGATATTTAGACAACTGCATGTAATGTGATCCCTGATAGGGTTAGGTTTGAGTCTATCATTGGCTACTTTTTATGTGTATCATTTGTTCTTTGTTCCATTTTTCCTTTTTCTGCCTTCATCTGCATTAATTGAATATTATTAGTGATTCAATTTTATCCTAGTTGAGTGTCAGTCAAGTCAGTTGAGCGTCTGACTTCAGCTCAGGTCATGATCTCGCAGTTTGCAAGTTTGAGCCCCAAGTCAGGTTCTGTGCTGACAAACCCTGGAGCCCACTTCGGATTCTGTGTCTCCCTGTCTCTCTGCTTCTCCCCTGCTCACACTCTCTCTCTCTCTCTCAAAAAAATAAACATTAAAAAAATTAAAAAAAAAGAATTACTAGGACTTTAATTTTTGCTTAGTCTTATTAAGAATTTGCTCTTTATTACTGGTTTTAAGCAATTTGATTATGATGTGCTTTGGTATAGTTTTCTTTTTTTCTTTTAAGATTTTATTTTATTATTTTTTTTTAACGTTTATTTATTTTTGAGAGAGAGCACAAGCAAGGGAGGAGGAGAGACAGAGAGGGAGACAGAGAAACCGAAGCAGGTTCCAGGCTCTGAGCTGTCAACACAGAGCCCGACGCAGGGCTTGAACCCATGAACCGTGAGATCATGACCTGAACCAAAGTCGGACGCTCAACCGCCTGAGCCACCCAGGCACCTCTCTATTTATTTTCTTTATTCTTTCTTTCTGTGTTTCGTTTTGGATAGCCTCTGTAGTGAGACCTTCGGGTTCACTGATTTTTTTCCTTCTGCAATGTCTGTGCAGCTGTTAATCCCATACAGTAGATTTTTTCATCTCAGACGTTATTGTTCTCTTTTCTAGAAGTTCAATATTGGCCTTTTTTTTTTTAACATCTTTTACATTTGTATTTAACGTAGTCAATATTTCCTATAGTTTCCTAAACATACAGAATACAGTTATAGTTGTTCTTCATGTACTTTTCTACTAATTCTATCAATGTACATTCTGGGTTAATGTCAGTTGGTAGCATTTCCTTGTCATTAAGGGTCACGTTTTTCTACTTCTTTGCATACACATGAACTTTTACTGGATCCTGAACCAATCATATTAGATATTGTAAATTTTCTCTTTGGGGGGATGGGATATAATTGCATTCCTAGAAATATCCTTGAGCTTTGTTCCAGGATATGGTTCAATTGGTTGGAAACATTTTGACCGCTTCAAGTATTATTTATGTTTCGTTAGGTGAGACCAGAGCAGCATTTAGCCTAGGGCTAATGTTCCCCCTAAACTGAGAGAAAAAATCTTTCTAAATATAGCCAATGAGCTGAATATTGGATTTAACATAGTCACAGGAGCCTCAGGCTCTAATTAATTTTGCGTTATTTTATCAATCTGCATATGGAGACTTTTGGGGGTGCATAATATACATTTGTGAAAATAAAGTTTTCCGTTCTAAGAGTAATACTTGCTGTTAAGTGAAAATCTACAAAATATAGAAAAGCAGGAAAAAAGAATCCCTTGTACGTCCATTCCCTAGAGATAAATTCTGTTAAAATTCTGAGGTACTTCCTTTGCATTACTAGAGAGCACGGGCTTTCTCAGAGCAATGGAAGGATTCTCCCCTCCCAAAGTTATAGAACTTTTTAAAACTTCAGCAAATTAGGGTGCTTCTTTGATTAAATCTAGGAGAAAAATCACCCATATTAACATGCATTTCTTGTTCTCAAGGTGATTTTTTTTTTAAGTTTATTTGTATATTTTGAGGGGGGGAGGGGCAGAGAACGAGGGAGAGAGAGAATCCCAAGCTGGCTCCATTCTGTACTGTCAGCACAGAGCCCGATGCAGGGCTCAGTGTCACAAACCGGGAGACCGTGACCTGAGCCGAAGTCAGACACTTAACCAACTGAGCCACCCAGGTGCCCTTCTCACCCTCTTTTTTAGGAAGCCTTGGTCGTGGCTGCCTCTCCAGTCTCAGAGCAAGTTGTCCTGGGCCACCCCGTGATGTCAGCAGTTCATCTCCAGATTTTTTCACTTAGGGAACATTTGAGTGCTTGCCAAGTGCTGAGCCTTATGCTAGTCTGGGTTTTTAACAGAATGACTCTGGAGGAAATCTGGAGGAAATCATAGGCTGGAGGAGGAGACAGCTATAACCCAAGGACTGTAATGCTAAATACACTGATCCTTAGTTTGAAAATGCTGCAGGGCTTTAAGGGCAAAGAGGGGGCAGGACTCTATGTCACCCTCTGCTGGGAGCATCAGGAAGGTATTTTAGTTTGGGCTGGTTGGTTTTTTTCTGGTTTTTACAAGAACACCAAAAATACTTTATTAGCTCTCAAAAAAGCAGCCATTACAAGGCACATGAAGTAGAAACATACCATAGCAGTCAAAGGCTTAGGGTTATATACAATTATAGCTGTTTTTCTTTTGTAGCCTTGCCCATAGCCAGAGGGACGTAAACTAACATTCTGCAGCACCGCTCAGGAAACTCAGGGACACTCGCCAGTGGTTCTGAGCACATTAACAAAAAGACACAAGAATGGATTCGACCACCCTAGTGAAAAATGTCTAGGCTAGAACTGTAAATTCAGTTCAATACTACGAAGCAAACGCTAAAACTTGGTATTACTTCCCGATAGCTCACTCAAGTAGTATCTCGTACTATTCTGAGTGACAAAAAGGTGCAAAGTAAACTTATTTACAGATACAATGGTTGAACAGTCCCTTTTAAATCTGCAATTTAGGGGGCGCCTGGGTGGCTCAGTCGATTGAGCACCCGACTTCGGCCCAGGTCACGATCTCGCGGTCCGTGAGTTCGAGCCCCGCGTTGGGCTCTGTGCTGACTGCTCAGAGCCTGGAGCCTGTTTCACATTCTGTGTCTCCCTCTCTCTCTGACCCTCCCCCATTCATGCTCTGTCTCTCTGTGTCTCAAAGATAAATAAACGTTAAAAAAATTAAAAAAAAAATAAATCTGCAATTTAGGTTTCAGATTCTCCATTAAAAAGTAACTGCCCTGAAACTCGATAAATTGTACTTAAGCAACTTGGCTATTAGGGTTTACAACAAAGAGAGAAATACCGCCCTCCGAATTATTAATTACAGCTTGACAATTACTTCAACATCAGCAGCCACTGGAGTTACTATGATCTGATTTGTCTGGGCAGCGTCTAGTCTCACTTTCTTCTTGGTTCACAAAACTATCATGGGACTGGGAACTCAGCATGGGAATCAATGATTAGACTTACACACGTCAACTTAAAAGTCACACACAGGGGGCACCTGGGTGGCTCAGTCGGTTGAGCATCCGACTGCTGCTCAGGTCATGATCTCACGGTTCATGGGTTCAAGCCCCATGTCGGGCTTTGCACTGGCAGCGTGGAGCCTGCTTCAGATTCTTTCTCTCTCTGCCCCTCCTCCACTCACTCTCTCTCTCAAAAATAAACACACATTAAAAAAAAATGTTTAAAAAGTCACACACAGGATTACACGGCAACAGCTGTTCCAAATGTCTGTTTTTTAGTTTGGGGTGGAGGGAGTGCGGGTTGTTGTTCTTGTTTGGTGTTTATTTCATAGTCATAAACTTAACTCTGCAATCCAGCTAGCCTCAGAGGAGGGTAAGGAAAATATGGGTCCCACAGAACTGCAGTGAGAACACAAAGATTAAAGGGTATTTCGAGCAGATGGGGACAAACGGGGTAGCTCCCGGCTACAGAAGGGATAGTCTTACAGCGAAGACAAAAACACAAGTCAAATTTATTAGATTTGTCCACGGTTTGCAATGACGATCTTGCCGGCCTTGCCGTGCCTGGAGCCAAAGCGTTCTGTGGCTTCCTGGATATTCCTGCCCTCTCTCACCTTGTCCAAGACCACAAGCCCGTCACGCAATCGCTCAGCATTGGCAACGCAGATGAAGAACTGGGAAGCGTTTGTCTGGGTCCAGTACTTGCCATGGGCAAGATGCCAGGACCCGTGTGCTTCACGGGTGAAATTCTCATCAAATTTCTCCCCATAGACGGACTCACGGCCAGTGCCATTACAGCGTGTGAAGTCACCACCCTGGCACATAAATCCCGGAATAAGCCTGTGAAGGCAGGAGCCTTTATAATCAAAGCCTTGCTCCCCAGTGCTTGGAGCACTAAAGTTCTCTGCTATCTTTGGAACAGAGATGCGGCCCCACGGCTCGCTGTCACCGCCAATGTCCAAGAACGCCACTGTGGGGTTGACCGTGGCTGGACGGCCTGAAACGTCTGTTTTAAGTTAAGGCACTCATTGAACTATTAATAGCTAAGGGCTTTAAATAAAATTCTACTACCAACTTGGGGCACCTGGGGGGCTCAGTCGGTCGAGCGTCAGACCTCGGCTCAGGGGATGATCTCACCGTCGTGAATACAAGCCCCGCGTCGGGCTCTGTGCCTACAGCTCAGAGCCTGGATCCTGCTTCAGATCCTGTGTCGTCTTCTCTCTCTGCCCCTCCCCTGCTCGCACTCTGTCTCTGTCTCTCTTAAAAAAATAAATTAACATTAAAAAAAAAAAAACCTCTACTACCAACTTCATAAATCTGAAATTTTGACGAGTGTTATTTAGAAAACCAGTTTACTTAACCTTTTGCAGAAGAGACAAGGAGACTGAATATAAACTATATCAACACTTAAGTGAGCTGTACTATGCCCTTGTGGCCAGAAAATTGCATTTTTTTTCCTAAAAGGAAAGCAGTCTTTATTTTTTGGACTTCCAAAGCCTACTTTATGGAACTACAAGCACCGCTGCTTTTGGAAGATTATAGAGAAATTGTTTTTGAAAAAATAACTTAAAAATTAGTCATACTCGGGGTGCCTGGGTGGCTCAGTCGGTTAAGCATCCAACTTCAACTCAGGTCATGATCTCGCGGTTTGTGGGTTTGAGCCCCGCATTGGGCTCTGTGCTGACAGCTCAGAGCCTGGAGCCTATCTGGGATTCTGTGTCTCCCTCTCTCTCTGCCCTTCCCTGGCTCGCACTCTGTCCCTCTCAAAAATAAACATTAAAAAAAAAATTAGTCATACTGTTGAAACACTCACTCAATATAAATAATTCACTCAAGAAATAGAATTATTTTTTCTAACATTTATTTATTTTTGAGAGACAGAGAGAAATAGAGGGCAAGTGGGGGAGGGGCAGAGAGAGAGGGAGACTCAGAATCCCAGCAGGCTCCAGGCTCCCAGCTGCCAGCACAGAGCCCCACGCAGGGCTCGAACTCACGGACCGCGAGATCATGAGCTGAGCCGAAGTCGGCCACTCAGCCAACTGAGCCACCCAGGTGCCGCAGAAATAGAATTCTTTATAGCAAGTGCCCCAGAGTCGCATCACTCAGTTACCGCAGATATCAAAAACCAAACTGTTAAATCGGCAAGATGTTTCTGTAGCCTTACTGAACACCTGTAGCCCTATCCTCTGTTGTCTCAATAGGCACCGCGCTTACCTAAGTAATAGCAGATCACATCTGACAGGTACTAACGCTAAGCTTGTACACTGTACTAAGCCTAACATAGACATGTGTGCTCGCCTCACATGGACATGTGTCTGATGCACGTAAAAGCAGATCTAGTTAATGCCCTTTGGGAACGGGAGAGTTTACTTTGCCTTGACTGGTTCTTGTTCTAAGCAAGGAACTCTCAACCTTTCATTTTTAATGATACTCTTTAAAAAAAAAAAAAAAAAAACAACCCCATGACATTGACGGTAAAGGGAACCCATCAGTTCCATCACATGTAGCATATCTGCACATTACTGCATGGCAGATATATTGCAGGCTAAAAGGCAAAGTCCTATTTAGTGATATCGTAAGCAATGGCTCAAAATACATGTAAGAACTGGGGTCTTTTTCACGTTCCCAAAGTCCTGTTAACAGCGGAGGAGTGAAATAGACACAGGGCATGAACATCAAAATCAAAGTTGGGGTTCCAGTGTTCAATTTGGGCATGAAGGGATCTGCTATAGCCATGGAAGCTCACGGAGAAGAGGGAGTCCTTTTGCCCAGAGTCCCTGAGCAAAAATGCAGCTTTCCCTTCAGGAAGGGTTTCCGGGGTGCCTGGGTGGCTCAGTCGGTTGAGTGTCCAAATTCAGCTCAGGTCATGATCTCACAGGTCGTGGGTTTGAGCCCCGTGTTGGGCTGTGTGCTGATAGCTCAGAGCCTGGAGCCTGCTTTGGATTCTATCTCTCTCTCTCTCTCTCTCTCCTGCCTCTCCCCTGCTTGTACTCTGTCTCGAAAATAATTTTTTTTTTAAAAAAAGGGCTTCTGCTTTGTAACACTCTCCAGCAACGGGGATTCCTTGTAATCAGAAAAAAATTAGACAGGAGGCAGTGGATGTAATCAATCTGTGGATAGCTGTCTCCAGATACCTGACGTTGCTTCTGCCTACGTGACTGCAAACACAGGGTGGTTGCGTCCTCTTCTGTGTCACAACCAGCTTGTGAAATGGCAAAACCGTCCCCACTTATTTCAGGCATTCCAGCAGCTAACTTTGGTCCCACTTAATATAACCAACTAGCCTGTGCAGTGGCTTCAATGGATGTATTTGTGTATTAGGAGGGGTGTCAACCTTCTGCAGTACTAAGCCACCTTCTTTTTCTAAGCTTATCTTCTTTATCCTCTATAGAAGCCAAATATGGATCAAATGTATCAAAAAAAAATGTTGAATGTGGTTTCACAGGGGCTGAATGCTTATGTAACCAAATGCCATTTTGGAGCTAAATCTGAGCCAGCAGGAACAGGGCATTTTCAGGATTTAGAAAGGTGTATTAAAAGGCTTAATTCAGACAGGTGTATTTTTCTTTTTTAGAAAAGAAGCGCTTTAACTACTTGTTTTAAGTTCTCGTGGGAAAACACAAGCCCACAGTTCTTGCAACCTTTGTCCCACAGACTGACTTCCTTTCAGGGGTCCAAACAAAGGGACATATTGAAATACTGGTGTCTGGGGCACCTGGGTGGCTCAGTCGGTTAACTCTCTGACTTCAGCTCAGGTCATGATCTCACGGGCCATGAGTTTGAGCCCTGTGTCGGGCTCTGTGCTAACATCTCAGAGCCTGGGCCCTGCTTCTGATTCTGTGTGTGTTGTGTCTCTCTCTCTGCCCCCTCCCACTTGTGCTCTGTCTCTGTCTCTCTCAAAAATTAATATTAAACACACACACACACACACACACACACACACATATGTATATATATTGAAATACTGGTGTCTGGATTGAGAAAGTAAACAACTTTAATGACCAGGTAGCACATCTTTATGCAAATCAGGTAATTAAAAAAGTTTTTTTTAATGCTTATTTGTTTTTGAGAGAGAGACAGTGTGAGCAGGGGAGGGGCAGAGAGAGAGGGAGACACAGAATCCAAAGCAGGCTCCAGGCCAGCTCTGAGCTGTCAGCACAGAGCGCAATGCGGAGCTTGAACCCACGAGCTGTGAGATCACGACCTGAGCTGAAGCCAGACGCTTAACCAACTGAGCCACCCAGGCGCCCGCAAGCCAGGTAGTTTCAAATTATTTGATTTTGATAAAATTCAATGAGCGCCTCCTGGAATTGTCAGTTGATGGGTCATTAAAACAAGCTTTGGTGATGGTTACTGCATGATTTTTGGCAAATTCTTTGGAAGGAGTTGCAAAAGAACTCCGAGAATTACATTGCTGATGGCAAAACTCTTTTTATTCCCATCTACTTGTTTCATATAAGCCAATTGTCTTGGTCATTACCAAAAAAAAAAATAGGAACAGAACGACACAGGACCCGTTGAGAAAACTCACCTCCCTTCTACTGAGGTAGTATTTGCAATAAGACTTCATTTATCAAAAAATGATGCTGTACATTATTTTGATTAATCCTGCAATAAGAATCCTTGCAATAATAGGTAGAAAGTTTTTAGAAGACTACGATCACAGGAAATGTTTTTAAAAATTGAATTTCAGTGTAAATGCACATTTCTGTGGTAAAGAAGTATCATAGGATGATCAATAAGAACTTTCAGGCATAAAATTATACTACTTGAGGATAAACTTCTGCAAGAGTAAAATGTAATAAAAACGCAAATTCAAGGAGAAAAAGGAATAACGTAGCGTTTCTTGTAGTTAACAAAGTCGTTTTACTGTATTTACATATAAATGGATGATGGTGGGCATCAAACTGCTGTAGTATTTAAACTCCGCTGGATGGCATTCAAAGCTGATGTAACACTTTTATTTTTAAAAATGTTTATTTATTTTGAGAAAGCACGCGCAGTGAGAGGGGGGCAGTGAGAGGGAGAGAATCCCAAGCAAGCTCCACACTCAGCGCGGAGCCTGATGAGGCGGGGGCTCGGTCCCACTACCATGAGATCTTGACCCGAGCCAAAATCAAGAGTCAGACGCCCAACCAACTGAGCCACCCAGGTGCCCCTGTAACACTCTTATTGTAAAGTGTCAATTTCCTTTCCAGTTTGTTTGCTTTTATTTAATCTTCTTGCCTAGTGACTCTAGCTGGAACCTCCAGTTCAATACTGAAGAGAAGTGGTAAGAACGGACATCCCTGTCTTATTCCTGACCTTAGAGGGAAGGCATTCAGTCTCTCACCATTAAATACGATGTTAGCTGTGGGGGTTTTCAGAGATGCCCTTTATCAGATTGAGGAAGTTCCCTTCCTTTTCCAGTGTGTTGAATGTTTCGCATGGGGGTAGTTTTCAAGAGTTATTTTAGTAAGTTAGGGGAGCAAAGTGTTCGAAAGCTCAAGTTCAGGCTCCTTGGACACCCTGTCCCTGCTATACCCTCGGCAATAAGCACAGTCCTGCACATATAAGAGGCCCAACAAACATTTGTCGAGCAAACTGTGTCCCACCTCCCCCCTGGCATTTTACTCTCTAGTGACGCTACGGTGTTTAGGCCCCGCCCCTACTCCCCAATACCGTGCTTATGTGGCCAGAGTTCTCTCCCCTCTCTTCTGTTCCCAGCTGGCACCGATTCATGCTTTCCAGCGCTGTCCAGATGTCATCTCATTCAGGAGATCCCTCTCTCCCCATCCCTCCTCAGATCCTGAGCTGTCGGGGTCTCCTTCTTGTGCTGCCATGGTACTTCGTGATTCGACCATTGTGCTCTGTGTGAATTATTTATTTACCTGTCCATCCCTCGCTAAACTAGATGGGCGATATGGTTTGTGGCCAACAGTGTGGAATCAGGAACCTGACAGCCCAGATTCAAAACCCTGCCTCTTACAACTTTGGGTGGCCTTGGTTATTTATTTATTTATTTATTTATCTATTTATTTATTTATTTAGAGGGCGCAAGTGAGTGAGGGACAGAGAGAGAGAAAGGGAGGGAGGGGGGGAGGGAAAGCTGGGCCTCACCTGAAGTGGGCCTTGTATTCCACCTGATGCGGGGCTCAAACTCACTCAGTGCGGACTCACAAACTGTGAGTTCGTGACCTGAGCAGAAGTCAGATGCTTAAAGGCTGAGCCACCTAGGCGCTCTGGGCGGCCTTGGTTATGCCTCAGTTTCCTCATCCGCCAGAGATGCTGATAATAGCACCGATTTGGTAGTGTTGTTTGACAGCTGAGCGACAACAGTGTCTAGTAAACAGTAATTATTTTATGAGGTAGCTATTAAGTCCTATAGGGCAAGGAGTTGGTGTTTTCCTTCTCTGCTTCTCACGGCCCTGGCCTGCGGGCGGGCGCTCAATAAATTCGTCACGAAGGGTGAGCGTGGCGGAAAGTACCTGCGAGAAGGAAAAGCAAGATGGGTTCAACATGGCACAGCGGGTAGATTCCAGAATTCGAGGGTGTAAACCATTGCTGTGTATTGCCTACACTGCCTTCGCTCTGCCCCTGAGATTGCCAGACTGGAGAAATTAAATCCCTGTCGTTATGGGCTTCCTCTCCCTAGGGTCACATAAGAGCTTGGGAGGTTTAGGCACTGCTCAGAAAATAGGGTACATACTTCCAATCTTCAGTCCGTTATTTTTATTGTCCAAGCCTGCATGGCCCCTGGAACGTATTTAGTATAGCAGAGCACCTTTGCCTGGCCTGGCAGCCTCCTGGGGGCACTCCACCTCACGATGTTTATAATTTCCCTTAAAACATTTCGGCATACATCCTGGGAACCAAGGACAGGGAAGCATAGTCTAGGTGAGAACGTTCTTCTGGTACCTACAGAACCATAGAGAGGATTCGATGTATCCCTGTTTTGGCAACTCACCTGGAGAGGAGGGGCCGTAAAACTTTCTGAATCGTTCCCCTGGTGGTGGACTCCCATGTTTCTTTCTTTTTCTTTAATTGGCATTTTTCGAGAAACGAACCCACCCTTCCAAAAGAAAATACTTGGAGCATATTAAAACCTTTGGCAAAGACAGAATGACATTTGTAGGCACTACTCATAGTTACCCCCAGGGGCAGCTTGTACTGTAATCTGCAATTCCTCTGCCAGGGGTGGTTTGCGAACATCCTAGTCAGAAGATGGCTTCAACCAAGGGTTCAGGGTAATCGATTACCACGGATCCCGCCAACGACAGCTTTTTAAAACGACAATCATTACGCAAACTAACATCAGCTCCCCTCGTGAGAGGAAACCTGCTTCTGATGTCACCTCTGGGGTTGATCAGGATTGGAACAGCATAACGAAGTTGAAAGCAGACTCCCTCTCTGGTTCTCTGATGCCTCCTATGTGGGAGACAGAGTCCTCCCTCTGTGACACGGTTGCCCCACCCTGAGTAAAGCTTTGATGCATGCCGTGGCCAGAGCCTCCAAACGGACAGAGAGACCTCAAAGAAGCTAGTGTGCCTGCCTGCTAATGAGTGTTTAATAAATGGTGTGTGTGTGTGTGTGTGTGTGTGTGTGTGTGTGTGTGTTTGGTTGTGGCAGATTTTAGACTGCCACTTTTTCTTTATGTATTCTGGGAGTAAGGATGTGAAGCAGGCAACCCCTCGTCACTCCGGACTTCTCTGGCAGCTACTGTAACCGACAAAAAAAAAGAAGGCCGAGTTGGACGTGACCATCTTAGGTCAGTTTGCAACACCTTGCTGTCTCCCTGGAGCACTTCCAGGGAGCAGGGCGAGGGCTCTAGCTGCCTCTGGAACCACCGATCTCTGTCACCTCCTCATTGCCAGAGAATCTCCTGCTTCCTCTAACTTTCCTGCGGTGGGCAGAGCATCCAAAATGATGGAGACACCAAGACCTCAGAGAACTTACATAGTTTCCCGTCTCACCAAGCCAAGCCTTTTATTCTTTCATCTCCTCCCCCTAGTCTCCCCAACCCTTCACTCCAACACAATTCCCTCGTGAAGCTCAAGCTTTCATAGAAAAGAACAAAAAACAAACGAAGTCGGGAAGGGGGCTGTCTCCAAGCAGCTTCTGTTCTCAAGCCTCTCCAGGGACCAGAGAGCCCAAAGGGCTGACTTACTGGCTTAAAAAATGCTAGCCACCTTGGGTGTATCCTATAGACTGCCCAGACAGGCTGTGCTGGATATTCTGTTTTCCCTCCAGATTAACCCTCCACCCGTCTCCACCCTCTCTGTGTCCTGGGCAGCTGGCTTGCGTGGACTGCATCACCCAGGCACCCTTGCCTTCTAACTTGAAGTGGGTTCAGTCAATGGGAGGCACTAGCCTGAGAGGATGAGAAGCAAAGAAGTTGGGTATTTAAATCCCTGCTGGGCAATGGCTTTGTCCTTTTATCAAGGGACACAGCTGCTGTCAGGCACTTCTTTCTTATCACTACAATTCTGATATGGGTTGAATTGTGCCCCCCGCCTCCCCCCC
>NW_024412394.1:2807464-2834824 GCF_014898765.1 Herpailurus yagouaroundi | reverse complement strand
CCGCTCGGCCGGCCGCCTCGCCGAAGCCGCGGCGCTCGTCCCGGAGCCGCCCCTCAGCCAGGCCCCGCACCCGGGCCTCGCGCCCCTGCTGGGTCTCCACCCTCACCTTGGTCGCCTCCTTTACTCCACATTCGCCCTTCATCCATCCCTCTCTCCTGCAGTGCTTGCGCTCCAGGCCCGAAAGAAAAGGACCAAGGCCAAGAAGGACAAAGCCCAGAGGAAGTGAGTCTTGTACCCCGACATCCCATTCTTTGGATTTCCTCCCGCACCTCCTCTCCTCTGGTTTCACCTCTTGAACGTGCGCCGGGTTTGGGCGCCCTGCGGCCCCAGCCACATGGCCGCGGAGTGGCCTTGGAGGGTCGCACTCCGTGAGCCATGCGGAGCGGAGCTGATGTTGCCGAGGGCCAGGCCCGCTGGAAAGGGCTGTTGGAGGAGGACTGGAGCCCGTCCTGTCCGTCAGCTCCCCAACTCCAGAGAGGAGGCACGACCCCCACCCCCCACCCCACCCTCCCCCCTCCACCCCCTCCCCACCCTCCCCCGCCCCGGGTCTGGGCCTCCCGACGGAGCTGGTAGATCATGATCTGTTTGTGAACTCTGGCCTCTCCCCCACCTGCTTCCCGAGTCTTAAACTTGACTCCTACGTCTGCACGGTAGGCCGTCAGGGAGTTCTTAAGTGAATTTTCCGCATTTTGGTCTGCCAGCCACCCGCTCGCTTTCATAGAGGAGGGCATGGAGCTTTCCCCCTGGTCGGGCAACTTCCTGAGCCCGAAAGGAGCGTCGCCTTCCTCGCCGTGGCAGGCAGACCACTGCGTTTCTGTTTCTTCTCTCAAAACCTCCAGCCCTCGCGCTGAATGCAGATGCCTTGTGGAGTGGGCCTCGCGGTAGTGACGGGCAAGTTCTTTAGCCAACGCTCTTGGTGATTCTGGTTTGGTGTGTGAAGTGCCACATGTCCGGGTTTTACCAGCAGGATGCATAACCGTGGTTTAAGCGCTGCTGTGGGAAACACAAAAGTTGGTCACATCTTAGAAACGCCCAGTAGAGGGCTTCTGCAAAGTGAGGCTTAGTCTGGAGAACTTTTATCTTGTTCTCACGTTTAATTGCAGTGGCTTGGAAATTGCCTTTAGAGAACAGTGCATCATTTTCCGGACACTTCCATTTCCTTGATGTTGTGTGGAGTTGTATACGGTCTCCTTCTTGAGCTGAGAAAACGAGCATTTCTGAGGTTTTCCTAGGTTACCTTTCTGAATGATATTATCAGATGTGTGTGTGTGTGTGTGTGTGTGTGTGTGTGTGTGTGTGTGTGTGTGGTTTTGGTGACTATCTGATGTTTGAGAATGACACATAATGACTTATAGTAGTCGAGCTAAAGTGGTAGCTGACCTCACCTCTTGCTCCATTTCTATTAACTGTCTCATGAAATTTTTTATTTTATAAAGTGCTTGGTAACCAACATATTTAAATGTGAGTTTATCTCCATGTGTTTGCCTCGTGATTATCCACGTATGGATTGTTCCAAAACCAGTTTTTATTTATTTATTAAAGAAAAAAATGGTTTTTGTTTATTTTTGAGAGAGCAACAGAGCACAAGCAGGGGAGGGACAGAGAAAGAGAGAGGGAGACACAGAATCTGAAACAGGCTCCAGGCTTTGAGCTGTCAGCACAGAGCCTGAAGTGGGGCTTGAACTCACCAACTGTGAGATCATGACGTGAGCGGAAGTCAGATGCCCAACGGACTGAGCCACTCAGGCGCCCCTCAGAACCAGTTCGTAATCCCACGTTGGTTTAATGGAAACAGCCGAGGAGCTAACCTGGTTCTTGTCTGCAGTGGGAATTTAAGTGTTACTCTTTTTTTGTATGTGCCTTAGTTTTATTATTCCCTGTGGAGCTGATAGGAATGTGCTATAAAACGTATTTTCTGCTGATGTAAAGAGATGGTAATTTTATTATTCACTGTATTGTTGAGAAGTGATCTGTCTTGGTCTCTCCACATGGAAATTATTTTGTATTAACCTGAGTCAACCTGTAACTTGGGAGGAAAATATATAAAGGTGATCATATATATGTGTATTTTTAAAGTAGACTCCACACCCAATGTGGGGCTTGAACTCTTGACCCTGAGATCAAAAGTTGCATGCTCTCCCAACTGAGCGAGCCAGACACCTCATCATCTGTTTTTGGTACCAGATAATCATTACTTTGGATTATCTATTTAAACCATATTCTTTATTTCTAAAGCCGAATATGTGTGCTTTGGATTCTCTGTTACTCCTTCGTTCACTGTTAGGTAATTTGTGTCCATTATTTTCACACTTACACAAAAGCAAGCAAGTAGTACAGATAATCTAGCAGTTATTTTACGGAATATTTCATTTTGTACAACTTTTAATTCCTGAAATTTTATATAAATGAATGACCTTCACTTACTTGCAGTTTCAGAGGTGCTTTATTTTTGTCTTCAGTTAATGGTTTCTCTTGACAATTTTACCTTTCTTTTTTTGTTTCTCCAGCCTCCTTTTAAGTAGCTGAAATGTCTAATTAACTTGGTTAGAATACTGTGTCAGAAGTTCAAGCCCCACCTGACTCAGGTAACTTGACTCTGTTCCATGACCCCTGACTGCACTCTGGACTTCCAGTCCTTCTGCAAAGGCAGGCTGCTGGTTACCAGATTAGTCAGGGAGAAGGTCTAAGGAAGAAGCATGCCGTAGAATTTGGTCTCCCAAGTGAGTCAGATCTGGTTTGAATTGTGATTTTGCCACTTTTTAGCAGTTTGACCTTGGATGAGTTAGTTAAGGAAATGGTCTTAGCTTAGTCATGATGACAACTGAGAAGTTAGAAAAACCAAGCATTTAAATGAAAAGTAAAACTGTAAGTAACGTTTTAGTAATTTAGTCATGGCGGGGTATAGGTGGAAAGGATTTCAGTCCCCTGATTTTGTAGATCTTAAAACCAGAACCTACATACATGAAAAATCATGTCCATGGAGCTGCAGCTGGTTGTAGCAAGGACACAACTGGAATCCAGGGCCCCTGCCTTCCAGCGCAGTGCTATTCAGTATTTGTTTCCTTTGGGCTCTTTCACTGTGCTGAAAGATTTGACCTTGGGGGTTTTCAGTTGTCTTATTTGAAGAATTTTGTCTCCACTTCACTTTTTCAGACACTGTATTCTTATTTACTAAAATTAACTAGTTGATGATAAACTGTTTCACTTTACAGATAAGGAAATTGAGATTTTTCCAGATTACTTCCACAGAAAATTGTAAAGCTAGTATTCAACCCCGGGTCTGACATACCCCAAAGCCCTGGGTACTAACCACTGCTGTCTCCAAGTGACAGTTCCTTCTGATGTGTCTGATGACAAACAAGGTAGAAACTGAGCAAACTGAGGCTTCTGTATAAGGTGACACAGGATGCCTGGGTTAAAGTTTAAGTACCCTTTCAGAGCCCCCTGTCTATGTCTCTAAAAGGATGTAATTCTGTATCTTCCTTTGGTCATTCAGTTTTCAATATATATACCAATAGGTGTGTGCCTTTATCCGTTTGTCATAGCTCTTACAATTTAACACAGTTATGTTTGCTTTTCATATTTTTTTTTTAATCAAAAAATTTTTTTAATCTTTATTTTTGAGAGAGAGACAGAGCGTGAGCAGGGGAGGGGCAAAGAGAAAGGGAGACACAGAATCTGAAGCAGGCTCCAGGCTCTGAGCTGTCAATACAGAGCCTGACGCGGGGCTCGAACTCACGTACCTCGAGATCATGACCTAAGCTGAAGTTGGATGCTTAACCAACTAAGCCACCCAGGCGTCCTATTTTTCACATTACTTCTATGGAACATAATTCCAGAATGGTATTCATATCTAATAATTACTTAGCTTAGGAAATTACTTTGGACAGTAATTTTTACTTTCTTTGCAGTTAAAGAACTGGGTTTAGTATAAATTTGTTAGTAAAACAGTTTGAGCTAGAGAAGGGATTTTGTTCATGTTAGTACTCACCGATCTGTGAAGTCAAAGGAGAGGAGAGATGGCTTTATTTCCTAATTTTCCAAAATATCTAATTATATTGAAAATTCAGAAGAAAAGATAGTTGAAAATTTCTTTTTTTTAAATTTATTTTTGAGAGAGCGAACGTGAGCAAGGGAAGGGCAGAGAGAAAAGGGGACAGAGGATCCATGGCAGGCTCTGCACGGACAGCAGTGAGCCTGATGCGGTGCTTGAACTAACAGTTCAGATCATGACCTGAGCCAAAGTCGGATGCTCAACTGACTGAGTCGCCCAGGTGCCCCGATAGTTGAAAATTTCTAACATTTTTATACAGTACAGTACATGAACTTGAGCCAATTTTTTTAAGTTAAATGGTTTTGGATGCTTTTTGTACTTACCAACGTATCTTGGAAATTGATTCTGTATCAGTTCCTTATAGCATAACCTTACTATTTTTTTTAAGGTCTGCCTTTTCCACTAAGGCTTAGAAGTGGTTCTGTATCAGGACACAGTGAGTAGCTTCATCTAGATAGCATTCTGTTAAACGGGTATATCATAATTTATTTTAGTTTAGACAAAAATGGAATCATTGGGTATACTTTAACCCAGCTAACCTTACCTTGAATGTTTTTCATAGCATTAAATATTCCACTTGCTTTTAAAGCCTCCAGTATACATTGGTTCAAGTTTTTCACAGTTCATAGCAAAGATGAATGATCTTTTGGATAGCCATTGTTCACATCAGTGATTATTTACTTAGGATAAATTCTTAGGAGTGATATTACTGGTTATGTACATTTTAAAGGTTTTTAAATTCATATTGTCAACAAAATTTTCTCCAGAGACATTCACTAGTTTAATTAGGAATTAACTAATTTAGGGGCGCATGGGTGGCTCAGTCAGTCAGTTAAGCGTTGGACTCGGCTCAGGTCATGATCTTACGGTTCATGGGTTTGAGTCCCGCCTTGGGCTCTGTGCTAATAGCACAGAGCCTGGAGCCGGCTTCAGATTCTGTGTCTCCCTCTCTGTCCCTCCCCCACTCACACTCTGTCTCTTTCTCAAAAGTAAACATTAAAAAAAAAAATTTTTTTTAAGGAATTAACTAGTTTAATTTTCCTATTCATTAAACAATTTTTGCAGACCTCCTATATCCCAAGCAGTTTTCCATCCCTGTGAAAGAAAAACATCTCTGTCCTTGGGAACTTTATTTTCATGGGGTTTGGGGACAGAATAAACAATGCACATAAGTAAATTGCGTAGTATGTTAAGACCATAAGTTGGAAAAATAGAGGAAGATAAGGGGAATTTGAGGAGTGGGGGTGAGGGTGCGGTTTTAAATAGGGTGATTGAAGCTGCATTGAGGTGACACTTGAAGGAGGTGAATGAAGGAGGACTGCTCCAGGCAGAATGTTGGAAGTGGGAATATTTTTGCACATCCTACTTGGCCACCAGAACTGGGGCATTGTTACTTGAAAACGTTGCCCAAATTTGGTAATCTATAAGTATCTTGTTTTAATTTCTTTTGTTACCGGTCAGGTTGACCATTTGTGGGATGTATTTATTGACCTGCTCCTATCTTTTACCCATTTTTGTATGGATTATTGATCATTTTCTTAATCTTAGGAAGTATTTATTAAGAATATACCTTTTGTCGGAGCCGCTGGGTGGCTTAGTCAGTTAAGCATCTGGCTTCTGATTGCATGGTTTGAGTTCAAAACCCCACATGGGGCTCCTTGCTATCAGTGTAGAGCCTGCTTTGGATCCTCTGTGCCCCGCTCTCTGCCCGTTTCCCACTCAAGCTCTGTCTCCCAAAAGTAAACAAACATTTAAAAAATAAAAAAGAAATATACTTTTTGTCATGTGGCAAATTTACATTTCTTGGGTTATTAGCCTTTCTAATTTCATGTATTGATTTTTAAAAAAATGTGCCCAATCCATCTTTTTCTTTGCTTTTTATCTTTGAAATTTTCAATGTGAGTTGTCATCTTAAAAAGGTATTATTTTTAATTGTCACTCCATTTAAAGTACGTGCTTACAAAATTGCATTTCTAGAATTGTGGTTGTCAGAAATAGTTTCTTCTCTTTTCTTCCTCAATAAGTTTATATACGTTAGTAAATTTTGTTTACATTAGTCTTTCTGCTGCAGTGAGGCCCAGAGGCTTGCCAAATTACTATGTTCTTTAGATTACTTGAAACCAGCAACTTATGCAAATGCTGAAGTGGTGGGTGCTTAGGAACTCCTTTATTAAAAATGAAGAAAAGGGGCGCCTGGGTGGCGCAGTCGGTTAAGCGTCCGACTTCAGCCAGGTCACGATCTCATGGTCCATGAGTTCGAGCCCCGCGTCAGGCTCTGGGCTGATGGCTCAGAGCCTGGAGCCTGTTTCAGATTCTGTGTCTTCCTCTCTCTCTGCCCCTCCCCCGTTCATGCTCTGTCTCTCTCTGTCCCAAAAATAAATAAACGTTGAAAAAAAAATTTAAAAAAAAAAAAAAAAAGAAGAAAAGATGGGCTGGTCAACTAGACTTAGTTTTTATTATAATTTTTAGACCTGGCAAGATAAATGAGGCAATGTCCCCCCCCCCGGTCATACTTAGACTTTTTGCTCGATGCTTCCCAGATCTTCTCTATCACGAATGCTAGTTTGCAGACTAATTTTATTTTTATATTGGCTAAAGTATAATTTTAATGATTCTCTCACTGTAACTGAATTAATTCCAAGCAAGTAAGAAAATGGAGATAGTCAAGAGATTTTTTTGAACTCTTCCTTTCTAGTATGATGCAAATAATGATTTAGCTAAGGAGAGATAGATAAGCAGATATATTTATAATCTTGTACATTTTTTTCATTGAATTTGGGACACAATCAGTTTTAAATTACACCATTTTATATGCCACGCAAAAAAAAAACCACTACCAGTTAAATTGATACACCATTCGCTATAAGATGTTGTCTTGGGGCGCCTGGGTGGCGCAGTCGGTTAAGCGTCCGACTTCAGCCAGGTCACGATCTCCCGGTCCGTGAGTTTGAGCCCCGCGTCAGGCTCTGGGCTGATGGCTCAGAGCCTGGAGCCTGTTTCCGATTCTGTGTCTCCCTCTCTCTCTGCCCCTCCCCCGTTCATGCTCTGTCTCTCTCTGTCCCAAAAATAAATAAACGTTGAAAAAAAAAATTTTTTTAAAAGATGCTGTCTTGATTTCAGAGATGTGGGAATGGTAGGAAACCTATTTGTGTTTGAATCTGTGAAATGGAGTAATTCCAGTGATGTATGGCATTGGCAGCATTGTTGTCTTTTAAAAGTTTAGTTGTGGTGGTGCCTACGTGGCTGTCAGTTATGTGTCCGACTCTTGATTTGGCTCACGTCAGGAATTCACGGTTTCTGAGATCAGGCCCTGAGTGAGGCTCCATGCTGACAGCACGAAGCCTGCTTGGGATTCTCTCTCTGCCTCTCTCTAAGTAAATAAATAAATTTTTTAAAAAAGGTTTCTTGTGGAAAATTTCAAATATATCCAAAAAAGAAAGTAGCAAGATAAACTTTTTAAAAAATGTTTATTTTGAGAGAAAGAGAGAGCACGAGTAGGGGAGGGACAGCAAGAGGGGGAGAGAGAGAATCCCAAGCAGGCTCAGTGCTGCCAGTGTAGTGACATGGGCTGGATCCCGTGAACCTCAAGATCATAACCTGAGCCAAAATCAAGAGTTGGATGCTTAACTGACTGAGCCACCCAGGTGCCCTGCAAAATAAGCTTTTGTGCATCCATCTCAACTTCATCAGTTACTAACTGTGGTTCATGTTTCATCTTTATCTTCTTTTTCTGCTCTACTCCATCTTTTTTTTTTTTAATTTTTATGTTTTTATTTTAGAGATTGTGAGAGTGTGAACAATGGAGAGGGGCAGAGAGAGAGAGAGAGAGAGAGAGAGAGAGAGAATGAATGAATGAATGAATGTTAAGCAGGCTCCATGCTCATCATGGAGCCCAGTGTGGGGCTAGATACTACAACCTTGGGATCATGATCTGAGTGGAAGTCAAGAGTTGAATCCTCAATGAACTGTGCCACCCAGGTGCCCCCCACCCATCTTATTTTAAAGCAAACCTCAGACATCATATCATTTTGTAAAATATGGACTCTTTTTTTTTTTTTTTTAATTTTTGAGAGAGAGAGTGCATATGCATGAGTGGGGGAGGGGCACAGAGAAGGTGACAGACAATATAAAAGGGGCTCTGGGCTGACAGCAGTGAGCCCAATGTGGGGCTGAAAGTCATGAACCATGAGCTCATGACCTGAGCCGAAGATGGGTGCTCAACCAGCTGAGCTACCCAGGTGCCCCTAAAATATAGACTCTTAATTTTCAAAACATAGCTACAGTACTAGTATAACACTCAAAAAAATTATTATTATTATTATTTTTCTTTTTTTTTTAGAGAGTGAGAGCCTGTGAGTGGGGGAGAGGGGTATAGGGGCAGAGGGAGAGAGAATCCCAAGCAGGCTCCACACTCAACACAGAGCCTGATATGGGGCTGGAAATCATGACCCTAGCTGAAATCAGTAGCCATACGCTTAACCAGCTGAGCCACCCAGGCGCCCCCACGCTTAAAATATTTTGAAACACGTCCATAATAGCAAATACCCAATCAGGGTTCAGATTTCCCTGCTAATTTTAAGTTTGTTTGAATCAGGACTTATAAGGTCATTATATTGCTGTTTGAATAGTCTCTCTGGTCTTTTTATCTATATGTTATTCATGGGTTATTTTCCTTGCAAATCTGTTTTTGTTTGACTGCTTCGTAAGTGGCATTGTGTACTTTGACCAGGAGGCGCCTACTGACTGGTTAACTTTTTGTGATGTTAGCGGCCACTGAGCATTGCCTAGATCCATTTATTTTATTTAGTGTTGCAAAATGGTAATATTCAGTTCTTTAACTTATTAATTATATAGTTCTATAAAAAGGAACTTTACCTCATTTCTTTGGTGTTACCCCTAGAGACACTTTATATATAAATAGACACAGGATAAATACTTGTACTTTCCAAATTTCATTAATGAGTTAGAGTCCTAGCATCCTCCCAAATGACCAGTTAAGGTTTATTTTAGTATGAGCTCATAGCTGTAAACATATTTGTGGTTCAATCCATTGTAGTTGGGCTCCCTCCCCCCTACAGTTTTCTGGAATTATAATTTACATGCCATGAAATTCACCTGTTAAACGTGTACAGCTCAGTGGTTTTTAGTATGCTCACAGAGTTGTGCAGCCATCACCATAATCTAAGAAGTTTGAAACATTTCTGTTACCCCAAAAGAAACCCTTTACCCATTAGCTATCACTCCTCATTACCCCCATAGTACACCACCTCCAACCCTAGGCAATGACTAATCTACTTTGTGTCTCTGGATTTGCCTAGTCTGGACATTTTGTTTTCAACGTTTATTTATTTTTGGGACAGAGAGAGACAGAGCATGAACGGGCGAGGGGCAGAGAGAGAGGGAGACACAGAATCGGAAACAGGCTCCAGGCTCTGAGCCATCAGCCCAGAGCCCGACGCGGGGCTCGAACTCACGGACCGCGAGATCGTGACCTGGCTGAAGTCGGACGCTTAACCGACTGCGCCACCCAGGCGCCCCATAGTCTGGACATTTTGTATAAATGGAATCCTACAATAAGTGGTCTTTTGTGACTTGTTTCTTTAACTTAGCATAATGTTTTCAACATTCATGCATTTTGTAGAACGTATAGTTGTTATTTTTATCGATTGTCCTGTCTTTGGCCAGTTGGAGTCCCTTCACGATGGCCCAGCCCCAAAGTCCATTTGATTCAATCTGAGGCATCTTTGATAGCTTTTTTGCTATTTAGTATGACAGTTTGTCCAGATTTATCTTGTACGTTTTCTGCCCCAGATCAGAAAATAGCCCTTTCTCTAAGAAGCTTTTCAATGGGAAATGGAATTTCAGGATCACAATCTTAGGCACCTTTCCTAAAGTTATCGTAAGCACAGTTGTGGAAGAGCCCTGTGGTTCTGTGTACCTCTTACTAGAGAATTAACTTTGAGAGTTTGAAAAAACCTGTGAGATCAGCTATGAAGACCAGAGTATACAGTTTTTCAACTGCTTCGACAAAGAATGACTTCAGAAATTATCAGAAGCCACAAAATAAATTAAACACACTTTATTCATTTTCAGAGAAGTATAGTGGCACTGGACACAAAAGTCAGTTGGCAGGAGCTAGATAAATAAAAAGTACGTTCATTTGTACCATGACATGCCTTCAGTTATGTAGATGAAGACTGAGGCCAGGGGTAATTTGTTGCTATTGGGTAATAAATGTATTGGTGGCTTAAATGCCTTGAACAACATGGATGGGTATTTTAGGGTAGCTTATCACACACAAACTTTGAGAACATGTAATAGATATTTTAACTACCAGATGAGAAGTGTCACCTATGGTGGTGAACAAACATCAGTGCCATGAAGTTTGGTGTACATGAGTCACGTTAATGACCTTTGTATATTTAATTTACTCAGGTTCTAAATTCTTTGTACTGAGTGGCTAGTCATTTTTTAAAAGGTTGCCAATACTTTTGGGTGTGATTTTGTGAACTCTTGTTTCTTGACCTAAGGTAGCCTTATTTTGTAACTGATTATAAACGTAATTTATGGCAACTGTATCTTATTCGCTTTGCTCTTAATTGTATATAGTGCGGCTCCAGCTTGAGAAGGTTCTTGAATGTCCTTTCAACCTAGGAGTTTGATCAAAGATGTCAGCTTGTTTTTACACATGAGCTTGGTGGCAAGCTCCCTTGATACTCCTTTTCTCTCCTGTAACTACCTATGACTTTGAGAATAGATTTAACAGGAACTGTATTTTGCATTTTTCGTTGCTAGTATTAACAATATAATATGATTAAATTAGGTAACTTGTGCTCATGTTTCTAAGGTGGAAGGTTAATATAGATACATGCTTCTATGCTCCTTAGCAAAAAGAGCTTGTCTTTCTGAATTACACAGCCCCAGGTTCCAATTTGCCTCCAACGCCACTGGTGGGTGAACTTGGGCAATGTTGTTTGACTTCCTGAGTCTGACTTGCCTTATCTGTAGATGGTGAGATTCTGAGGGTGAAATTGTGTGTGAGTGCCTAGCCTAGTGCTGAGCTAGAGTAAAGTGCTTTGGTGGTTACTTCCTTCCTCATGCGTTCTTCCTTAGATGGATTTACCTTTGACTTTTCCTTTAATTTTTTTTTTTAATGTTTATCTATTTTTGAGAGAGAGAGAGAGAGAGAGAAAGAGAGAGACAGATCTGGCATGAGTGGGAGAGGAACAGAGAGAGAGGGAGACACAGAACCGAAGCAGGCTCCAGGCCCTGAGCTGTCAGCACAGAGCCTGATGGCAGGTCTCGAACTCATGAACCATGAGATTATGACCTGAGCCGAAGTCAGACGCTTAACCTACTGAGCCACTCAGGTGCCCCACCTTTGACTTTTATGTGACATTTTTTATTATTACTCATGCATCAAACTAATGGTTTTAACTTGTCAGTATTTCCTCGATTGGGGTCTATATAAAGTTTAATTTGGAGTATAGTTGCCTAAAGATAAAGAACGGTTTATATTCAATTAACACCTAATAAACTTAGACACTCAAATTTTTATTTTGATAGGGCCAATTCCAGTGTGTCTCAGAAATTAACTTTAGCTTGTCAATTTGCAGAACAAAGAAATGCCTGTCAGGAAAAATATATATGGAAAAGTAGTGGGAGAATTTGAGTACTTATTAAGCTCTACTGTGTTTAGGTGCCGGAACTTAAAATAGTATCTTATTAAGTTTTTGCATTAGATCAGATACGTCAAAAGAGATGCAAAGATGATTTCAAGCAATATCAGCTCTACCCTATAAGAGGTTTATGATTTTTTTTTTTAAGTTTACTTATTTTGAGAAAGAGACAGCATGAGTGAGAGAGGAGCAGAGAAGAGGAGACCAAGAATCCCAAGCAGGATGGGTGCTGCCAGCACAGAGCCCAGTGCAGGGCTTGAAACCACGAGATCATGACCTGAGCCAAAGCCAAGAATCAGATGCTTAACCACCTAAGCCACTCAGGAACCCCTGTGATCTTTTTTTTTTTTTTTTTTTTTTAAGTTTATTTATTTTGAGAGAGCAAGTGGAGGAGGGGCAGAGAGAGAGAGAAAGAATCCAGCAGGCTCCACACTCATTGCAGAGCCGGACTGTGAGATCCTGACCTGAGCCAGAACCAAGAGTTGGACACTTAAACAAACTGAGCCATCCAGGTGCCCCAACAGGCTTTTGATCTTAAGGGAGATGAGTACACAAATAGATCTTCTCTCAGTCTGTATTGGTTTTCTAGGGTTACTGTAACAGTGCCACAAACTGGGTGGCTAAACCCACAGAAATTTATTGTCTCACAGTTCTGGAGGCTACAAGTCTGAAATCAAGGTGTGAACAGGGTTGGTTCCATCTGAGGGCTCAGAGGTAAGGATCTTTTTCAGGCCTCTGTCCTTATTTTGAAGATGGCCATTTTCTCTCTGTGTCTATGCATCATCTTCCCTCTGTGTGTGTGTCTATTTGTGTCCAAATTTTCCCTTTTTATAAAGACACTAGTCCTATGGATTAGGTCTCATTCTAATGACTTCATCTTAACTTGTTTACCTGTATAAAGATCCTATCCCCAAATAAAGTCACATTCTGAAATATAGAGGCTGGGACTCCAGTGTATCTGTTTTGGGGGGATACAGTTCAACCCATAACACAGTCCCTGGAAGACAGTTCTCTGCCCTAGGAGATCCTACAATTTTTTATTTTCCACAGTTGAAAGAAATGAAGACTAAAGTTTACAAGTAAGTAAACTAGAGTTGCTAGGGTGCTTTCTCTCATCCGCTTTTAGTTTGCCTTTTTAAAATTATTTATTTTAGAGAGAGAGAGAGAATCTAAGCAAGCTCCACACTCAGCGCGGAGCCCAACACAGGGCTTGATCCCACGACCCTGGGATCATGACCTGAGCCAAAATGAGTAGTCATACTCAATCGACTGAGCCACCCAGGGGCTCCTAGTTTGTTTTTTGAAGCCAGAGCTAAATTATTTCTAAGACCCCAAACACATCATCCTCAAATCTGTTCTTCTGGATTTCACTTTTTTTGAAACATTCCAGAGTAAATTCCAGTATCTCTCACCTCTTTACTCAAATGTCACAACTCTTATTTAAAATGATGTCTATGTATTGTTGTCCCCTTACCTTCATTTTTCTTCATAGCCCTTCTCATAGCCTGAAATTACAGAACACGTATCTACCTGAGAGATCTTGAGAATAGGACTTTGCTGTCCCAGCATTAGCTGTTCGCCAACAGAAACTCAAGAACCAGGTAGATTCAGATATTTAGGGCTATTTTTTGTTAACCTCCTGCTCAAATATAAACATGATAAAGAAAGACTCTGAGCTATTTTTTTTTTTCTTTTTGCTCATGGCTGCATTTCCAGTGCCTAGAAATGTACTCAACATACTTATGAGCACTCAGTAAAAATCAGTTGACTAATGAAGAGATATTTGCTTACTCCCTTTCCCTTATTTCCTACATGCAATGCTACAATTTCTGTATCAGGCCCCGTAACAAGCATAGGATAAGCAGAACCTCTATGTTCCCTATAAGGTACATTTTTTTACTGCCCTCTTTTTTACACACTGGGCAGCTGAAGGACAAAGAGCTTCCTGAATTAGCAATTTATCCAAAGTCATGGAGCTCTTGCAAACTGTAGAGCCAGGATCAAACCTAAGTCTCTTGGCATCAGAGACCTTGGCTGTTGTAACCACTGCCTCGACAGTGTCCCTGTATCTTTGCTTTCTACTCCCACTATCTTTTACCACCTTCTTGACAGAAGAATTTTTCTAAAGCACTCTTGTTGTAGGGTCACTTTGTGCTTAAATGGCTTGATGACTTCCACATAAAATAGTGCTTGACATTTAAGGCTCTTCACAGTCTCTCTCCTTTAGGGGACTTGTTGTGGGGGGTGGACATGTCATGGACAATTGGAGGAGGATAAGTAATAGCTAGTGATGAAAGAGAAGAAACGTGCCTTGTGTGCATCTCTTTTCTAGACATTTGGGATACAGGCATTGAGCAAAATAAATGTCCTCGTGAGACGTACATTCTGGGAGTGTGGGAAAGAAGACAATAAAATGTCAAGTACTGAAGAAAAATAAAGTAGGGTAAGGGGGTAGGGGAGGGCATGCAGCCAACTCCTGTTTTATATAGAAGTGTCAAGAAAGTTCTGTGAAAAGGCAGTACCTTAAAAGAGATGTGGTCAGAGAGATGGGTTTGTGAGCCAGTGAAAAATCGGATCATGAAAGACCTTGTAAGACCTTTGTGAAAACATCTGTTTTGAATGTAGTAGTTGCCCGGTAATGGTGGTTTATTAAAGATCACCAGTTGTGTTTTTGTTTTTTAACAAAATGAATGTTTTTTAACATAATGAAGTCTAAAATGCTGCCTGTGGAAACCTAGGCTGCTGGGATTAGAAGATCACAGAGTGCCATCTAGTGGTTGTTTGTTGTAAATGTGGGTGAGCCTTCCGGATAGTAAGCAGGCTCTACAGTAGTTTGTTTTGCCAGCTCAGACATATAAATGGAAAATTTGGATGCCTGAAGAAAACTTTTGCTTATGAACTGTTTGAGAGTAAGTTGCATTGTCCCCTTTACCCCTGAATACTTCATGTATTGCCTTAAAACAAGGACATTCACTTACATAATCGCAATTATCAAAATAAGAAATAAGGCATTAATACAATATTATTATTTAATCTGGATCTTATTCAGATTTTGCCAATTGTCCCAATGAGCTTTGTAGGAAAAAAAATTTTTTTCTGGCCTACTATCTACCTTAAGATTGTGCATTGCATTTAGAACAGTTCCATGGCCTGCCTTTGTCTTTGCTGGAATTGATATTTTTGAAGAATATAGGCCATTTATTTTCAGACTGTCCTTCAGCTTGGGTTTGTCTGTTTCCTCATGATTCAGGTTATGCATTTTGGTACCACCTAAGTTAATCTTCCTTGGTGAATCATATCGGTACAGCAGACATATCTGTCCCAGTATGGGTGGTGACTACCAAGTTTCTTCAGCGTATTATTATGGTTTTCTCTTTTGTAAATCATAAGTTCGTTATGGGGAGATATTTTGACCTGTGTAAATAACTTTTCCTCATTGAAATTTCACTGCGTTAGTATCCATTATTGATTCTTGCCTAAGCCAGTTATATGACAGTTGCAAAACAGTGATTATATAATTCTCCCATTTCCTTATAGAGTTAATTGTCAGCATTTTGTTATTAGAAAAAACTTTTCCTTTTCCCCATTCATCATCCTAGTCATAATCATTGGTATGAACTGTTTTTATTCGGTGAGTTTAATCCATTACTCTCACTATTTGATACTCATATTCTTTCATATTTGGCCAGTGGGAGCCCCTTCAAGGTGACACCTTATCTTTCAACAAGTCTCTTTCATTCTTTGAGTATTTACACTTTCTAGCACAATAGCATGTTCCAGATTCATCTTGTACTTTGCTTGCTCCAACCATGGGATCAGTCCTTTCTCTAAGGAGCCCTGGTTTATTTTATTTTATTTTATTTTATTTTATTCTATTCTATTCTATTCTATTTTATTTCAAAGGTTATTTTTGAGAGAGCGTGAGTGGGTGGGGAAGAAGGGGGAAGAGAGAGCATCTCAGGCAGGCTCCACACTTGTCAGCACTGAGCCCAACAACGAGGCTCTATCTCACGAACCTTGAGATCATGGCCTGAGCTGAAATCCAGATTGGATGCTTAACCAGTTGAGCCACCCAGGCACCCCAGCCCTGGTGTTTAGAAACCAAGATTTGGATATGATTTTAAGGTCTTAAATTTTTATGTTGGACAGTATGTTGGCATAGTAGTAGGTCTGTGACATCACAATTCTTTATTTCCAATGGAAAGCTTAGGTGGCAGAACCTGTGATAACCTCCTCATGCCTGTTTGTTGGCATTGCCCCACAGCGAGTAGGCTGTTTGGAGCAATGGTAATTAATGTAGTAGTAGTGAAACTCCATATTTCTGTCCTTCACACAATGCCATCGTAGAATGTGTGCTTAATACGTCACCTAAAATATTGAGTACGTGAGAACTCATTTAAATAATAATTAGTTCTCCCTAAACTAATATATAAATTTCCTACCTAGTGACAATATTCTGTTAAAACTAAAACAGATTTTAACTTTTATGGAAAAATACAAATGTTAAGAATGGTAAAAATTCTGAAAAGTGTAGTAATACGGGTGGTATGGGAACTTCCCAGATATTTTAAATGCTATGAAGTTATAATACTTAAAATTGCTTGATCCTGATGCCTGAATAGACAAGACAGTGGCACAGAATGGAGACTCCAAAAAGAAGTAAATACATGGGAATTTAACACCATATAAGTTGTGTTTCAAATGAATTCAGAAAAAAATGGATTCCAACTGCTGTTGGAAGAACTGGGGTAAAAAAAGGTTATATTCTTACCCTGTTCTTAACATAAATAATTAGAGATGGATCAAAGATTTAAACATTAGAAAAGAAAACGGAAACCATGAACATGTAAGAAAAACTGTAAAACTTAAAAGTGAAATAATCTTAGAGGAAGGCAGTCCTCCTAATCATGACCAAAAAGCTGTATATATAAAGACTGAAATATTTTATCCCATAAGAGTAAAAAATGTATGCATAGCAAAAGGTAAAAAGGAGAGTCAAAACCAAAGAAACGTTGGGGGGGAGAAACTTTTAGGGGCTCTTGGGTGGTTCAGTCAGTTAAGCGTCTAAATCTTGATTTCACCTCAAGTCATGATCTCATGGTTCATGAGAATGAGCCCCATGTTGGGCTCTGTGCTAATAGTGTGGAGCCTGCTTGGAATTGGAATTCTCTCTCTCTCTGCCCCTCCCTTACTCTCTCTCTCTCTCTCTCTCTCTCTCAAAATAAACTTTACAAAACAAAGGAAACCTTTTGAACCTGTGCTCAAAGTGTGATGTTCATTTGGCGTGCAGTTTGGTTCATTTGTTAGTGTTTGCATTCCATTTTGGGTGCTCCTCGCATCCTGGTTTTTATTTTTTTTATTTTGGGAGCCAAAGGACACACTACTGTGGTTCTGAAAGTCAGAGCTATACAAAATATCTACCCAGAAGTTCGCTTCCTCCTCATCCCAGATACCTGGGCCCCATTCCCCTCTCTTTCCACCCCTTTCCCACTTGCCCGTTGTTGCTTTAGTTGCTCTGTTAGTCCCACTGTGTTTCGTTTTGCACAAATGAGCAGGTGTGTGTATTTTTTTTTTTTAATAACCTCTTTCTTTTATGGAAGGTAACATGGAATAACTTGTTTGCACTCTGCTTTTCCCATTCAGTTACTATTAGACTATCACAGGTTATAAAGAACTTCCTCATCTTTTTTTTTTTTCCAGCTTCACAGTGCTCAGTTCTGTGCATGTACCACAGTGTATTCAACCACTCCCGTGTGTGAGTGTTTAGGTTGTTTCAATATTTAGTAATTACAAGCAAGGCTGCGGTGAATAGCCTTGTGCAAATGTATTTTCATTCGTGAAGGTGTATCCTCCAGGGTAGATTCCTAGAAGTGGGATTGCTAAGTTGAAACCCGATGAGATTTATAATTAAGTATTACCACATTTCATTTCAGCAGGATTGTGCTGTGTGCATTCTCACTAGCAGTGTATCAGAGTGCCCATTTTCCAACAGCTTCACCAGCAGAATACTTATTAATTTTTGGCAGTCTGATAGGTGAGAGATGGTGTCTTGGTATTTAATTTACATTTCTCTTTCAGTGAGTTTGACCTTCTTTTCATATCTATGGAGGGTCATTTTTACCTCTTTTTGTGAATTGTCTGTTCTCCATTCAACTTTGTTATTTGAAAAAAAATTTAAGCCTGCAGCAAAGTTAAAAAAAAAATGGTATAACCTGTAATCATCTTCTCCTGTATTTACTAATTGCTGACATTTTGCCGTATTTTTTTCCATCTTTCTATACCAAAGTACACAATTTGATGACTTTTGGCAACTGTATGCATCCGTGAAACTACCACAATAATCAAAGTACAAAAATTTTTGTTGTGCCAGATGTTTCCTCAAATTTTCCTTTTTGCAGTCCATCCCTTCCTACACTGCTGGCCCCAGGCAGTGACTGATCTGTTCTCCGACACTACACATCAGTTTACATTTTCTAGAATTTTAGGGGCGCCTGGGTGGCTCAGTCGGTTAAGCGTCCGACTTCGGCTCAGGTCATGATCTCGCAGTTCATGGGTTCGAGCCCCGCATCAGGCTCTGTGCTGACTGCTCAGAGCCTGGAGCCTGTTCCATATTCTGTGTCTCCCTCTTTCTCTCTGACCCACCCCTCTTCATGCTCTGTCTCTCTCTGTCTCAAAAATCAATAAACGTTAAAAAAATGATTAGAATTTTATATAAATATAAATACACAGAATGTATTCTTCTGTATTTGGCTTCTTTCATCGTGACGACTTTGACATGCATCCATGTTTTATCTATCAGTAGCTTATTTCTTTTTATTGCTGCGTAGTATTCCAGTGTGTGGCTATACCACCATTTGTTTCTCCATTCACTTTTTAATGATCATCTGGATTGTTTCCAGTTTTGGGCCTCTAATGAAATAAAACTGTCTATGTGGTACTTGTTGTTGAAGCATTTGGAAGTGGCAGGTCTCATGACACATCATCTCTAAATACTTCAAGATACATCTAACAATGACATTTTCCTTTAATAAATGCAATAACATTATTACACTGATAATGATCACATGTAAGAAAGTGAATATTAATTCAATATCATCTAATACTCCAACCATATTTATATTTTAGTACTTTCTCATATATGTCTTTTATACCGTCTTTCTTTTTTTGGATCTAGAATTTAGCCAGGGTTCAAGCATTACATTTGCTTATGTCTCTTTATCTTTAGTTATGTCTTAGCTTTCTGCATAAGGAGATATTCCAGGTTCTCTATATGCTGTCCCTGCCCCAGACTGGAATCTCCCATTTTTCCAAAGACCTCCCCCTACCCCCTTGTGCTTTTTAGTGAGGAATTATATTTGGAAACCGAGGTCTAGATGCTGGTCCTGCTCATTGCTATTAGGGTTCTGTTGTTTCTAGGCCCTTTCAGTGGGCCTAGAGGGCGGAGCTAGGAAATATATTTAAATATATATTAAAAAATAGGTAGGTAGGTAGCTTATGGTACTTCCAATTGAAATGTACTATGGGTTTTCTTCACTTTCTCCCATTCTGTATTGACATATCCCTTCTTTGTTCTCAATGAATCTATATTCCTTTTTCTTTCCTCCAGTTACACACAAGTACTTTCAAGATTACATGTCACTATCAACACTAAGTCAATTAAGTGCAAGATTTCTTTATAGTTCTTTAAGTCCTCATGATAATATCCCACTTAAGGATGCATAGACAACTGTCCAGAATTAATTTTTCCCTATGTTTTATTAATTTATTTTTTCATCTGTTTACATTTAATTTTAGTTTTGATTATTTTTTTTTAATGTTTATTTATTTTGAGAAACAGCATGAGCAGGGGAGGGGCAGAGAGAGAGGGAGAGAGAATCCCAAGCAGGCTCCTCAGCACAGAGCCTGACGTGGGGCTCGATCTCATGAACTGTGAAATCATGACCTGTGAAATGAAGAGTCAGATGCCCAACCAACTGATCCAACCTAGGCTCCCCTTTAAGGTTTGATTTTTTTTTCCCCCATCATTTTTTTCTTTTCATTTCAGTAATTAAAACGTTGTACATGGCTCAGGAAGTCGATTCCCATCCCTTTCTCCTTTTTCTTGTTCCCACCCACTGCCTAAAGGTAACCATTTCATTCATTTCTGACTTATTTTTTTGTAAAAATGAGCAAGTATTATATATTATTTTTCTGTCTTCTACATAAGGCAGTAAGCATACATTCTTTTGCACTGTACTTTTTTTCTCCTTAACATTGTATTCTGGAAATCACTTTGTACCTGTTCTTAGAGATCATCATTCTTTTTATGGATTTCCAAGTTTTTTAAGTTCTTGCTTAACTTCAGAGAAACCCCAACTGGAAATTAGAATTGATACATATGGGTGTGATGATTGCAAGAAAGTTGATTAGGCACAGGAGTCAGTACATCCTTAGGCAAAGAAATGGCCTGTTTGCTTCTATGTTTTAGGTAATAATAACTATTTACAGTGTATATAGGATTGCCTGCTTTTTACTCTAACATTTTCATTTTTTTTATTAAAAAACTTTTTTTTAATGTTTATTTCTTTTTGAAGGAGAGAGAGAGAGATAGACAGAGCATGAGCTGGGGAGGGGCAGAGAGAGAATCCAAAGCAGGCTCCAGGCTCTGAGCTGTCCGCACAGAGCCAGATGCGGGGCTTGAACTCACGGGCTGTGAGATCATAACATTTTCATTTTTACTTAAGACAACTACCAATGTGCTCAACTTGAATTATAGGGCTTTTCACCATCCTTTGAGATTCTGTGTTTCCCCATCAAGTTGGCAAAAAAACAAAAAATAATATATGGCATTGAAATGGAGAAACAGTCATACATTGCTAATAGGAGTGTAAATTGATATAGCATCTGTGAAAGGCGATCAGTAGTATGTATCAAAAAATAAATTAAGGGGCGCCTGGGTGGCGCAGTCGGTTAAGCGTCCGACTTCAGCCAGGTCACGATCTCGTGGTCCGTGAGTTCGAGCCCTGCGTCGGGCTCTGTGCTGACAGCTCAGAACCTGGAGCCTGTTTCAGATTCTGTGTCTCCCTCTCTCTCTGGCCCTCCCCCGTTCATGCTCTGTCTCTCTCTGTCTCAAAAATAAATAAAACGTTAAAAGTAAAAAAAAAATTAAAAAAAAATAAATTGCACATACCCTTTGACCTGACTTTTCCTTTTCTAGGCATTTGTTACACTGATACACATATCCATGTGTAAAAAAGTATTAAATACAAGGGTTAGTAGTTTGTGACCGTAAGAAGGAAATGTCCCACAGAATGCATACTTTTTAAAAATTAGGGTATATCATGCTCCCATTAATAATGAAACACCTGGGGTACCTGGGTGGCTCAGTCTGTTAAGCGTCTAACTTTGGCTCAGGTCATGATCTCAGTTTGTGAGTTCAAGCCCCACATCGGGCTCTGTGCTGACAGCTTAGAGCCTGGAGCCTGCTTTAGATTCTGTGTCATCTTCTCTCTATGCCCTTCCCTTGATCTTTTAAAAACTAATTTCTTAGGGGGAAAAAGGAAACACCTGCATCCCTAGTTAAGGCATTATTCTGAAATGTTGCTGAATGAAAAAGGGATGCCTTGAATATTGTATTGTATGCTAACAGTAGTTAAAAATAAGGATATGTGTATATGTGCACCCATGTACACCCATATATACATTTACTCTTGTATAGAATCATATAGGAGAAACTGGCTTGTATTCCCTTTGGAGAAGGGAAAAGGGATGGGGAGCTGGAGTAAGAGAAAGACTTGACTTTTAACAGTGAGTAACAAAAGATCCAAAGTAATATAAGTGGCTAAAACAAGATTATTTCTTCCCAGTGTAAAATTCTGGATGTATCCTTAGCTGTTCACAGTGGCTTACTCCACAAAGTGTCATGGACCCACAGACTCCTTGCTCACTTCTCCTGCCATCCTGGATTGTGCCCCGTGTGTTCAGAGGCCCAAGTAGCATCTGTTTCAAGCATGGGAAATGGTGTAGGGTGCTTGCCAGTTTCTTGAGGAGTTTCCTTCTACATGGCCTGTAAATAGCTGCAAGGGAGACTGGGAAATATGGTGTCTTTCTCTGGTATGCCGTGTGTCAGCTTAAAAACAATTACTGTAGGGGCTCCTGGGTGGCTCAGTTGGTTGAGTGTCTGACTTCAGCTCAGGTCATGATCTCGTGGTTAGTGGGTTTGAGCCCTGTGTTGGGCTCTGTGCTGACAGCCCAGAGCCTGGAACCTGCTTCAGATTCTGTGTCTCCCTCTCTCTCTGCCCCTCCCATATTCATGCTCTCGCTCGCTCTCTGTCTCTCTCTCTCTCTGTCTCTCAAAAATAAACAAACATTAAAAAAATTTTTTTAAATCTTAGTTTACCCTAAAAATCAAGAAGTGCATTAGTTCTTTTGAATGACTGCTGCTTGAATTCATTTGAGATCAGAGGGATTTCAAGTGACTACAGAGAATAAACTAAACTTCAGATTTCTAAAAAGTTTTAGGGTATAGAAACATTTTCAAGTAGGTTTTATTAAAAGGAAATAGAAATTAGGCAGACTTCCAAATTTATGAATTTTTCCAAACTAAATTATGGGAAATTGTTCTGTAATGTCTCCTCTTAAAGGTGTGCATTTTGTAATCTTAAGCTGACCCACATGTATTTCTCCTACTTGTTTTTGTTGTTAGCACCCCATGCTTTGTGCTCTTTCAAGGGCCCCTTGCAAATGAAGTGCTTGTCTCCAGATCTGCTGTTCTTGCCTCCTTTGTCTCAATCACTGCTTATTGCTGCTCCATTACAGGACCTTTCCTTAGGAAGAGCGCTCCGTTTCCTGTTGTTTGCCAAATGGCAAAAACTGAATACTCAAGGAGAATTCAGTTCCTTGGCTTTGTACTAATCCAGGGATAGCTTTAGTTTCTATTAAAAATAGAAGGAAGGGAATACCATGCCCTATTTTAAAGTCAGTTCTATTGAGGTGTAAGAATACAGTAAAATGAGCAAACAATAAAATTAACCCATTTCATAGTATAGTTCAGTATATTTTGACAAATGTATGTATCCATGTAATTACCCCCTCCCCAACCTGACCCCGGGGCAGGTCTTCTTTCTTCATTTTAGATTAGTTTGGTCAATGAACTAATATAAAAGGAATCGTACAGTATCTACTCTTTGGTGTCTGTCTTCTTTTGCTCAGCATAATGGTTTCAAGATTGATCTGTGTTTGTTGTATGTTTTAGTAGTTCCTTTTTATTGCTGAATACTAATCTATTACATGCCTGTACCTCAGTTTTTAATCTTTTCTCCATTGATAGACATCCATGTTATTTTCTGTTTGGGCCTATTATGAATAAAGTTTCTCTAAATTTGTGTATAAATTATTGAGTGAACATATCTTTTCATTTTACTAGGATTGGATCTAAGAGAAGCATCAAAATGTTTTCTTAAAGAACTCAACAGGAAAACATTCCTTTTCATGGAATCAGTAGATAGAATGAAACCTTGATGTAAAATTGAAGGATGATTATATTTATTAACAGGAGCCAAAGAAATAAGTCTATTCAATTCAGTAAACATTTGAATGCCTATGAAATATGAGGGAGTATGTAAAACAAATATGGATAAGGGGGGCACCTGGGTGGCTTAGTTGAGCATCTAACTTGGGCTCAGATCATGATCTCATGAATTGTGAGTTTGAGTCCTCCATTAGGTTCTCTGCTGTCAGCCCAGAGCCCGCTGTCCTCTCCCCCCCGCCCCCCGCCCCTTCCCTACTCATTCTCTCTCGCACTTGCTCTCTCAAATAAATAACTTAAAAAAAAATTTTTTTTAATGTTTGTTTTTTTTTGAGAGACAGAGCACAAGCAGAGGAGGGGCAGAGAGAGAGGGAAACACAGAATCCAAAGCAGGCTCCAAGCAGGCTTTGTCAGCACAGAGCCCGACATGGGGCTCGAGCTCACAAACTGTAAGATCATGACCTGAGCTGAAGTCAGTCACTTAACTGACTAGCCACCCAGGCATCCCAATAAATAAATGTTAGAAAAATTAATGTTGTTACACAGATATTCTACCTGGTGACTAAATCTGGTTGACCAGATGTCAAAGAAACACTTTTCATTCTTGAACAAATATCTGCTTTACAAAGAAAATTTCTGCTTTGACACAGATTGGTGGTGTGTATAAATGGAATTCATAACCATGCCTGTACTAGATTTCTATAAGCTACAAGAAAATGATTTATTGCCTATAGTTGTACCATGTCAGGAAAGTAGATTTAATGCTTTCCTGTATATCCCTTTTTTTTAGTGTTTGAAGTTATTAACCACAGAAATCTAAATTTCCAACAAATTAGAAATAATAAATAATGCATCTGTGTGGAATATTTAATGTTTTTAAGTGTAATAATAATGACTATAAGCATAAGAAAAGTTTGATTCTATCCTAATCCTTTTCCTCAATGATGAGAAATTTCAAAAACCTAGGAAAGCTGAGACTAGCATAATACATACTTAGTACATTTAGCCATCTAGGTGTGTTAGTTAGATATATGTATATAAATACTTCTTTTGACCGAACTGTTTGAAGTAAGTTGCAGAAACCATGACCCCATATCCCTAAATACTTCAGCTTGCTCCTCCTAAGAATAAGGATGTTCTTTCATATATCTTTCTTAGCTGTGGTAATGGTATTATGGACAATAATTCCTTCATATCATCTCACAGGCAGTTTATATTTATGTTTCCCCAGTTGCCTTATAAATGTCTGCTGTTTAAATCATGATTAAATCAAGTTCTCATATTTTCTGTGTGTATATCTTTCATCTAAAACAGTTCCCCCTACCCCACCACCATAACTCCCCTCCCCCCCCCACTCCCAGCCAAGAGATCAGACCAGTTGTCTTAGAAAATATCCCACACTCTGGATTTGTCTAACTTGTTTAACTTGTTCCTCCTTTCCTTGCATTTCCTTAAAACTGGAAGTTAAGACGAAAAGATTGATTAGGTTTCAGTTAAACATTTTGATGAGAGTATTCAAGAAGGTGTTGTGTATCTCATATTGTATTGCTATGTGTAATGGGAAGTTTGACCATGTGGTTATTGGAATCTAGGTTTTGAATAATTTTTAAGGTAAAACCTTGTTACAGTACATGTCCCCTTTGGATTACATTAGAAAACATTAGTATTTGTGAATATATTGAACTTGATGGCTTTTCTGTCCCCCCAAATGGGAGAACAAGTTTTGATTTTGTTGCATATTTTCTCCTCCTGGACTATTTTCAGTAGTGCATAAAGAACTAGATGGGAAGGAATGGCTGCGATGTAATTTTGTTCTGTATTCCCATGTACTTTGGTAAAATACTTAACATAACTTTTCCTCTGTTATGTACATAGTCATTACATAAAGCGGTGGTGGACTTTAACCTCCTTGTGATTTTGAATTAGGCTGAAACAAGGAGGCTTGGTCTTTTTGGAATAAATTTGAAAAGTAGATGTGTATGCAGTTTTTAAAGTTGACATTTTTGTTATTTAAAAAAATTTTTTTAATGTTTATTTATTTTGAAGGAGAGAGAGAGAGAGAGAGAGAGAGAGAGAGAGACAGTGTGAGTGGGGGAGGGGCAGAGAGAGGGAGATACAGAATCCAAAGCTGGCTCCAGGCCCTGAGTTGTCAGCACAGAGCCTGACCGCCAACACAGGGCTCAAACTCAGGAACTGTGAGATCATGACCTGAGCCGAAGTCAAGACACTTAACCAACTGAGCTACCAGGGTGCCCCGATGTTATTTAAAACATTGCTTTTTTAAAATCTATTCTGTCTTTGGAGAGGAAAGATTGTAACATGCTTTATGAGTTGGAATTTCTAAACTGTATTCCTTTGAAGTGCAGAAACTGCCCTAGATGGGAGCTGTCAGTTGACTTCTCTATAACATTTTAGGCAATATGTAATAATTTGAAGTCAAGAGATATTTTAAGGTTACCGTCAAATAATTGCAGTCATGAATGATTTGAACATGTCCAAATAAAATAAAGGGGAGGAAAATCATGTAACAAGTTCAGACTTCTTTTTTTCTTCCTATTGTTTCTCTATCATTAATGAACAACTGCACTTCCTTGAGAGAAGCAACAGAATTGTGTTTGCTGGCATGCTGGTGTATAAGCATCAGGCACAAATAGATGAGCACAGCGAAGCAGCTTTATAGTTACAAGAAAAATTCTCCTCTCTCAGTATCAGAGTGCTTTTGTATACGTTAATCATGTAAGGAGCTTTACTGAACTCACTTAAATAATTTTTCTTAGTGGCAAGCAACAAAATAAGATCCCTTATTTATTGACAGGGATAGCAATAGAATCAGTAGCTTTTAGGTGATGTTTCTGTTAAAAGAAGATTCTAGAAACAGTGATTCATCTATGACAGAAAGTGCCACTCTAAAAAGAAAAAAAAAAAAAACCTTCCATCTAATAAATATTTTCGAAGTCCAGATAGTGTTTTTATCTCAAATAATATCGTGTCTTAAAATTAATTGTACTTGGGTTAAATGCAGGTACCTTTCTCCCAAAACTTTTACATTGCATTTCTCAGACTAGCTGCCAGTATTTGTTAATATTTAAACTATCACAGAGAAGAGCTCCAGCCAAAGAGACTATCCAGATTTCTCTATTAGAAATAATAGTACCTATTACTAGACACTATCCTAAGCCTTTTGGTGAGTACTGCTAACTCATTCAGTGCTCAGAGCAACCTTATAAACTTGGTGCTTTTATTTTTATGATTTTATAGACAAGGAAACAGACAGGTTAAGTTACTTGCCTAAGATCACACAGGGAATAAATAGCAAAGCCAGGATTTCCAGGATTTGACTGTAGGTGAGTTATGTTGCAGTCCATGCTCTTACCCCGTTATAACATCTTTCATAGGATATGATTATCTGTTTGGCATTGAGATTCTGGAAGAGGGGAGACAACAGGGCACAAATGTTCTGTAGAATCTAAGGTCTTATGGTCAATTCATATAGAGGAAACTCTTTTTTTTTTCCTTACATAATCTGAATTGCCATGAATTCCCTTATACCGTCCCTTAATCTTATTGGGACTATAAAGGTACAGGAATAATGCTAACTTCTTTCTGCAAGTGTTTATGTAGAATGTTTTTGTGATTTTTGTTTTGGGAAACAAACTCTGGAGCTAGAGGTCAGAGGGCTCTAAGAGGGAGGTCTTAGGGAAAACACATAAGAAGTATGCTTCACACTGGAAGAATCTAACAGTATGATAAATAAGCTTTTTAAAAAAAGATAGTAATGTATACTTTAGAAGTTCATTGCACAGAAACATTTAAAAAATAGTAGAGCCTGAAAATGAAATACATTGATTAAGGGGTACAAATAGGTGATCTTTTCAGCAATTACAATTTTTGTGTCAAATGAACAAATTGGCAGTCAAATTTGACACTAATGATTTAAACAGCCAATAAATTCACTTAGCTCTCTCTTGTTGGATGGTTAGGTTTCTGGTTTTTTCCAAGATGAATTATGTCTCTTGGTATTGAAAAAAAAAAAAAGAATGGAAGCCTTTTTCTTTTTTAATGTTTACTTATTTGGAGAGAGAGAGAGAGAGAGAGAGAGAGAGAGAGAGAGAGAGAGAGAG
>NW_024412394.1:2778826-2807454 GCF_014898765.1 Herpailurus yagouaroundi | reverse complement strand
AGAGAGAGAGAGAGAGAGAGAGAGAGAGAGAGAGAGAGAGAGAGAGAATTGCAAGCAGTCTCTGTGCTAACAGTGCGGGGCTTGAACTCACGAATTGTGAGATCTTGACCTGAGCTGAATTCAAGAGTCAGGATGCTTAACTAACTGAGCCACCAGGTGCCCCTAGCATGGAAACCTTTTTAAATAAAAGCTACACAGTGTTCTGCCCTACCCTTTCCCCAGTCATGGGCCTACTTCCTAAGGCAACTACTTTGAGCTGTTTCTTTGTAGCTGGTTGCTTTGTTTTATTGGAATATAATCGACATGTAACATTATATTCATTTCATATTCTGTTTAGTGCACATCTCCATCATGCTTATTGCTATTTCTTGATTGCTCAGCTTTACCTATTACCGTCTATTCCTGCTATGATTTTTTTAACTTGAAATTTTATTTATTTATGTATTTATGAGAGAGAGAAAGGGAGGGAGGGAGGAAGGAAGGAAGGAAGAAAGAAAGGAAGGAAGAAAGAAAGAAAGAAAACGTGCAAGCTAGGGAGGGGCAGAGGGAGAGAGGACAGAATCCCAAGCAGGAGCCCCGAGCCCAACGCAGGGTCAATCTCAACGACTGTGAGATCGTGACCTGAGCTGAAATCAAGAGTCAGACACTTAACCACACTTAACCGACTGAGCCACCCAGGTGCCCTAAGTCCTGCTTTGATTAAAGAAGACTTAATTCACTTATCCTACCTCTACTCTCTCTCCCCTATCCTAGAGCAGAGTCGTACCGTCTTACCACAATATAAGTTTAGAACATTTTTACCACTACCACCACCACCATCCCCCACCAAAAACAAGAAAGCCGAAACTGATTACCACTCACCTTACACCCTTCCCCTAGATTCTGGCAGCTAATCTACTTTCTGTCTCTGAATTTGCCAATTCTGGACATTTCATGTAAATGGAGTATTATATGAGGTCTTTTTGTGGCTGACTTCTTTCACTTACTTAGTATAATGTTTTTAAGGTTCATCCATGTTGCAGATGTGTCAGTACTTCATTTCTTTTTATGGCTGAATAATACTCCATCATACGAATATATATACTTTTATTTATCCGTGCATCAGTTGATGGACATTTCAGTTGTTTCCACTTGGGGCTATTAAGATTAATGCTCTTGTGAACAGTTGTGTACAGTTTCTTTGTGTGTGGACGCATGTTTTCATTTCTGGATATATACCTAGAAGTAGAATTATTGGGTCATATGGTAATTCTAACATTTAACATTTTGAGAAACTTAACAGACTTCCAAAGTGTTTATATTATTTCACATTTACATGAGCAATGTATGAGTATTCCAGTTTCTCCACATCCCCACCAACACTTGTTATTTCTTGTCTTTTTGCTAATAGCCCTTCTAACGGATGTGAGGTGATATCTCATTAAGGTTTTGATTTGCATTTCCCCGCTGGTTAGTGATGTTGAACATGTTTTCATGTATCTGTTGGCCATCTCTCCGTCTTTGGAAAAATGTCTATTCAAATCTTCTTTTAGAAGATCTAAATTTTTTAATTGAATTTTGTCCCTGTTGAGCTTTATGAATTCTTCAATATTTTGGATATTAGCCCCCTATCAGATACATGATTTACAAATGTTTCCTCCCATTCAGTAGCTTGCCTTTCATTTTGTTGATGGTTTCCTTTGCTGTGCAGCTTTTTAGTATAAAATATAGTCCCATTTACTTTTGCTTTTGGTGTCAAATTAAGAAAAAAATCAAAACCTTTGCCAAGGAGTTTACCACCTATATTTTCTTCTAGTAGTTTCATGGTTTCCCGTCTTATAAGTGTTTATTCTATTTGTGTATGGTGTAAAATAGTGGTCCAATTTCATTCTTATGCTATGACTGTCCAGTTTTCCCAGCATTGTTTATTGAAGAGACTATTCTTTCCCCATTATATATATTCATGGCTCCTTTGTCATAAATTAATTTAAACCCATATATGCATGGATTTATTTCTGGGTTCTCTATTCTGTTCCGTTGATCTATGAGCCTATTTTTATGTCAGTATCATACTCTTTTTGACCACTGTAGCTTTGTAATGTAGTTTGAAATCAAGGTGCATGAAACTTCCATCTTTGTTCTTTCTCAAGATTTTTTTGGTTACTGGTTTGTTTGGGTTTTTTTTTACAGTTCCATACAGAATTTTAGGGTTAGGGGCGCCTGGGTGGCGCAGTCGGTTGGGCGTCCGACTTCAGCCAGGTCACGATCTCGCGGTCCGGGAGTTCGAGCCCCGCGTCAGGCTCTGGGCTGATGGCTCAGAGCCTGGAGCCTGTTTCCGATTCTGTGTCTCCCTCTCTCTCTGCCCCTCCCCCGTTCATGCTCTGTCTCTCTCTGTCCCAAAAATAAATAAACGTTGAAAAAAAAAATTTAAAAAAGAAAAGAATTTTAGGGTTATTTGTTCCTTTTTCTTTGTAAAAGGCTATTGGAATTTTGATGGGGATTGCATTGAATGTGTAGATTGCTTTAGGTAGTATGTACATTTATTTAATCAGCAATATTGATTCTTCTGATCCAGAGTATAGACTGTCTTTACATTCATTTGTGTCTTTTTCATTTTCTTTCATTAATGTTTCATAGTTTACAATATACAGGTGTTTCACCTCCTTGTTAAGTTTATTCCTAGGTATTTTATTTATGGTGTTATTTTCTTAATTTCTCTTTCTGATAGTTCATCATTATTATATAGAAACACAACCAATTTATGTGTACTGATTTCTGCAACTGAACTGAATTTATTAGTTCTGTTCTTTGATGGAGTCTTTAGGTTTTTCTATATATAATCTCACGTTATCTGCAAATAGTGACAGTTGTACTCCTTTCCAATTTGGATGCCTTTTATTTCTTTTTCTTGCCTAATGGCTCTGGTTAGGCCTTCCAGTACAGTGTTGAATAGAAGCAGTGAGATGAACATCTTTGTCTTGTTCCTGATCTTAGAGAAAAGGCTTTCTTGCTGTTGAATACAGTGTCAGGTGTGGGCCGTGTCATATGTGACCTTTATTATGTTAAGGTATGTTCTCTCTATACCTACTTTGTTGAGAGTTTTTATCATAAATGGATGTTGAGTTTTGTTAAATCTTTTTCTTCATCTATCAAGATGATCATAATTTTTAATCCTTATTATTATTAATATGTGTCATGTTGACTGATTTGCGGATGTTGAACCATCCTTGCATCCCTGGAATAAGTCCCCCTTGATTGTGGTGAATGATCCTTTAATGTATTGTTGAGTTTGGTTTGCTAATATTTTGTTGAGGATTTTTGCATCTATGTTTATCAGGGATATTAACCTGTAATTTTCCCACCTTTTGGTATCCTTGTCTGGTTTGGGGATCAGGGTATATCTGCCTTCGTAAAATGAATTCGGAAAGTCTCCCTCCTCTTCTGGTTGTTGGAAGAGTTTGAGAAGAATTGGTATTGTTCTTTGACTCTAAGGTAGAACTTACCAGTGAACCTGTCTGGTTTTTGTTTGTTGGGAGATTTTTTATTACTGATTCAGTCTCCTTCCTAGTTATTGGTCTGTTCAGATTTTCTGTTTCTTCATGATTCAGTCTTGGTAAGTTATATGTTTCTAGGAATTTATGCATTTCTTCTTGGTTGTCCAGTTTGTTAGCATATAATTGTTTCATAGTAGTCACTGATAATCTTTTGTATATTTGTAGGCGCAGTTGTAACCTCTCGTCTTTCATTTCTGATTTTGAGTCATCTTTTTTTTCTTAGTCTAGTTTAAAGGATTGTCAGTTTTGTTTATCTTCTCAGAGAACCAGCCCTTAGTTTCATTGATCTTCTGTGTTGTCTTGTTAGTCTCTTTTTTATATATTTCTGCTCTCGTTTTTGTTATTTCCTTCCTTGTACTAACTTTGAGCTTTGTTTTTCTTTTTCTAGTTCCTTGAGGTGTAAAGTTACGTTGTTTGAGACTTTTCTTGTTTCTTAAGGTAGGCATTTGTCACTATGACCTTCCCTCTTAGAAGTACTGCATCCCACAAATTTTGGTACGTTTCAGTTTCATTTGTCTCAAGATATTTTTTTATTTCTCTTTTAATTTTTTTGACTCATTGGTTGTTCAGTAGCATGTTGTTTAATCTCTTATTTCCTAGTTTTCTTGTAATTCTAGTTTCATACTGGTGTCAGAAAAGATGCTTGATATGATTTCAGTCCTTTTATATTTATTAATACTTGTTTTGTGAACATACAATCTGTCTGAGAGAATGTTGCATGTACACTTGGAAGAGTGTGTATTCTGTTGCCTCTGGGTGGCATATTCTGTATGTATCTGTTAAGTCCATCTGGTCTAATGAGTCATTTAAGACCTTAGTTTCCTTATTGATTTTTTGTTTGGATGATCTGTCCATCAATGTAAGTAGGATATTAAAACTCCCTGTTATTACCATATTATTGCTGTCCTTTTCTCCCTTGAGATCTGTTAATATTTGCTTTGTATATTTAGGTGCTTCAATGTTAGGTACATACGTATTTATAAATGTCATATCCTACTGTAGGATTGACCCCTTTATCATTTCATAATGCCATCTTTGTCTCTTATTACAGTCTTTGTTTTAAAGTCCATTTTTTTCTGATAAAAGTATAGCTAGTCCAGCTTTCTTTTGGTTTCCATTTGCACGGGATATCATTCTATACTTTCATTTTCAGTCTGTGTGTTCTTACATCTGAAGTGAGTCTCTTGTAGGCCACATATAGATGAGTGTTGGCTTTTTATCCATTCAACCATTCTATGTCTTGATTGGAGCATTTATTCCATTTACATATAAAGTAATTGTTGATAGGTATGTACTTAGTCGTTTGCTGACTGGTTTTGTAGTTCCTCTCTGTTTCTTCTCTTGCTCTCTTCCTTTGTGATTTAATGACTTTTTTTACTGATATAATTGTGTATTCCTTTCTCTTTACCTTTTGTGTATTCACTATAGATTTTTGCTTTGTGGTTACCATGAAGCTTACATACAACAACTTACATCTAATAATCTGTTTTAAGTTAATGACAACTTAAGTTTGAGCCCATTCTAAAGCTCTCCCAACCCCATGTTTTTTGTTTTGATGTCACTTTTTACTTGTGTATCCCTTAACTGTATCCCTTAACTCATTATTATAATCATAGTTGTTTTTACTGCTTTTGTCTTTTAACCTCCATCTAGCTTTATGGTGATTAATTATTTTTCTTTACAATATGTTTGCTTCTTGAGTGAGATACATTCTTACGTTTTCTTGCTGCCACTTAGGGCCTTTTCTTTTCAGCTTAAAGAAGTCGCTTTAACATTTCTTTTTCTTATAAAGCTGCTTTAATGGTGATGAACTCCTTTAGCTTTCGCTTGTCTGGAAAACTTCATCTCTCCTTCAGTATTGAATGATAACGTTGCAAATAGGGTACTCTTGGTTGGAAGGTTTTTTTCTTTCAGTACTTTGAATATATTGTACTCTTCCCTTCTGGCCTGCAGAGAATTCTGCTGAACAGTCTGCTCATAATTTTATGGTGGTTCCTTTGTACATAATGAGTTCTTTTTCTCCTTGTCTTTAACTTTTAAGATTTTAATTGTGTGTCCTGGTGTGGATCTCCTTGGATTCATCTTTTTCGGAATTCTCTGGGCTTCCTAGATCTGGATGTCTGTTTCCTTTCCCACGTTATAGAAGTTTTCAGCCATTATTTCTTCAAACAAGATTTCTACCCCTTTCTTTTTCTCTTCACCTTCGGGACCTCTATAATGCAAATATTCATACAGTTGATATTGTTTCATAAGCCCCTTAAACTGTCTTCACTTTTTTTCCTACTCTAATTAAGTTTCACTGTCTTTGAGTTGACCGATCCTTTCTTCTATTTCATTCATCTGCTGTTGAATCTCATGTATTTTTCAGTTCAGTTATTCTATTCTTCAGCTCTGTGACTTCTATTGGGGTACTTTTTAGTATTTCTTCTCTTTCTATTAAAGTTCTCACTGTGTTCATCCCTTCTTCTCCCAAGTTCAGTGAGCAGCTTTGTGACCATTGTTTTGAACTTACCTCTGTTTCATTAAGAGTTTTTTTTTTTTTTCTGAGGTTTTATCTTGTTCTTTCATTTGAAACATATTCTTCTGATTGATCATTTTGCTTGACTCTGTTGGTTGGTTGAAAACAGCCACCTCTCCCAGTCTTGAAGGAGTGGCCTCATGTAGGAGATGAACCTTATTGTTTAACCCTACCCCAACTCTTTGTTGTCTTTCAAAACTTTGTGTTTGTCCAATTAGCCTATTATATTTCTCATAGATCCCAGGATTTGAGAATATGCCCAGCAGTTCTTAATAGCTCCCAGTAATTGAGAATGTCCCTAAGGGGAGGATTTAAGCACCTAGAATCAGGCTCTTTGGAAGCCAGACCCGTAGGCAGCAGCTTTTAAATGTGTGCAGATACATACATTCCCGTGGAATCACAAGCATAAGTCTTACTGTCCAGTGTCCCCTGGGCAGCAGTTGCAAAAATCAGGCCTCTAGATAAGTGTATAATCTCTTTTCTGGTAGATACTGGCAAGCTGGAGCAAGGCAGAGGAAGAGTGCCAAGAGGTGTCCACAGCTACGTTCCTTGAGAGCAGCTCTGTAATCTACTAGATGTATGCCAAACCTGAAGCCTGTCTCTGAGACTGAAGTCCCAGGACAAGCCAAGAGGTCTCCTTCACAGAAAGACTAGGGGTTGTGCCTTGATATGCAGTCTGCACAGTGCCCTGGAGATAGTTTCCTGCCAAGAAGCATCTCTTTGACTTCTACAGTCCCATGGGACTGGAATGCAAGCCCCATCGGCCACCAGAACCGGGTGATGATAGGTTATCCTCTCAGTGGCAGCTTCAAAAACCAGGGCACAGGACATAAAAACCAGAGTACCAACTGCATGTAAAATTACCCTCTAGCAGGCCCTGGTGCTCCAGAGCATGGCAGGAGAGCACAAAGATGGTGCCTGCCCTCTGAAGTCCCTAGAAAGGATTACAGTCAGCCCCCTAGATGCATGTTTAATCATGTTGATTTTGAAAGTAGAAAATCAATAATCCGTCAGTAACTTATGTTACTTTAACAGCTATACCTATAATTGTATATCCTTTTTTGTTTGACTTTTGGTGGTTTTCTGAAATTCTATTTTTCTGCTTTGTGTCATCTCCTTTTATCATGTACCTCCAGTGTTTCAGGTATACTTTCTTGTCTATGTGTTTTCCCTGATATCTCTCTTAGAGACCTCTGGTCTCTGGCTCTGGATTAATTTCAGATTAAATGCATTTCAGGTTTTTTTTTTTTAATTCCAGTATAGTTAACATATATGGTGCTATATTAGTTTCAGGTGTGCAATATAGTGACTTAGCACTTCCATACATGACCTAGTACTCATCACAAGTGCACTTCTGAATCCCCATAGTTTTCTTTACAATTCTTCTCTTGGAACCTTTTTTTCCTGTCCTCTCTTTTGGACTCACTGTTTACCTGGATCTTATGTTTTCTATCTCAGTTTTACCTTTTGTTTTCTGTCCTCAAGTAACTGCTTCAGAAAAGATGAATGATAGGTGCGCCTGGGTGACTCAGTTAAGCGGCTGACTCTTGATCTCAGGATCATGAGGTCAGGCCCCACATTGGGGCTTGCCCAGTGTGGAGCCTACTAAGGAAAGGAAGGGAAAGGGAAGGAAAATCCCTCCATGTTTAAAAGACTCTGCCCTCCAATGCAATTCAGAGTTAGAATGGCTAAAAAAAGAAAGAAAAGAAAGATTTTACTCAGGATTTGGAAGTCATTGCCTCACGGTCCTTTTTTATCCTGGGTTTCTAAATGAGACATTTAATGCCAGTGTGATTATTGCCCTTTTAAACCTTTTCCGCCCCTAGAAGCCTTTAGGATCATAACACTGGATTCTGAAATTTCCTTAGTAATTTATCTCTTTGTAGGTAAAAGTAATCCAGGTTACCACCAGGAGGGCTCTTCTGATTTATTTAAAAAAAAATTTTTTTTGACGTTTATTTATTTTTGAGACAGAGAGAGACAGAGCATGAATGGGGGAGGGGCAGAGAGAGAGAGAGACACAGAATCGGAAACAGGCTCCAGGCTCTGAGCCATCAGCCCAGAGCCTGACGCGGGGCTCGAACTCACAGACTGCAGATCGTGACCTGAGCTGAAGTCGGACGTTCAACCGACTGAGCCACCCAGGCGCCCCTGGGCTCTTCTGATTTAAATGGAGATTCCATTTAATCCCCACACATTTCTTGTATTTCTTTAATTATATCCTCCCAAATCTCTTGTTCTGCAACTCCCATTATTCAGATGTTGGACCTTCTGAATTGATTGCCTTTGTCTCTTATCTCTTTTTGGTGCATTTATCATCTCCATGGGTAATTTTTTTTCTCCTACATTTAGAAGACTATTTTCTGAAGCTTCTTTTTCACTCATTACTTTTCCTTTAGTGAATCTTACTCCGTTTGGAAGCCAATACCATTTAAGATCTCTTTGTTCACATAATTATAGTTGAGCTTTGAACAACACAGGGGTTAGGGACGCTGACCCCCAACACAGTCAAAAGTCCATGTATGATCTAAATTCGGCTCAGGTCATGAGTTCGAGCCCTGCATTGGGCTCTGTGCTGACAACTCAGAGCCTGGACCCTGCTTCGGATTCTGTGTCTCCCCCTCTCTCTGCCCCTCCCATGTTCATGCTCTGCCTCTCTCTGTCAATAATAAATAAAAATGTTAAAAAAAAATTTTTTTAAGTCCATGTATGTTTCAAATCCCCAAAAATTCAACTCTAAAAGCATACTATTGACCAGAATCCTCATCTTGCCCATAACGTAGTTGATTAACACGTTGTTTTTTATGTTGTATATTAGATACTATATTCTTCCAATAACGTATGCTAGAGAAAGGAAAATGTTGCTAAGAAAATCATAAAATACGTTTACAGGACTGTACTGTATTTATCAAAAAAAATTGCATATAAATAGTCCCGCATAATTCATACCCATGTTGTTCAAGGGTCAACTGTAGTTTTAGAAATCGTGTTCTTCCTGAATGCATTTCTCTCCTCTAGGATCAGTTTTCTAGTTGTTTATCTTGGTCTCTATCTTTGGGGGTTGGAGGTTTTCCTCAAATGTTTACTTATACTTGGTCAGCTTTTCATATTTATGAGATGAACGATTAGAGAACTAATTGAAAGCCCTGTGTCCTTACCAAGGATTTTTCTTAAAGGTGAATAGGCAGAACACCACCATGATGCCGGGCACCAGAATCTGGAGAACTTTATTCTGGAGTACCAGTATCCACACTGACAGCCTTTGTTATTCTGTTTGTGTTCATTTTCTTTAGGGATCATAGCCCTACAGGATAAATTCCAGGCTGTCTACTGTGCTGTGTTAGGGTATCAATGCTATTTTACAGACTTTCAGTTTATAAAACTCTTTTTACCATCCCTCTTCTTATACCCGCTTTCCATCATATCTCTGTATCCATAGTTTAATGATAGGTTGGCTGTCTCCCTCCACCACTGTGACTCACCCCACCTTTGGTTTTCTAGGTTGTTAGGATGTTGCTCTCTCTCTCTGTTTCCACATTGTTTTAGATTTATTAATGTACTCCTTTGTTTTAGTTTTATTGGCTTGGAGCAGGAAGATAATATAAATGTTGTGTAATCCATCATCTTAAAGTTTTTGTTTCTCATTTTTTGCTATAATAAATACTATGATAAACATTATGTACAAATCTTTGTGTGTATCTTGATTTTATAAGTACCCAGTTCAAACTCAGGCTATATCCAGAGGGATTAATAGGTAGGGAACAGCCTCTGGACACTGGAGATACATTCGGTACCTATTTTTTTCCACCCCTAGCCAATAAATGTCTTAGCTTTATTTTTATTTTGACTTCATTCTCAGACATGATCTCCCTACTTGGTGTCAGTAATCATCTCTGACAACTCCTTGGTCCTTATTGCTTAAGATTTCAGAAATAGAGCTCTGCATCTGTCATTTCCCTCTAAACAGGTTTCTAGATCTTGCTTAGATCATGTGTCCACCCATCTAAGGAGATAGGGTGGATAGAGCCATGTGATTGGCGGCCTTGGCAAGTTGTAGAGGGTCATTTCCTTTCAGAAATGATGCTGGACAGAAAATGAAGCTGAGTGTGAAAGTAGCAATCCAGGGGCACCTGGGTGGCTCAGTTAAGCATCTGACTCTTGATTTCGGCTCAGATCATGATCTCACGGTTTATGTGTTGGAGCCCTACATTGGTCTCCACACTGACAGTATCGAGCCTGCTTGGGATTCTCTCTCTCTCCCTCTCTCTTTCTCTGTCCCTCCCCTGCTCACGTGCACACGCTCTCAAAATAAGTAAACTTTCAAAAAAAAAAAACAAAAACAGACAGCAGTCCTGTCCCTGCACTCTTACCAATTTAACAGTGAGTTTTATCTGTTTTTAATTTTATCTATTTTTTAAGTGTGTGACTATTTCATGAGTAATTCTCATTGGAAAAGATCCTAACAATTCAGAATTGTATTATACAAGACAGAATGTGAAAACTCCCTTTATATTTCCCTACATCCTTCCTTATTCCTTCATTCTTTCCTCCAGGGGAGGAAATTTCACGCTATGAACAATTGTATTCTTCAAAGCCCCTCAGTATGTTTGTATAGTAGTATATGTACCTACATACATTTTTAAAATATATGAAATGGATCACACTCTATGTATCATTGAGCTACTCATCTTTTTCATTTTAGTATGTGCACTGCCAAAGCAAGCATTTGTCTTTTTCATTTTAATGGTGTGTCTTAGAGAGCTTTCCATTGTAGTACCTTTGCTTTTTATGGAGGTGCCATAAATTACTTAAATTACTGCTACTATTGATTACAAATTGTATTCATTTATGCCACACTAACAATAAAGTGATGGCTTTCCTTTTTTTAATTTAGTATTTTTATTTCCTGCTTAATTAAAAGATCTAGGGATCTATATATTGTGTGACATCACAGCATCATGCCAAAGCACTGTTACAAATTCTGTCATGGTGTTTGGGGTTGGATTGTGAGTTTTTCTAGGTTGATGTTTTGGGTTTTTTTCAACTTGTGATAAGGTACACATAACAAACATCTTAACCATTTTTAAGTGTAGTTTAGTGATATTACATACATTCACATTGTTGTGCAATCATCACCACCATCTATCCCCATCTTCTTTCATCTTCTAGAACTGAAACTCTGTGCTTATTTAATATTTGAGTCCTTGCTTTCAGTTCTTTTAGGTGTATACCCAGAAGTAGAATTGCTGGATTCTATGGCAATTATATTTTTTTATTTTTTGAGTACTCACTGTACTGTTTTCCATAGCATCTGCACCATTTTTACGTTCTCATCAACAATGCACAAGGGTTCCAATTTCTCTGAGTCCTCACCAACATAGTTGTTTTAAACATGTATATGTACTTTAGAATGCATTAATAACAGCTAATAACAAGCACTACCTACTTACTAGGCATTTTGTAGATGGGTCATTTGTGAAACTTGGGATCTTAAGTGACTTCAGTCACACATCTTATAGATGGTAGGATAGATTCATTATTCAAGCAGTCACCATCCAGAACTTGGGCTCTTAACCATTCCATTATTATTGCCTCCCAGAGGTGGACTATTACCAAGTCAAAGGATATGTATTTTTTAAACTGCCAAATTACCTTTCAAAAAGGCTCACACGTTAGTCCCATTAACAGCATAAAAGAATGCCCATCTATGCCCTCCAAATCCTTGTCAACATGTGAAATTAATCATTTTTAATGTCTACCAAGTCAGTGGCAAAAAAAAAAGACCATTGTGGTTTTTCTTAACTTTTAAAAAACGTTTTCATTATTTATTTTTGAGAGAGAGAGAGAGTGAGTGAGTTAGGGGGCCAGAGAGAGAGGGAGACACAGAATCTGAAGCAGGTTCCAGGCTGTGAGCTGTCAGCACAGAACCCAACGTGGGGCTTGAACTCACAAACCATGAGATCATAACCTGAGCCAAAGTCAGACACTTAACTGTCTGAGCAACCCAGGTGCCCCAAAAGATTTTTGTTTTAATTTGTTTCCCTGTTGCTGTTGATTTCGAGATACTTGTATATGTTCATGGACCATTTCAATCTTTCTTGAATTGACATATTAGTAATGCTACGTGGCTGTATTAGTTTCCTATTGCCGCTGTAACAAATTACCATAAATTTAGTAGCTTAAAACAACACAAAGTTACCATCTTACATTTCTGGAGGTTAGAAGTCTAAAATGGGTCAGCAGATCAGTATTCCTCTGGGGTCTCTAGGGAAGAGTCCATTTTTTGTCTTTCACAACTTCTACAGGCCACCTGCATGCAGTCCTTGGCTTAAGGCCCATTTCTTCACATTTTATCACATCCCATCTCATTGATCTACCCGCCTCCTTGGAAGGACCCTTTCCCCCACATAGCTGATTTTCCCAGTGATTACCATAAACAGTCAATGTTTTTCCCATTGTTTTGAAATGTTCCATTAATCCAATACTTGATTTCATTCTAATCCAGTATCAGTGTTACAGGATTTTAATTACTATAGTTGTTTATTATATCTTACTCCTTAGAGGCCAAGTTCCCAATTATTTCTCTTTTTTAAAAAATCTTGGCTATTTTAGCTAATTTTCTTTTCTTAGATTTTACTGGACAGGTTCTACAAAATATCCTGTTGATTTTGATTGAGATGACTTTGAATGTATATAGGTTACTTTCCGGGAAATAGACAGGTTTACAGTTTTGATTTTTCCTATCTAGGAATAGCTTTTCTTTTTGTTTGTTAAAGCATCACACATTTTTCAATTTTGTATTATTACTGTAAATTCATTGTATTTTATCAATTATATTTTTATTAGTTATTGCTAGTCTGTAGAAATACTTTTATAATTGGTTGTTTTTCTCAAAATTTCTGGATAAAATTAGCCACTTTGTAATGGTGACAAATCTGGTTCTTTTTCTTGCCTTAAATTATCATCTAAGACTGCCAGTACAACTTTGAAAAGTACCATAAAACTGTTTTACTGTAATGAAGATCTTCTGATTTGTAGAACTATGTATGTAATATTTCTATGGGTTTCTAGTAGATACCTTTAAGTTAAGTAAGTTTCTCTCCACCTTTTTCCTAGTTTATCAAGGATTTTGATCCCAAATGCATCTTGAGTTTTGTCTGACATTTTCATAATTTTTGTGTTCTTTTCTTCTGTACATATATTTAGTAATGAATGACAGTAATAGATTTATTTTTGTTTGGCTTATCCTTTTATAAAAATTTGCTTGTGAATGTTACTCGGTAGTTTTACATAAAGCTCATTGAAAAGACAGACTAATAGACAGTCTAAACCAATAGTTTTCTATTGGTTGTTTGTATGTGCATTGTATACATGTGTGTGTCTTCTCAGCCTTGGAAGTCAGGGTTAAGCCAGTGATCTCGAAGTGGAGACCTTTTGCAATTCTTAGGATGTACTGGAACATTTATAAAAAGAAAGCTATCCAATAACCCTGCTTTGAAAATGTAGTAGCACTTGACCTGAAAACTGGACTTTTGTTGCCTTTTTTAGGATATGGATTTTCAATTTTTTAATCTCCATTACTGTTACATCGTTACAGGATTTTTTTTTTAATTTATTTCCCTAAAGCCTTATCTTATTCATCTTTTACAAATAATTAACTTTTGATTTGGAGTTTAAAATTCTTATTCCTTCTGTTTTTGTTTTTAGCTCTTTATTTAATAACAGCTTTTGTTTTATAATTGGTATAGTCAAGGTTACAAATATTTCTCTTGGGTGAAACTGAGTGTCACAGATTTTAACATGTAATGCACTCATTTCTAAATACTTTGAAATTTTAAATTTCATTTCCTCTTTAAATCAAGATAGCAGCATGATTCATAATAGCCAAAAAATGGAAACAACCCAAATGTCCATCAACTGATGACTGGATAAATGAAATGTGTTTATCCATATAATGGAATATTATTCATCCATAAGAAGTAATGAAGAACTGCTACATCCTACAACATGGGATGAACCTTGAAAACATGCTATGTGAAAGAAGTCAGAGAAGACCACACATTGAGTGGTTCCACTTACATGAAGTGTCCAAAATAGGCAAATTCATAGAGACAGAAAGTAGATTAATGGCTTTCAGAGTCTAAGGGAAAGGTGTAATGGTGAGTTACTGCTAATGGGATTAGTGTTTTTTTGTGGGAGTCATGAAAATGTCCTAAATTTAGATTGTGGTGAGATTGTACAGCTCTGTGAATATACTAAAACCACTGATTTATATGCTTTAGATTGGTGAATTTATGGCATGTGAATTCTATCTCACTAAAGAAATTAAAAATAATTCTAGGATAGTTTTTTTCAAGCCCAACCTGCTAGGAGGTTATAAACCAATTTAGTGGGTTACTAATAGACTTGGTTTAAAAAAAAAGGGGGTGGGGGGATGGGAAGTTCACGTAGTTCATTCATGTGAATATGTAAGTTCCTGAAATGTTTAAGTAAAAACTCCTAAGTAGCATATTCTTCATGGCAATTATCAATATATAGTATTTGCTCACAAAGACAGTAAGTTTTTGTTTGGCACTTTGTTTTTACTATATATTTGGGTGATTAGTGATTGGGGTGAAGGATGGTTAGGAATGAGAATTATACCAGGAATGGAATCTGAATTGAAAGATCCTTAGAAATGGCAGCAGGGGGTACCTGGTTGGCTCAGTTAGTTAAGCGTCCACCTCTTGGTTTCGGCAAGTGTCACACTTTTCCAGTACTTTCTGCCTTCTTCATGGATTTTTGCCTTGGCTTCATTCTGTATTCTGGCCAAGTATATTCTTATTTCTAACATTATTGCTCTTTTCATCGGGTTACAGATTATTTGACTCTTTTGAAATCATACTGCTATTAAAATTTTATCTGTTGTCTGTTTCAATTTATTCGAGATTTTGTAAATGTATTGGGTTAAATTTTATATGCTTTAAAGTGCTGACATAATTTCTTTCTTCTGAACATGAATAGCAAATATTTGAGACATGAAGTGTAGGTATGAAGAGTTTAAAGGCACAGACTGAAATTATTTTAGAACTCTCCTTTTTTTTGTTCCAGGAAGAATGGGTTTCAGTTCCTAATATTAATAAGCTGAAATTTCTTTCTGTAACATTTCTTCCGATTTTTTTTTCTCTTAACACCCATCATCAATAAAAGTTAACAGTGATTCTGAATTCTTTAATCATGTCATCATCCTCATTATCTATTAGTAACTGTCTCTTTCCTCAAAATTTCTTTTTTTGTTTTTTTGTTTTTTGTCTTTTTATGACAGACTTTTTTCAGTTGTTTGATATTCCTTTAGGGACATCATATGTAAAAAGTATGGCATTAGTAAAACATGGGCAGTTTGAGAAAGCCAAGATGATGCAAGGATCAGAAGGAAACTTAAAACTATAAATAGTATCCTTAAGGTAAAAGATTACAGTGCATCATTGAAACTGTGCAGGAGTCTGTAAAAAAGGAACATTAAGAGCAAAAAAGGGGCACCTGGCTGGCTCAGCTGGTAGAGCTTAAGCTTCTTTTTTGTTTGTTTAATTTTTTTTTTTTAATTTTTTTTTTCATCGTTTATTTATTTTTGGGACAGAGAGAGACAGAGCATGAACGGGGGAGGGGCAGAGAGAGAGGGAGACACAGAATCGGAAACAGGCTCCAGGCTCTGAGCCATCAGCCCAGAGCCTGACGCGGGGCTCGAACTCACGGACCGCGAGATCGTGACCTGGTTGAAGTCGGACGCTTAACCGACTGCGCCACCCAGGCGCCCCGTTTGTTTAATTTTTTAAAAACATTTATTTCTTTTTTGAGAGATAAGAGAGCATGAGCAGGGGAGGAGCAGAGAGAGAGGGAGTCAGAATCTGAAGCAGGCTCCAGGCTCTGAGCTGTCAGCACAGATCTCAGCATGGGGCTCGAAGTCACAAACTGCGAGATCATGACCTGAGCTGAAGTTGGACACTTAACCGACTGAGCCACCCAGGCGCCCCTAGAGCGTATGATTCTTGATCTCAGGGTCATGAGTTCAAACCCCACAGAGTTTAATAAAAAAACAAAAAAAGACCAAAGTTTAGGAAATTAAAAATATGGTAGAAATGTAACAGACAACACAAGTTAGAAGGATAAGTGTTGAAAGTAGAACAAGATCTAAAGAGAAAATGTAAGGAAATTAATGTAGTAAGCCAGAGGGTCCCGCATCTGGGGGGAAAAAAAAGAGTTCCAGAGAGAATAGACAGAGGATTATATTTACATTGAAATACAGGAAACTTTCTCAGAACTAAATGAATCTCTACTTTGTAAGTACTGGTACAGAAAGTACTTAGCAAGTTAGATTTTCAAAAAGCCATTCAGGAAATTTCAGAATATGGGAATTAAAGAGCAAATTCTTGGGGCGCCCGGATGGCTCAGTTGGTTGAGCATCTGACTTTGGCTCAGGTCATGATCTCTCATCCACGGGTTCGAGCCCCACATCGGGCTCTATGCTGACAGCTCAGAGCCTAGAGCCTGCTTTGAATTCTGTGTCTCCCTCTCTCTCTGCCCTTCCCCTGCTTGCATTCTGTCTCTGTCTTTCAAAAAAATAAAATTAAAAACGTTTAAAAAATAAAATTTAAAAAAATAGAAAATTCTTTAAAAATAAGATTTCTTCCTTCCAGGGAGAAAAAATAATCCCTGTTTGGAGACTCAGAAATGGGAAGGCATTGATTGGATTTGTCAGCACCACTGAAAGCTAGAAGGCAACAGAGCATTTATTTTTTACTCAGACTGGCAGTCAAGAATGGGGATAAAATAATAGGAGAGATCTTAACAAATTTACCTCCCATGCACTCATTCTTCAGAAATTACCAAAAATATGCACTATGGAAATGAAGAAGTAAATCAAGACAGAGAGGAAGACTCTGGGACTGAAGGAACAGGACATCTGCCACAGAGAGATGACTGAACATTAAGACGTTCTCTATTTGAAATTAATGCTTATACATAAGTTTAGCATATTTTTTAAATGATATTTAAAAGTTAAAGTAGGATTTTTTTCTTAGGTAGTCTCTTTCTGTATTGTTTTAGAATAAGAAGAGAGTTTCTTCTGTGTCAACACATGTCTCAGGGTAGAGTCTTGCATTTCTCATTGTGACTTGCAGTCTATAATTCAATCATAAATCCTTTAACTAGGAATGCCATTTAATGTACAGTTTTATAACTAAAAACTTCTGTTCACAAATGTATTTGCTTCCAAGAATATTCAAATCTTTAAAAAACAATTTTTAACATAACGAATCCCATGATATTTGTAGAATTCTAATATTCCAGCATTTTTATGTCTGGTTTTCACTTATACCTCACTACTTTTCAAATTTTTCACAATTTTCGTTCTTCTTAAAATCATATAGTAATTTTTGTTCATTTGTTTTTTGCTTTTTGTTTTTGTTTTTAAGTAGGCTCCACTTCCAGTGTGGAGCCCACTACAAGGCTTGAACTCATGACCTTGAGATCAGGAATCAGACACTTACTTATCTGACTGAGCCAACCAGGCACCCCAGTTAAATTGTAATTTTAATTGTAAAAGGCAACAAATTTGAAATTAGAGATCTGTTGTAGAAATTCATTTTGATCTGAATTTTAGGAATATTCATTCAGACTCATTATTTCTATCTAGGAAGTTGGGCCGGGTAGTTCTTAATTAAGTTTTCCAAAGACACGTTTTCACTAAAAATGAACACATTGAATCATGTAGTTTTATAGCTGCTGCTTTGTGTTCCTGGAAGACCAAAAGTGTCAAGAAGTGAGGCAGGTTGGAAAGGTCACCAGAAATCTAGTCTGAATCATTAAGTGTTGCTTGCCAAGGTATGTCTTCTGTCTCAATAGCCCATATAACTGGTTTTGCTATTAAAATTTTTTTGTTGTTGGGGCACCTGGGTGGCTCAGTCGGTTAAGCATCTGACTTCAGCTCGGGTCATGATCTCATGGTTCATGAGTTCTAGCCCTGTGTCAGGCTCTGACAGCTCAGAGCTTGGAGCCTGCTTTGGGTTCTGTGTCTCCCTTGCTCTCTGCCCCTCCCCTGCTCATTCTCTGTCTCAAAAATAAATAATAAACATTAAGAAACTTTTTTACTACGTAGCAATGAGAAAGAATGAAATATGGCCCTTTGTAGTAATGTGGATGGAACTGGAGAGTGTGATGCTAAGTGAAATAAGCCATACAGAGAAAGACAGATACCATATGTTTTCACTCTTATGTGGATCCTGAGAAACTTAACAGAAACCCATGGGTGAGGGGAAAGAAAAAAAGGGGGAAAAAAAAAAGAGGTTAGAGTGGAAGAGAGCCAAAGCATAAGAGACTCTTAAAAACTGAGAACAAACTGAGGGTTGATGGGGGGGTGGGTGGGAGGGAGGGGGGGTGGGTGATGGGTATTGAGGAGGACACCTTTTGGGATGAGCGCTGGGTGTTGTATGGAAACCAATTTGATAATAAATTTCATATATTGAAAAAAAATTAAAATTAAAATTAAAAAAACTTTTTAATAAACAATGAAAAACATAAAATTTTTTTGTTGTTTTGAAAAGACAATCTGATGAAACAGATTGATAAAAAGGTAAATAAAATATTGAAAATGGGGGTTAAAATTCCTTTTCCTGCAGCTACTGGAAGGAATGTTTTGTACCTTGCTTATTTTGTTTAAAGCTTTATATTTAGCAGGCAGCTAATAAGTGTCAGCCTGAGTGTAAATCTAAGTCTTTTTGCCTCCGAACCTTTCAGTGCACAGAAATTTTGATACAACTAATTGATTGGCATGTAGAGGAAGGAATTAGTAAAATTTTTTAAATTTTTAATGAGAGACCATTTTTACCTATCAAAGAAGCTAAGTTTTCCAAACCTGGTAATACTTAAGTACCAGAAGCCCATATATGTGAGGAGATATAATTCAGTTACAACCCCTTTAGAAAAGTCTTAAATAATAATCCTAAAAGCCAGTTATGGCCACAGACTGGAAAGAAGTAGTTTAAAATCTTCATTTGTTCAGAGTAGCAGTGTTTTAAAACAAAGTAATTGTTTTCCAATTTTTCAATATTTATCATGTTATTTTTATAAATAGGGAGAATGTTTTTATCCTTACCTGGTAGTTTAACTTTAGGGAAATAATTCTAAATGCAGAATAAAGATTATCCAAAAATTACTCATTGGCTTTATTTTTAGTGGTAAAAAATTAGAAACAAGGTTAAATGTCCAGCTGAGTGAGCAGAACGTGCCAGAGTAAGTGGTGGTATGTCTAAGGGAAATATGTGGATTTAAGAGATTGCATAGGAATAAAGAGAAAAGTTTATAATAGGAAAAGCAGGATACAAATTTGTATAGTGTGTGATTACAGATACATATTTTCATAAAAATACAGGAAAATATTGAAGGAAAATGTAATTTTATTGGCAATTTTCTTTGGATATTGAGTCTCAAGTAATTTTTTCCCTTTGTACTTGTGTTTCCCAGATTTTATTTAATCATGTACTGACTTTTTATATAAAAAGTATTATTTTCCTAACATAAGGTAAAGTGATAGTTAATATTTTCATAGGCCACCACTAGATAGTGTTCTGTTTATATTATCTGTTAAGTGGGGAGACATTTTGATAATGCCATTTTCTTAACGTCCTATTTTATTCTGTCCGTATGGAATGAACATGTTTGTGTTTCTTAGATCTGAAACTCAGCACCGAGGCTCTGCTCCCCACTCGGAAAGTGATCTACCAGAGCAGGAAGAGGAGATTCTGGGATCTGATGATGATGAGCAGGAAGATCCCAATGATTATTGTAAAGGTAAGGCCTTTGATAAGGACACACCAAGTAAGATATGACTCATGAGCATATGCAATTTCTCACTTGAATGTTGGGTCTGTCGGTGTAAGCTGTTTTGATGCTTTCTGCTTATCGCATCCTTTTCTCTAAGTATAAGAAATAATGTTTCCTCTCAGTTCAATTTAATTTATTAAAGCTTGATTTTATGTTAAATCTGTTTTTACCCTTCTTTCTCCTTCAAAATGATAGTGCATATTTACCTTAGAAAATTTCTGAAGTATATTAAAAATAAAAACTGTCTATAATGCTGTATCACCCAGAAATAACCAGTGATGAGATTTGGTATACAGGCTTTTCAAAAAACCTTCTCATTACTTTTTTCTCATAGTAATGCTTGCTAAGGTAAGTTAAACTGGCATTATAGATACTTAAACTGTGTCATAAAGTTGCCTGATAGCTTTTTTGTTTCTTTATGAGACTTTCTACAATTCTGGGTGGCAAGTTACAACAGAATGTATCTTACCATCTAGGAGAACATAGTTTGTGTTATTCTCAGCAAGCAAAGATACATGTAAAAATACCTTGATTCCTGCCACTGTTGGCAGCCTTTTCAGGCCTTCCTGGTTTTTATTTTGTTCAAGGGAGCAAACTCTCTATTTTCCCTTTCTTTCTTTCTTTCTTTCTTTCTTTCTTTCTTTCTTTCTTTCAATGTTAAATAAATGGAATTCATTTTTTTTATATTTTTTTTGAGAGCGAGAGCATGCACAAGCAAGGAAGGGGCAGACAGGGAGAGAGAGAGAGAGAGAAGTCAGTGCAGAGCCAGACATGGGGCTCGAACTCCTGAACCATGAGATCATGACCTGAACTGAAATCAAGAGTCAGACACTTAACTGAGCCACCCAGGTGCTCCTAAATAGATGGAATTCATTAACATTCATATATTTAGATAAATCTATTGGATTATTGAGGGGCAAGAATATTGTGATATGTAACCTTGTTTTTGTTTGACAGTGATTTATTTTTTTAAGTAGCTATTGGTTGTTCAACAAAGCATCACTTGCTTACTCTAAATCATTAGTCTTACTTGTGAAGATGTTTTTCTGTAACATGAGTTTAGTATGTGGCTGTGTGTGGCAGACTTACAATTTTCTTCTCAATTTGTTACATAGAGAAACCATTTTTATTTGATAAACTGTGTATAGATGTTGAAAATGGATTATGAGATACCTTTTCCTTCTTACTGCTTAAGTGACTGTTTCCCCCCTGTTGTTTCTTCCAGGAGGTTATCATCTTGTGAAAATCGGAGATCTATTCAATGGGAGATATCACGTGATCCGAAAGTTGGGCTGGGGACACTTTTCGACAGTGTGGTTATCATGGGATATTCAGTAAGTTGTAGTGGTCCTGCAAAAGAATTAGTTAAGTGATGCCTAAGTGTTTTTGTCTGATTTTCCAGAGATGATCCAGCCTTCAGTCTAGCTCTAGACCAGTTTCTTGGTCAGAATTTTGTTGTTGATAATCTTTATATTCTTGGGCAAATTTGTCTTTTCCTCTGGTGAAGAAGCATGTTAGGGGCAAAATTAGTGTCCATAAGGCACTTGGAACTCAGAAATTCAAACATTACAAATACTCCATAAAAGTATGGTATGTAAATTCATAGGGTTTTGTTTTGTTTTTTACTGGATTTAAATTTTTAGATGATGTCCTGGACCAACCTATGTGAAATTATTTTCTTATATTTTGTTTTGATAAGAGATTTGCTTGACTGTACAGTCCAGAATTTTTCCTATATAAAAATTACAGGTAATTAACATTGGAGGTTTACCTACAAGTGTATGGTCTGTCTTTGATGGGACAGTATTTGAGATCTGTGCACTTTATTTTTTTATCAGTTTGGTTTCACCCAAGTATTTCTTTTGGCTTCTTTTTTTTTTTTTAATTTTTTAACGTTTATTTATTTTTGAGACAGAGAGAGACAGAGCATGAATGGGGGAGGGGCAGAGAGAGAGGGAGACACAGAATTGGAAGCAGGCTCCAGGCTCTGAGCCATCAGCCCAGAGTCCCACGCGGGGCTCGAACTCATGGACCGTGAGGTCGTGACCTGTGCTGAAGTCGGACGCTTAACCAAGACTGAGCCACCCAGGCGCCCCTCATTTGGCTTCTTATAGGAAAGTGTTACAGCTTTTAACCTTTGAGGTTTTGACATGCAGATATGTAAAATACTTCTGGTTTAATGGGGTTTTCCCCCTTATTTATTCCCATTTCATGGTTTTACTTGGATTCAAGGAGACATTGAGAAGGTAGACTTTAACTTAGAGAAATTGTATGGTGACTGACATTACCCAAAAACAGATTTTCTTCCTCCTGTAAATGAAATCTGGCCAGTTATTGCCATCCATTAACAGGTACACGTGATCCCATAGAAATAGCCTATGTTTAAGTACAGGGAACATGGAATCAGTATTTGTACTTTTATTGCCTCCTAGTTATGACTAAATCTTACCTTCCTAAAGTAAGGATAGGGCATTCGTCTTAACTGCCTGTGTTTGCTTCTTAGGGGGAAGAAGTTTGTGGCAATGAAAGTAGTTAAAAGTGCTGAACATTATACTGAAACAGCACTAGATGAAATCCGGTTGCTGAAATCAGTGAGTATTAGATCATATGTGTGAACTGCAAAGCATCATAAAGTTATATTAAATTAAGACATAAAGTTCCAATATCCTTAAAGAGGTAGAGGAAGATGACAGTATACCTTCTGTGCATGTGGTACTGGAAGTGGTGGAATATGCTGTGATGGGAATTTTCTGTATGTAAACACGGAAAAAAACTTCCAAACAAACAAAAATGTTTATTGAGCATGTTTTATTTGCCAGACAGCACCAAAAAATGTTTTACTTTCCTACTATGGTTAAAACTTGTGTGAATAAGTTTATAACATCTGTTTCATGTTTTGAAATGTTATAAACTATATATAATATAAAATAAGCATTTTATTAATTCCCTTAACATCTGAAAACATAGGTAAATTTTATTTAAAAAACTTTTGGGTTTTGCTAGAAATTAGGAAGCTGTCATTGTAGTAGAAGGAGCTTAAACTCCAAAAACCTGGGCTTTAAGACCAGCCCTAGTCTACTATATCCTCCCTCTCATCACTTCATTTCTTCTGAGCCTTAGAGTGTTCATTTGTAAAGTGAGCATGTTAGACCCGGAGAGCTCTAAGAGAGTAATTTTCAAAGTGCCAGTCTGACAAGATAAGGAGCTTGTGCCCCAAAATAAATCAATGTGCTATTTGCTTCCTTCATTGAGAAAGGTTTTTTATGGGGCGGAGAAGGTCAGCTGAATGAACAATGTGATGAATGTTGTGGTTGGTTTACATCCTGTGAAGTCTCCTCAATTCCTCATGGCCTGATAACCAGTGATTAATTTGGGAGGTACACTTTTAGTAGAAAAATGGTTGAATTAGAGCAACAGTCTATGTTGGTGGTATTTCCTTTTGTTAACTGTTTATTTCTTTGTCTATTTGAGCTATTAAAATTTTAGTATGTTTTTCTCATAGATTTGTATGAGGCCTTTCTTGGGAGTAATTAATCCATTGTTACATGTGCTGCGGGTATTCCCTCCCCAACTATTTGGATTATTTCCACGCTTCTCCTTTTGCTAAATACTGTCTTTCTCACTTCAGGTTCGTAACTCAGACCCTAATGATCCGAATAGAGAAATGGTTGTTCAGCTACTAGATGACTTTAAAATATCAGGAGTTAACGGAACACGTATCCTTTTAAGAACCTGTTTGAAAATAAATCATGAAATAACCTATCTCTAAGAAAGGAACCAGATTTAATAAATAGCATTCGTCTCTTTCGTCAAGGCAAAGTACAAGCAAACTACTTAGTTTTATTGTAAGCTTCTGAACATAGATGTGAATCATGTTTATCTTTGTATGTTATGATTTTTCAGAGTATTGCTTTAGGCTTTTTCCCCTTTACAGGCAAATTAAACCAACAAAAACTTGTTTGGTTTTTTCAATGTTTGTTTATTTTTGAGAGAGAGCGAGACAGAGTGCAAGTGGGAGAGGGACAGAGAGAGAAGAGAGGGAGACACAGAATCGGAAGCAGGCTCCAGGCTCTGAGCTGTCAACACAGAGCCTGACATGGGGCTCGAGCTCAAGAACCGTGACATCATGACTGAAGTCAGATGCTTAACCAGCTCAACCACCCAGGCGCCCCAAAAGAAAAGCTTTTTTAAAAAATAGCCTTGTATTAGTAAAGGTTCTATAAGTTTTATCAATTAGCACAGAAATTTTAGTGGAAGTAATTTTTCATGATAAACACTGGGTAAAGAAAAATTTAACACATTTTATTATCTCCCAGCCTTCAATAGGGAAGAGGCTGTGCATGGGTTATGCTTAGAATCTAAACAGGTATGTGATCACATTCTGTCATGATGAAAAAACTGACTTGTTTAATGTTTTTATCTGGATTCTTAGAATTTTTAGAGTTGGAAGGAACCTTAGCTGATTTTTCTCTTACGTAAATTCATATCAGAGTGACATACACTGAGTTAATTAAGAGGCGTTGCAATAGCCATGCTTATGAGGACCTGTCAGATTTTTCAGAATAAAAGATGTAGAATCTCACTTGGATTGGAGAGTCTAAAACTACCTGTTCATAAACTATTTAAAAATGTAAAAGGAAAGACATTTCATACCTCTCATTTCTCCTGTACCTCTGCATATTTAGCTTCTGTTAACACACATTATTAATTGTTAGTTATGGCCTTTATTAAGGAGGTGGGCTACATATGGTTCTGTATTACCATGTGGACTATGGTAAGAGATTTGAACAGAGAAGCAAGAAGAGAGAATAAGAGAACAGGTGATAATGTGAAAAGATTTTTATCTGTCATTCTGAATTCAGTTGTAAGTTATTCCCTTTGAGAAGTACAAATCACATACCCCTGATCTCTGAAGGAAACTGCTCCAAGAATCATCCATTTTAAAACAGGGTCTTGTGTCTGTTGCAGTCACTTTGTAGACGGTTTACTCTGTGTGTATATGCGTTTTGTTTTAACTGTTGAAATCTTAGTGGATTTGAATTTCAGGTTCCAAGGTGCTTTCCGGATATTACCAGATGGTTTCTCTGTACTTTTACGCACTGAGTAAAAGTACTCAGTTTTATTTATTTCTCTTTGTCCTTAGCCCGTTTTCTCTCTGCCCTTCCTCCTACTTGTCTCCCAGCTGTCTTGGCTACTGCATTATTTGCTGCTACTAGAGATTGACAAGGATAAAATTCAGAGTGCTGAGTTAAGGGTTAATGGGTTGCTATTCTCCTGCCCCTCATCTCTGCTTACCACATAGACATGTCTGCATGGAGCTGTGTATCTGTATTTTTCTTTGCATCTGAGCATCTCCAGAGCACTGCCCTTTCTCATACTGAAATATAAGGGCCCTGAACTGGAAAGTTAATCATGTAGACTTCGGGATACTTGGTTCATTCTACTTCCCTGAGTAGTAAGGAGAGAGGAATGATTAAAGAGGGTCAGCGAGTCTGTATATACTGTTGACATTACCCAATGAGTATCAGTTATGGCCATCTATGTGACCTGCTATGTCTTTAGGATACTTCTTTTTTCTAGTATGGATTTTCCTTCTTTTCCTAGCTCCTCTTACTTAAATCTAACTCTTCTTAGTTCTCAGCTCTCTATTTTTTTTTTTAACACCATCTCAAGAAACTTTTTCATGTATCCTTTTTTCCAGTTTTTTGTTTGTTTGTTTGTTTGTTTGTTTGTTTCTTAAGTTTTTAAATATTCGGTCTTTTTTATATCACTGCTTACAAATTAAAATACCATTGTCCGGGTTGCCTGGGTGACTCAGTCGGTTGAACGTCCGACTTAGGCTCAGGTGCTGATCTTCTGGTTCATGGGTTCAAGCCCCGCATCTGGCTCTGTGCTTGCTCAGAGCCTGGAAGTCTGCTTCAGATTCTGTGTCCCTTTCTCTCCCTGCCCCTCCCCTGTTCACACTGTGTCTCACTCTGTCATCTAAATAAATGTAAAACAAAACAAAACAAAAAAACATTGTCATGGGTGCCTGGGTGGCTCAGTCAGTTGAGTGTCCAACTCTTGATTTCTAATCAGGTCATGATCCTGGGGTCATGGGATTAAGCCCCACATAGGGCTCTGCACTGAGTGTCAAATCTGCTTGGAATTCTCTGTCTCTCTCTCTCTCTTTTTCTTTCTCTCTTTGTCTCTTTCCCTCTCCCTCCATCCCTCTCCCTGGCTTGTTTGTTCTCTGTCTCTCTCACTCAAAAAATACATATACCATTGTCAAATTGTAATACTTCTCTCAACAAATCAAAGATTGAAACTAGGGGGTGCCTGGGGTGGGCTCAGTTGGTTAAGCCTTTGACTCTTGATCTCAGCTCAGGTCTTGAACATCTCAGAGTTGTGAGTTCAAGCCCTGTGTTGGGCTCTTCACTGGGCCTAAAGCCTACTTAAAATAATAAAATAAAAAGATTGAAACTAGGAACATAAAAGAACAATTTAAAAATCTGTTTTTCTGGATTTTTTTAAAGCAGTCTACATTTTTAAAAATCCTGATTTGAATTTTGTATATGCAAAAGTAGAGTAGTTTAACGAATATCCACAAACCCATTACCCACTTTAGGAGTTAACCAACTCATCGCCAATCTTATTTTGTCTCTACCTCCTACTAATTTTGTGGCCAACCTTAGATATATTATTTTATCCATAATAATTTTAAAGCTTATTTATTTATTTTGAGAGAAAGAAGAAGAGAGAGAGCGAGCACGAGCAGGGAAGGGGGACAGAGAGAATCTCAAGCAGGCTTTGCACTGTCAGTGCAGAGCCTGATGTGAGGCTCAAACCCACGAACCTTGAGATCATGACCTGAGCCGAAGTTGGATACTTACTGGACCGAGCTACCCAGGTGCCCCCATTAACTGCATTTTTAAAAATGTTTTCAGGGGCGCCTGGGTGGCGCAGTCGGTTAAGCGTCCGACTTCAGCCAGGTCACGATCTTGCGGTCCGTGAGTTCGAGCCCCGCGTCAGGCTCTGGGCTGATGGCTCGGAGCCTGGAGCCTGTTTCCGATTCTGTGTCTCCCTGTCTCTCTGCTCCTCCCCCGTTCATGCTCTGTCTCCCTCTGTCCCAAAAATAAATAAACGTTGGGAAAAAAAAATAATTAAAAAAATAAAAATAAAAATGTTTTCAGCTTGACCAGTGGCATCCTCTTGAGGTCAAGACATGTTCCTCTTGACGTATTCCATTACTGTTGTCACAGCAAGGTTTCCAGGTTCACGCAGGATTTGGCCATTTCTTTAAGGAGCCCAGGTTTTCCTTCAGTAAAGAATCTTATTTAAAGGAAGAGTCTGGGCACTAGGTCATTATGACATATGTATAGCTCAACTTTCCCATATGTTGAAACTTCTAGAGGTACAAGGTAGCAACATCTTACTACTAAGTCCCAGCAGTGCCCTGCACACTACTGGCTCAAGGAATTATTCCTGCTGTGATGATTGGGATGTGTGTACATAATGAGAACACACGGTGGCACTAGAATCAAGATTAGTTTTGTGAACTACAGAGCATAAAGCAAGTCAGTTTCCTACTTTTAAAAACTGTTGGCATTCACATTTTTTTAGGTTAAGTTTTGGTACATTATCTCCTGCAGTTAAAGCAGAAGTTATTTTTCCTTGCTTTGAGGCTGTGAGAGTAAAAGTTGTTACCCTGGACATTAGTTTTTACATCTGGGAAAAGGCAACAACTTAAGCCTAGTGTGTTTCACTTTTACTACTCAGTGTTTTAATGTGCATAGTTTTATCGATAACCAGCCCCCCCGCCCCCAGAGTTTTCCACTTCTTGGATGTTTTGAGTAACTAAAGCATTAAACAATCTTTGGAAGTCAGAATCTTAACAGCTAGATATTTTTTAAGTCATATTCTATAACTTTTTTACTAAAAGAACAATACAGTAACAATTTCATTGGGATGGGACACATTTTATCTTGCTTCTTTCTTCTTTTGTGCTTCCTTTTATTTCCTTAACAAATTCCTAGATATCTGTATGGTGTTTGAAGTTTTAGGGCATCATCTGCTCAAGTGGATCATCAAGTCCAATTATCAAGGGCTCCCACTGCCTTGTGTCAAAAAAATTATTCAACAAGTATGTATCTTAGTATTTTCTCTGTGGTGATTGTTTTATATTCTTAAAGTGTCAGGAGTTTTCTATATCCAATAGAGTTTTTATTTTAAAAACTAGGGATTTTTTTAATTACTAAAATTAAGTGTTTTATTCAGTCCCTAGTGTTTATTCTGTGTTTAAATGTTTTAGCAATAACCCATTTCTCCCAGATTCATCTCCTATAATAGTCATTAGAGGGCAAGCTGTGTTCAGTGACTGATTTTGAAAATTTGAAAGTTCTGGTTGCAAATATTGATTATGTATTAATAGAAAATTGCTATGTCAAATTATTACTGTCTCTTTATATAACATTCAAGGGCATTTTCTAATATTTTAAATAACTCTCAATATATAGTAAAGAAGTTCACTCTCAGGCAAATATTAATACTTCAAGGGGCAAATAATTTGTTTGGATAATGTGTTTTTTGTGGAAAGAGCTCCAAACTAGGAATCAAAAGACCTCAGTTCTTTATCAACAGGGAAATGTGAATTAAGAGATATCTAAATCTCTTTCATCACCTATATTTTAACACTCAAAGGGCATATTGACTTTTATTCTTGGTCTTTATGTACTTCTTTA
>NW_024412394.1:2713133-2778816 GCF_014898765.1 Herpailurus yagouaroundi | reverse complement strand
TCAAAGGGCATATTGACTTTTATTCTTGGTCTTTATGTACTTCTTTAAATAACTCCAAATAGAATTAGCTTTTTAACACTTGAAACTTTTTATTATAAATAAACACTGACCTTTGTTCATAGTTTACAAGTAATCTTTCTGGGGAAGTTTCTTTGTGCTTTATTAAAAATGCTTTATTCTCTGTTGAAAACTACCATATTGTTTTTATATCTTTATTTTTTTAAATGTTGTATTGTGATTTCTTCCTTCTCCAGAAAGACTTGTATTCTGTGTTTGCAAGTCTACTGCTCTATTCCCATCCAGGTGTTACAGGGTCTGGATTATTTACACACCAAGTGCCGTATCATCCACACTGACATTAAACCAGAAAACATCTTGCTGTCAGTGAATGAGCAGTACATCCGAAGATTGGCTGCAGAAGCAACAGAGTGGCAGCGATCTGGAGCTCCTCCACCTTCTGGATCTGCGGGTATGTTTTCTTTGAGGACTTTGGTCTCATTAGAAGTTAAGAGAAGTTCCTAGTTTTGTTCTATTACCAGTAGTTAAGTAAGGCACCACGCATTCCTTTAACGATAATATATGGTAAGTATTTATGTGTAAGAAATAATCTCAGCCTTCAAAAGACTTTTAATTCTCAGTATCACTCTCCTGTAGAAAGAAGTCTAGAGATTGTGTCTTTTAGGTACAGATATTTTGTATACTTTAAAAGCTAATTCATGTTCTTGTTTTAAAATGTTTTCCCTTGTGATTCAGTGGCCATTTTTTATGTGTTTACCTCTTACCATGACAATACATGCTTGCTTACAGATCAGTGATCTGTGCAGGGGCAAGATAACTTTGCTATCAAGAACTTGAGTTTAGGCATTGGAGTGGACAGACCTGGTTTGAGTCCTGGGCTTCATCATTGGCTTGGGTGCCCTGAGGGAGTTCTTGACTTCCTTTTCCCTCTTGGCAGGAGTTCTTGGGATTAGTTCCATGTGAAAGCATTTAGTAGGGTGCCACACAGTATTATGTGCTAATTAAATGATGACTATAATTATGATGATTTTTTGCCATTTGAGGTATAGATTTTAATATTAGTAGTTTTATTATATTTGAGGAACTTTTAGTTTTGAGGAAATTTAAGCTGAATTATCAGTTAACATAGGCTTTCTTTAAAAAGATAGATTAAAGAAGGGGGAAATGAGAAGTTAATTGATGGGCATAGAGTTTCATTTTTCCAAAATGGAGAAGTTCTAGTAATATTGCACAACAATGTGAATATAATTAACACTATTGAACTGTACACTTAAGAATAGTTAAGAGGGAAATTTTACCTTGTGTGGCTTCTTAAAAAAAAAATTTTTTTTTTTAATAATATTTTTGAGAGAGAGACAGAGTGTGAGCTGGGGAGGGGCAGAGAGAGGGAGACACAGAATCTGAAGCAGGCTGCAGGCTCCGAGCAGTCAGCACAGAGCTGGATGTGGGGCTCGAACCCATGAACCGTGAGACCATGACCTGAGCCAAAGTCGGACACTTAACTGACTAAGCCACCCAGGTACCCCTTTCAAAAAAATTTTTAAGAGTCTACCTCCCACCTAAGCTAAACTAATATCCATAACATGCTGTATAACTCTAGCTCTTGGTGCTGTGCTCCTTTTAAAACAGACCAGTGCCAAGGGGAAGAATTAGAGATGGGAGTCCTGGATGGGGGTAAGGGGGTAGGTAGTTGCCTGTCATTTTCTATTTTAAACATACATGGGAATGAGATTTTTGCAGCAGTAATAATGGAAAACCAGAAATGGGGACTTGGATTTTATCTGGAGAAGAATTTAATTTATTTAAGCTTATTTTAAGTTTGTCAACTTTTATATGCATTATTTTTTTTTAAAATGGTACTTCTACCAAAGTTGCTTTAAAACAGCAGTGTCCTTTACAGCGTAAACTTATGTTGCCTGCCAAACACCAGGATCCTTACTTGATTTTCTTTTCTTTTCAGTCAGTACTGCGCCCCAGCCTAAACCAGTAAGTATAAGGTGTTTCTATGTTTAATTCTGATCTGTGGGCAGTGGGTAGGAATTTTTCTGTTAGAGATCATGGTTTGTTTAGAGTTTGAAAAACAAAGAAAGTATTCCTGCGCTTCTATAATTTTTTCCAATAAATTCCCGTGCATCTTTAACAAGTTTGTACTGGTGAGGCTTCTACGGACTTGAGTGTGCCTGAGAGTAAGCCAGCCCCACAGACTGATCAGAGGACCAAGATTTATTGTTAATTTTGTTTTTATTTGGTTTCATAAGAGTATCCACATTGTTTACGTTAATGAGAAACTTAAGTGCTATGTTAGGGAAAGAGTGAACTTTAATTAGGAAATATTAAAGTTAACAGTTATCTCCAACTGGGGGTAATGGATTAGCCACCTGAAGGCTTTATCTGTTTGTAATCTCCGCCCAGGCTGACAAAATGTCAAAGAATAAGAAGAAGAAATTGAAGAAGAAGCAGAAGCGCCAGGCAGAATTACTAGAGAAGCGAATGCAGGAAATTGAGGAAATGGAGAAAGAGTCGGGCCCTGGGCAAAAAAGACCAAACAAGCAAGAAGAATCAGAGAGTCCTGTTGAAAGACCCTTGAAAGAGAACCCACCTAATAAAATGACCCAAGAAAAACTTGGTATAAATAGAGCATACACAAAAATTTACTTTAACATTAATTTATCATTGTTCTATAATATAGTGGTTTCATGCATAAAACACATCTCTGGGGGTGTCCTTATACAGTAAGAGTACAGAACTTTCATAAATGGTAGGCAGGTAATATTCAAATGTAATTTCTGACTTTTCTATGGAAATGCAACATAGACTTCATTTTGCAATTGACTAAGGATAAGAAGATCTTTGTCCTTCCATAAATAGGTTTTAGATGTTCAGTCATGTTTTTATGTCACCCTGTATAAGTTCTAGAAAACGTTTTAATCTTATGGAGAAATTTTTTTGTTCTTTCACTCATACACATACACATACACATACATCCTTTTTGTCTGTTTGTTCCTTAGAAGAGTCAAGTACCATTAACCAGGATCAGACACATATGGAACGTGGTGTAGAGGGTGGTGCAGCAGAGATTAATTGCAATGGAGTAATTGAAATCGTTAATTATACTGAGAACAATAATAAAGAAACATTGAGGCTTAAAGAGGATCTACATAATGCTAATGACTGTGATGTCCAAAATTTGAAGCAGGAACCTAGTTTCCTAAGCTCCCAAAATGGAGACAGCAGCACATCTCAAGAAACAGACTCTTGTACACCTATAACCTCGGAGGTGTCAAATACCATGATGTGCCAGTCTTCACCAAATGTAGACCAGTCATTCAGTGAGCAGGACATCAGCCAGCTTCAAGAAAGCATTCGGGCAGAGATACCCTGTGAAGATGAGCAAGAACAAGAACAAAATGGACCATTGGACAACAAAGGTACCTGTGCAGACATACTTCCCCAGTACCCTTCCCTGAATAGCATATTCACGAATTTCTAAACTTAAAGTACCATTGTTTTTATGCATAAAGCTTTATGGCAGGCACCAGGTTACCTTCCGTGTGTAAATTTTTAGCTAATTTTGAACTGGATTGGTCAATGTAGTGGATGCACAGCATTTTGTTGCCCTGAAGGCAGAGGTAGGTTTTAATTCCATAAGCTGAGGATGTTGTTTTTTTTATCTTAGAAAATTTAGAGTGTAGGTTGCCAGTCAAGGGCCCGAGTATATTACTTCAGAGAGTTTTATTAGTCTTTGGGTATTTCTGTGTTCACTAACCAGTGTTACTTATGATGCCTATTGTCTATAGGAAAATCCACTGCTGGAAATTTTCTTGTTAATCCCCTTGAGCCAAAAAATGCAGAAAAGCTCCAGGTGAAAATTGCCGATCTCGGAAATGCCTGCTGGGTGGTAAGTTAAACTTCTCTTAGTGCTGTGTGTTGTTTGTTTGAATTTTTTTTTTTTAATGTTTATTTTTGAGAGAGAGAAAAACAGAGTATGAGCGGGAGAGGGGCAGAGACAGAGGGAGACACAGAATCCAAAGCAGGCTCCAGGCTCTGAGCTCTCAGCGTCAGCCCAGAGCCTGACATGGGGCTTGAACTCACGAACCGTGAGATCATGACCTGAGCCAAAGTTGGACTCTTAATCGACTGAGCCACCCAGGTGCCTCCTTAATGCTATGTTTTGAATAGCCTTGACTAGACTATTTTGAATAGTGACTATGAGTGAATGAGAATTTGGACTTTAATTGTGCTAAGGAAGAAAATATCTGTAGTTCTGTACCCAGGTTGCCAGTTAACATTTTGGTGCATATTTTTTCACTTTCTTCTTAACCTTTTATTACGGAAAAGTTCAAATATATTTACAAAAGTAGAGAGAATGGTATAATAAAACAGTCTCCACTCCCACTCCAGGTACCTGTCACCCCGATTCAGTAATGTTCACTACTGGCCAATCTTGTTTTATCTGAATTTTTACCCACTTTCAGACTCACAACCCTTATGTTCATACTTCCCCCTTATTTTCAAAATTGGCATCTAACTTATTAATTGTAACCTTTGAATGCACCTAACATATTTTGGACACTTTTCTTTGTTAACCAGATATTTGCGTCAAATTCAGTTGGTTGTGTAGTTTTCCCTAATGTACTGTAGTTTTCTACACATTTTTGATAGCTCTTTGTGGTGAGCATCTTCGCTCTTCGATCTTTTTGTGGTTGTCCTTAGGTTGTGTGCCACACATAAAATTGCTAAGTCAAAGTTGGGGCTCTTTTTTAAAGAGTGCTTTGTTTTTGTTTTTTTTAATTTTTAATTAATTAGTTTATTTACTTTTGAGAGGGAAGGAGGGAGAGAGAATCCCATGAGGTACAGAGAGAGGGGGAAAGACAGAGAGAGTATGGAGCCCAGAGCAGGACTTGAGCTCACGTGATGTGGGGCTCAAACTAAGAACTAACAAACCATGAGATCATGACCTGTGCCAGAGTCAGATGCTTAAATGACTGAGCCACCCAGACATCCCTTAAAGGGGTTTTGGTGTATATAGTGTCATGTTGGGTTTTTTGTTTGTTTGTTTGTTTTTAAGGGTTTTTTTTTAAGGTTTTATTTTTATTTTTATTTTTTTAATTTAAAAAAAATTTTTTTTTTATTTTTGAGACAGACAGACAGCATGAGCAGGGAAGGGACAGAGAGAGAGTGAGACACAGAATCTGAAGCAGGCTCGAGGCTCTGAGCTGTCAGCACAGAGCCCGACACAGGGCTCGAACTCACGAACCGCGAGATCTGTCAAGCATAAATTATACTGATTCCTTTTCCCTTTCTGCCTAACACTGTGTTTCATTTGCCTAGTCATCTTTGCACTACTTATTGCCCCACACTTCCACCCAGTGGTATAAATACACATACTTTAATGCATACAGATACCTCAGGCACTCTTTCAACTTCTTGCTGAAGAGCTCTAGCTTGGAACCTGGAGACTTCATCTGTGTTCACCTGTTGGATTGCCTTGTAGGCCTGCTGCATTAGTGTCATTTGGATTTCCTTTCACCATCATCCGGGAGATCATTATTACTCTCTTTCTGTATCCCTTACTTTCTGTCTCTCCAATCTTTTTTTTAAGTAGGATCCATATACAATGTGGGGCTCAAACTCACCTCCTTGAGATTAATACTCTACTGACTGAGCAAACCAGGCACCCCTCACTGATCTTTCTTGGTTTACTCTGTCTTTTTAGTTTTTATTTGTTTGTGGGTTTTGTTTCATTTTGTTTGGGGAGTACATGCAACTTGCAGTGGCTTCCTAAGAAAGGGTGTGTGAAACTGGGAGGGGACACCTTGTATGTTTGCTAGTGTCTCTCCTGCTTTCACAGTCAGTTGGCTGCATGTGAAGTTTTAGGTTGAACATAATTTTCCCTTGGAATGTTTGTCTTGCTCCATTATCTTCTAGTTCCAGAACTAGTTGCTGCTGAAGACCAACACCATTCTAATTCTTGATCCCTTGTATGAAACCTTTTTCCCTGTGAAAGTCTGTAGGGTCGTTATTTCACACTGTTGTGCTGGGTCTGTTTTTATACTAAGAACTTGGTATGTACTTTTCATATTGAAACTCTAGTTCTTTGGTTTTGTCTGTCTACAGTCTGTCTTTTCTTCTCCTTGGTCTCTCTTCTCTAGCTCTGAAATCTTATTCAAATGTTAGACCTCCTAGGCAGGTCCTGTCATACCTTTCTCTCCTATTTTCTGTCATTTTCTTTTTGCTTTATTTTCTGGGAGATTTCTCGACTAGTTATTGTAAGCTTTATTTTTTCTTATTTCTCCTATTATATTTTTACTTTTCAAGAGTTCTTGGTTCTCTGATTATCTGTTAGAGGATACAGTTTATTATCCTATTATTGACATTTTCTTCTTCCTGTGTGTTGTCTGTTGCCTTCTTTCTGCAGGAAAATGGGGGGTTCAACATGCAGTTACACAATCACTTAATTTCCTTGTTTTCAGAATGGTGCTCTCTCCTCAACTGTGTGGAGCATCTTCCAGAGACCCCATTTTACCGAGAAAACCTCCAAATGATCTGTCTGGCCAGGGAAGGGGCTGTTAGATTGCACTATGCCCTGTGCTCTGGAGCCCTGTTTCTTTAAATTTTTTTTAATGTTTTTATTTTGTTTTGTTTTGTTTTTTGAGAGAGAGAGAGAGAGAGAGTGTGTGTGTGTGTGTGTGTGTGTGTGTGTGTGTGTGTGTGTGTGAGAGAGAGAGAGAGCAGGGGAGGGGCAGACAGAGAGGGAGACACAATGTGAAGCAGGCTCCAGGCTCCGAGCTGTTAGCACAGAGCCCCATTATGGGGCTCAAACTCATGAACTGCGAGATCATGACTGGAGCTGAAGTCGATTAACCAACTGAGCCACCAAAGGTACCCCTGGAGCCCTGTTTGTTTAAAGGATGTTTTAAAGCAGTGTTTCTGGTTTAAATCCCACCCAATACTGCCCAACTCTGAGCCTTGAGGGGATATACATCACAGCGCTTCTCAGCTTTCACCTGCGGCTTATTCTGTTTTCTTGGATCCACTAAGACATTTACCAATGATCTGTTCCATCTTGTAAGTTTTATCGCTCTAACTTCTTTGCCATTCTCTCTGTCAGTTTATGCTTTAAAAATTAACACTGGAGGGGCGCCTGGGTGGCGCAGTCGGTTAAGCGTCCGACTTCAACCAGGTCACGATCTCGCGGTCCGTGAGTTCGAGCCCCGCATCAGGCTCTGGGCTGATGGCTCAGAGCCTGGAGCCTGTTTCTGATTCTGTGTCTCCCTCTCTCTCTGCCCCTCCCCCGTTCATGCTCTGTCTCTCTCTGTCCCAAAAATAAATAAAACGTTGGAAAAAAAAATTTTTTTTTTAAATAAAAAAAAAATAAAAAAATAAAAAAAAATAAAAATTAACACTGGAGGGGCACCTGGGTGGCTCAGTCAGTTGGGCATCTGACTTCGGCTCAGGTCATGATCTCGCAGTTTGTGAGTTCGAGCCCCGCGTCAGGCTCTGTGCCGACAGCTCAAAGCCTGGAACCTGCTTTGGAGTCTGTGTCTCCCTCTCTCTGCCCCTCCCCTGCTCACACTCTGTGTGTGTGTCTCTCTCAAAAGTAAACATTAAAGAGAATTTTTTTAACAAATAGATAAAAATTAACGCTGGGTTCTCTACTAAGTGGAGTTTTAGGAGTGAGTGGATATGTGTTTGTATTTGATCCACTTGATTCTTGACCTCATTTATCATTTACACCATCTTTTTAAGGCACTAATGAGGCACAAGGAGTAAAAGACAAGTCCATTGAGCAGCATGTCCATTTTTCTAAATGTCTCACTGGACCCAATCCTAAAATGCATGTGTGTGTAAAGGCTTTCCCATACCAAGCAATTCTTGGGGCAACAGGCTGAGAATTCAACTCAATTCTGACACTACCAGGAGGAGATCAATGAGACTCCACAGGTAAAGCACTCAGTCCCACAAGACCTCCTTCCACTTCAGATGCCACTTGCAAGCCCAAGTTACCTGTGCTTCTGACCAACCGGCTACAAATTGGAAGCTTAACCAGCCCCTCCAAGTCAGGATGCAGGTCACAAGTCCTGGTTGTTACCTGTACTTCTGACCAACTGGCTATAGATGAGAGGTTCCCTCAGCCCCCTCCTTGGTTTGACTGACTTGCTAGAATGGCTGACAGAGCTCAGAAAAAACATTTACTTCACTACATTACCGGTTTATTACAAAGGATATAACAACCAGAGGAAAAGAGATGCATAGATGCTTGTGTCCTCAGCTTGGGGCCTGCCCCAGTACATATGGAAGCATTCTGGTTCCCCAGAGTGGAATCTCCCCAAACCCACCCCTCCTTTTGGAGGAAGCTTCATTACATAGACATGATTGATTAACTCATTGACCATTGGTGATTGTTCAGTCTCTAGCCCCTCTCCCCTCCCCAGAAATCAGAGGGTAGGATTCCCTCTATTCATGGCCAGTTCCTCTAGCAACCAGCCCCCATCCTTAGGTGCTCTCCAAAAGTCAGCTCATTAACATAAACTCAATTGCAGTGGAAAGGGGCTTCTTATGAATAATAAAACACCCATTTTACCTCTACAGCTCTGAAGTGTTTTCTGGAACTGAGGACAAGAGACCATATATAACAAATATGCTATTACTCTTACTGCTCAGGAAATTCCAAGAATTTGGGGAGTTGTGAGCCGAGAAGAGTGGATGAAGACCAAATGTATATGAGAAATACATTTTGAATCACCAGTACACATGAATGACCAAATATAAATGTGTCTTATAAATTACAGCATCGCAGTTGCCTGCAGTACATCCCACTTCAGACTCCGTCTCTGAACCCATTGTCTTCTTCTAAAACCACTTCCCAAAGTCTCTCCATCTTGTTTTCGTCAGCAGACAGCTGTCCCTCTGCCACTAATAAGTTCCTTTTGGCTCTTCCTTACTGTCTCTCACACATAGCCACTGAATTTTTGAGTTCTGCTTATTCTTTTCTGTGGCCATCCTTGGGTTTACTTTTCCCTCTCCTATTTCCACAACCAGTGATTTTCATTACTAAGCCTAAATCTGGCCACCAACCAGAAGCAATGGTGTCCTTAGGTGTCCTGTCAGTCTTCTTACAGTCTTCTTACTCTCTTGTGCGCTAACACACAGTGGTGCCGATGAAATCCAAACTCTAACCTAGCAAATTAGCCGTTGGCTTCAGCAGATGTCTTTCTGTGCCTTTATTGGTGATCTTCTCTCTACCCGGAGTGCAGGTCTTTTGGTCTTTTGGTCAATCTTAGTCCCTTTGGAGCTCTAGTCAATACTGGTTTTCTGTCTGAAACTTCATCTGCCTAATTTCTCCTCTTCACAAGTGCCCTTCCTCGTTTTTGAATTGCAGTAGGATTGGAGAATCATCTTCCACACTTTGTTGTTTCATGTTTTAATATTATCTGAATTTTGTTTTGTGTGTACGAATCATTCTAAGCTGCTGCTTCCTGCAATATTTTTTATTACGGCCAACTTCACACCTATACCAAAGTAGAGAGAATAGAACAGTGAAATCCGGTGTCCTGACGCTAATATCACCCAGCAGCTATCAAGTCATTGCCAGTCCTCTTTCATCTATATACCCACTCTGCCACCCACTCGAGATTATTTCGAACTATATCCCAGGTATCTTATGTTCTTTCATAAATACAGCTTTCCAAAAGATGATTCTTTCAGGTAACCATGACACCATGGTCACACCAGTATCAAGTATTCTGTCAGTTTTGCTAGTTACCTTGGGAACATCCTTTTTGTTTTGTTTGTAACAGGATCCAAATAAAATCCATGGATACAAAATTGAGTACTATGTCTCTTGAATTGCTTTTACTTCAGAGGTTTTCCCTTCCTATACAATTTAATGTGTTAAAGAAACTCCAGTTGTTTTGCTGATTGCATTCTCATAGTGCTTGCCACGGTCCCTGTTTCATGGTCCCCCCAAGAATCATGTTTGAGTTTTGTGGAGGAGTGAGGGGGACAGAGGAGAATTGAGGGCAAGAGTTCTTTATAGATGGTGCTTATAAGATTCTTGAAAATTGAAGTCTAATGTCTTATTTCTTCATAATGAGTGCATGGCAAGGAAGGTTTGAATTGACCCTATGTTGGTGTCATTTATTTGTTCAAGTACTTACTAACTTTAGACAAATGAACAACTTAATTTTTGTTGGGGGTAATAGTTTTCCATTTCTTAAGAAGCCATTGTTATTCCCCCATCCGCGCATCTATATTAAGGTTAGACTCCATGTTTGCAAAAATAATTTGATGTGGATGGTGTGTTAAACCAAGGTACTGTTTGGAAGTAATAGCATCAAAATGATAACCTTAAGAAACTTGGTGCTCCTGGTGGCTTAGTTGGTTAAGAGTCTGACTCTTGATATTGGCTCAGGTCATGATCTCAGAGGTTCCTGAGTTCTAGCCCCACGTCACACTCTGCACTGACAGCATGGAGCCTGCTTGGGATTCTCTGTCTCCCTCTCTCTCTGCCCCTCCTCTGCTTGTGCGCGCTCTCTCTCTCAAGAATAAATTAACTAAGGGGCGCCTGAGTGGCGCAGTTGGTTCAGCGTCCGACTTCAGCCAGGTCACGATCTCGCGGTCCGTGAGTTCGAGCCCCACGTCAGGCTCTGGGCTGATGGCTCAGAGCCTGGAGCCTGTTTCCGATTCTGTGTCTCCCTCTCTCTCTGCCCCTCCCCCGTTCATGCTCTGTCTCTCTCTGTCCCAAAAATAAACAAACATTGAAAAAAAAATTTAAAAAAAAGAATAAATTAACTAATTCTTAAAAATGGTATCTTAAACTAGCTAAATGAAAACTGGTTTGAGGGAAAACTTCAGAGAATTTATTTTAATCTCCATTAAGTAATTGTGACATGTTACTTTTTAGAGTAACTGAATTTCAAAATACTGTTTCTTTCTCCATTTACTCAGCACAAGCATTTCACTGAAGATATTCAAACAAGGCAGTATCGCTCGTTGGAAGTTCTGATAGGATCTGGCTATAATACCCCTGCAGACATTTGGAGCACGGCATGCATGGTAATGTTTTTCCCCTTGACCTTGTTATGTGGTAGCTCTATTATGTGGTATGTGATAGCTGATACGGTACGTTACGTTACATTACGTTACGTTAACGTAACGTTAACGTTATGCGGTAGCACTGTGCCTTGCTCTGTTTGCTGATTTTCAGTAGACTAGTGAATTTTACAAACAAGAAAATAAAAACTTTTTGTGACATCACTGGCAGTCTAAATTTTCTGTCTGGAGAGGTAGGAATTCAAAAGCTAATTAAAAACATCTGGCATTCCATTTGGTTCTGCCAAACTGCTGTTGCGCTGAAGGCACCAAATGTTTCTTACTGCTGCTGGGGGCTAGGGGGTGTTAGAAACAACTGCTAAGGTGGTACTGTTTTTGATGAGGAGGTTACAGGTACCCTTGCCCTTTCAGCTCTCATCTGTTTTCAGATCAGGGAAGCCCCTGGAAACTACTTCATTGTGTACAGTTTGACAGTTCCTCAGACATCTTTACACCCCACAAGATGTGAAGCCCAATCATCCTAAGATTCTTAAATGGCTACTTTGTCCCTCGCAAACAAGTACTCAAGAGGTCAGATTTAGTTGATACTAAATGGTTTCCCACAAATAGCCTATGTTAGAACATGTTCTCTTGTTTCCTGAAATAGAGTATACTCTTTAATTTGTAATTGTGTTTCTTCACTTGTTTCTCTCCTACGAGGTTGTGAGTGCCATGCTGACGGGAATCGTGGCTGTTAACGTATAGCTAATTGTGTGCTTCAGGGCCTAGCCCGTTATGAGTGGGTACTTACAGTGCAGTTGTGGTGCTAACTACCCAGAATTCTGGCAGACTTCGTAGAGTAAGGGCATAATTTCCCACGAGACTGCCTTCGTTTCAGACACCAGCTGCAGACTCTGGAGTCCACAAGCCACCTGCTTTTCTGACCTACCGGCTACAAGTTGGGAGGTTCCATTATCCTTTCAGATTCAGTAACTTGTTAGAATGACTCCCAGAACTTAGGAAAGGGTTAAAACTGCTATTACGGTTTTGTCATAAAGGCTACAAATCAGGACCAATCAAATCAAAGCATGCCTAGGGTGAGGCCTAAGAAGGTACCAAAGGTGAAGCTTCTGTGTCGTTGGGACGTGACACTTTCCCAGCATATCAGTGTGTACCACCATCTAGGGAAGTTCACACAGCTTCAGGTGCCCAGTTTTTTTTACTAAGATTTCATGACTTAGTCATGATTGATTGAGTGAACTCCATCTCCAGCCCCCATTCCTTCCCTGGAGGTTAGGATAATGCTGGCTCACAGCCCCAGTTCTCACACAGTTGGATCTTGTCCAATTAGGAGGCATATCCAGCCCCCGTCTTAACTATGTAGGGGGGTGCCATTAAGTACTCATCACTTGGAAATTCCAAGCGTTTAGAGGCTTCCTCTCAGGAAACAGGAACAAAGACCAAATAGATTCTTTATTATATAAGCAGTACTTAGTACATATTTGTGGACCATCAAATGAGGAAACTAAACCAGAAACCTGTTAAACTGTCATTTCAATTAACAATATTCACAGTCAACTCTGGGGAAAACTTGAGAAACTACAGACTAGAAGATCATAGATTTCTTGATACGCACATTCCTGAAAAACCATGTCTTCCAGAGGTAATAGAGTTAAAACTGTGTTGTTAATATGGCATGACCTTGTAAATCATTCTGTTAGGTAGGGTGTATCAGGGGTCTTTTAAGATGGCTGACTGCCTGAAATGTAAGGTTTGGTATTGTGCACCAGATGGAAGAACATTGGAATAAAATCTAACTTCTTTTAAAGTTTTATATTTGGAAGAATTTTATTTGCTAGAGAAAATACGTGCTAGAGATGCCACCATTTACAAAATATAGCTAGTTTATAGATGACATATGATTTATTATGATGTGGTTCTTAGTAGGAGGTTAACTGTTTAGGCCAGTAGGTCCTGCGTGCTATTTAGTACATTAATACTAAGGCAAAAAAATAAAAGGGGAATTAACCTTGCCTCCCGTTAAATGGACCAGCTCACATGCAGGAAATTTCTTGACCAAGGGAAGGAAATCACTTACCTGATATGACAATATTGTGAAAACTTGAGCCCCACTTGTTCCCCCAAATTTCTCTCGTTTTGCTAATAGACCTAGAAATGTTGCCTTACATTTAGCCATAACCAGAAAGTAAAAACAAATCCTGGAATATCAGAAGTGCCTGAAAGCGATGGATCGTCCTGCATCTGATGCAATTAATCAATAGAAAGATTGGACCCTCTCTCTCAAGAGAGTGAGTTTGCCTGCCACATTCGTGATTGAGACTACGGAGTTAGAAGGGCAGTTATGAAAAGGGAATGTTCTATGAAGACCATTTAAGAGTTGATAAAGAATAGATGTTTTTAAATCCTCCATTCTGTGGATTTTGACAAATGTACAGTGATCTATATCTACCACGGGAGTATCCTGCAGAATGGTTCCACTGCCCTAAGATTGCTCTGTGCTCTGCCTGTTCCTCCCTCTTCCTCCAGCCCCAGCCCCTGGCCACCACCAATCTTTATTGTCTTCATAGTTTTGCCTTTTTCAGAAAGTCATATAGTTGGAGTCATAAAAAATGTAAACTTTTCAGATTGGCTGCTTTCACTTCATAATATTCAAATATTTAAGGTTGTCCTTTGTCTTTTCATGACTTGATGGCTCATTTCTTTTTCAACACTAAATGATACGCCATTGTCAGGATGTGCCAGCTCACTGGATTGCATAACTCATGTTGCCTATGTACGTCAGCGTGACCCTGACTGTCACAGAGCAGGCTCTGTGGTCAGCGTGAGACAAGGGCAGGAGTGGGAATTAGGAGCCCCTACATTCTAGGATGGGCTTTTTTGCTTGTCAGTTTGGGTCACAGTTTTCTTATCTGTAAAGGGAAGCATATTCAACTAAAGTGTTCTGTAACCTAGAGCTTCCGCTAGTTTCGAATTTTGGTACTGTAATCTTTTGGTTTGGTTTGATTTGTGAGGGGATTTTTGCTATTACTTACAAAATGGTAACTACTAGCATCTACCTTATGTTCCAAAAAGTAGTTCTGTCAGAGAACTTTAGGTAACTAGTTATAAGTATCTAGATGAAAAAAGTTCGAAAATACTAAAATCTTAGAAAATTTTCTTTACTTCTGTGAACCTTAATTTCAGGATATTTACTGAGCTCCCACTCCGAGGCTTTGAAAAAGTACTGGTTTCTGAAGATAGTAACAAACTTTGATGAATAAGAATTAACAGGGGTTTTTTTCCACTTTGGGACTGTAAACCTCAGGACAGTAAGGGGGTGGGGGTAGAACACATATCAGGTTCAGTTTCAACATAAACTGCTGGGATGTAAAACCAGCTATGCCTGGTAAGAAGCCATAGCATCCCTGACTTTTAGGGACTGTCCTGAAACTTCTAGTTTTGTGGCCTGGGCAGTCGTACAGTTCAGTTAATGTCTTGGGAAAAGCTGTCCCACGGGAAAACTGCAGAAGCGGACACTGGCAAGCACTGAGACCTCCATCTGGGTCCGAGTTAGAGAGTGTGCTCCGGAATCCACCCCGTGGTTCCTGTAATTGTCTGGGCCACTTAGTACCGTCAACTCGATCAGAATTGACCCGTGACTAATGACTTACAACTGTACTTCTATGCCAACTAGGTTCTTTATAAAACTGCAGTTGTTTTACTTGTTTTTAATCCATCTTTTTATTCAGTGAAAGATTAACGTCACTCACATGCCGTCTTTCTGTGCTGCTTGGCACATATTCTAAAGGAAATTACTTTTTCACGCTTCTTGAACACTGTTTACAAGAGCTTTTCTTGTAGAAGACGTGCCTTTCTTTTCTCGGTGGTGAATGCTAAACGTGCCAGTCACATAAAACATGAATTGCTCTTGACCACATTTACACCCAACCTTCTTCTGATTTTCTATAGACCTAGGAATTGGAAGTTCTATCTAAAACTTTAGGGAGTATGTTCCAAAGCAAAACTTTGAAAAACTATACTTTTTGCCAAATAATAGTCATACGTAGGTAGAGATGTGTCTGTCTCAGTTTTTTGGTTTTGACTCTGGGTACAGAATCTTAATTTCTAGCCATGTGAAATTACAACATAAGAGGAGCTGCTCTTCTCATGAATAATTTAATAACTTAGAACCACCTTAATATCCAAATGTGCCTCACTCAGCAAAAAGATAAACTCAAGAGAGCTGAATTGCTGATGGGGGGAGGGGATAATCCATATGTTGATGATGTTATTGCTGTTTTCCTGCTTCATCTTACTAAGATACAGGTGTGGAAGGAAAGCTCTTTAGGAATAATCTTAAGACATTTTTTTTTAATGATCATCTGTGGCTTTTCCAGAGAAGGAAAAAATTACTTCATATTGAGCCAAATAGCAAGCGGTAAGCTTCCCAAAGGCTTCCTGTTGTTGTTGCTTACATTGTCCTCTTTTTCTTAGGCGTTTGAACTGGCCACAGGCGACTATTTGTTTGAACCGCATTCAGGGGAAGAGTACACTCGGGATGAAGGTGAGTCCTCTTAACTGAGGATGTCTGTGCATGGTAGTCACACTTGTGTGGCCGTGTGGTTTGTAGTACTGAAGAACTTAGTCTTTTTAGTATGCTAAGAATATATAAATCCCAGAAAAGATAGAAATACAAGATGTTTTATATTAAGTATTAGATATACTCAATATTTTATAGTAGCTATTAAAGAACTCTGTGAGGATTAAGAGAAAAGGCTGCACATGGTCAAACTAAAAATTGTATTTACCGGGTAATTTCTTCTAAAACATCTAGTTATTTTCCTTTCTCTATAAATCAGTGATTCAATCTTTACCCCATTTGAATTACCTGTTTGTCAGCTTGCTCACTCATGCCTGCAACTTTATTTGGAAGTCAGTAATTTTAGAGGCAAACATACGATTTGGATGGTGTTTGTGAATGCAGAGACTATATCCTGTTTGTATACATTCTACAATATTTAGCATTCTCTTTTTCTAAAAATTAAAGCCATACTTTTTTTCTTTCTAAATGATATTAACATTTAGAATTCCATTTTAAAACAAAATATTATTGGCTTACATTTTGTGATAGCCGGTGGGAAAGGCCCAAGCTGTGAGCTGCTCCATCTGAGAGGCTGTAAAAGCAGACAACTAAATGTGTGATTGTCGTAGACTCTGGGTCTGGAGTTCTCTCTTGTCCAGCAAGAGAGTGGGATGCAGGATTAAAATGCAAGAGAGGGGGCGCCTGGGTGGCGCAGTCGGTTAAGCGTCCGACTTCAGCCAGGTCACGATCTCGCGGTCCGTGAGTTCGAGCCCCGCGTCGGGCTCTGGGCTGATGGCTCAGAGCCTGGAGCCTGTTTCCGATTCTGTGTCTCCCTCTCTCTCTGCCCCTCCCCCGTTCATGCTCTGTCTCTCTCTGTCCCAAAAAAATAAATAAACGTTGAAAAAAAAAATAAAATAAAATAAAATGCAAGAGAGGCTAATGTTCAGGAGTTGACAAGAGCCCCGAGTAAGGGTCCTTGCTCCTAATCTTGTTTACCTCATTTTTGATACTTTCATCCTGAGGCTTTTCTATTCCAGCATTTTTGTCCGATACTGGGGGCCTTTGCCCTGTTTACCTAATCTTGGATGCGTTCATCATGCAGCTTTCTATTTCCTTATGCCTAGTTAACCCATCGGTGCAAGCTCAGGGAATTCCTAAGCTTAGTCCCCACATGTGATTTTTTTTTTTTTTTTTTTTTTTTTTTTTTATCATGGTGGTGGCCAGATAACTTAGATAATTGTGAATGAAAGAACTGTTAAAGAGGTATCTTAACTTCTTGATTAAACAGTTTGGGCAGATTTTGTTTTCAGGATTAATGGGGATTACTTTGAAAGAGCACTAGCAATATACCCTCCCAATAAGGAAAATATGTCCTTCACTCCCTGTGCTTTCCTCCATCTTAGGGAAATCAAGTTTTGTGCCCTGTGGAACCAAGAAAGCTCTATTTCTCACACTGTGGTCCCTTGGGATATTAATAGGCATTTTTAGTAGGACCTCCTGACATTCCTAATAAGTACTGTTTGGAAAATGTTGCGCCAGTTCCCATAGCCCAATGCCTATTTTAGTGGGTACAGTATGGATGTGTTTTTTATACATCAGCCCTTGTAAGAATATAACTGTAATTACTGTCTATGTACACACTTAATTTTCCCTAGTCTTTGCTGCTTTTTTTTTTTTTTTCTGGTTGTAAGTTTGGCGCTATAGACTTACACCATTTTAGAAATGCCCTACTATAGGGGTGCCTGGGTGGCTCAGTAGGTTGAGCGTCCGACTTCGGCTCAGGTCATGATCTTACAGTCCATGGGTTCGAGCCCCGCGTCAGGCTCTGTGCTGACCGCTTGCTCAGAACCTGGAGCCTGCTTCAGATTCTGTGTCTCCTTCTCTTTCTGCCCATACCCTGCTTATGCTTTGTCTCACTCTGTTTCTCAAAAATAAATAAATGTAATAGAAAGAAAGGAGGGAGGGAGGGAGGAAGAGAGAGAGAGAGAGAGAGAGAGAGAGAGAGAGAGAAGAAAAAAGAAAAGAAAGAAATGCCCTACTATCTTTGTTTGGGAGGGTAGTTGATTTTTTTCTATTTTTGTACACTCTCTGTAAATAGTGTGTGGTACAGAACACATAGAGCAGCTGGAATTATATTGTATAGGATCTTATGCTACCAAACTTGATGATTGAAACATATATAAAAAGTCCCAAGTAAGGAATAAGGGAGAACCATCTATCCTAGGTATTTCTATACAAATGTATTGTCTCCTGTACCAGTCAATACTAACAGTCTTTAGGTGAAACTTCAAACTGCTGCATAAGAGGCCCATAAGAGCAGAAAACAGCAAACCCTTATCCTCCAGCCAGTGTATGCATAGTTTGTTACAAGTCACGGTAGGACTGGGGCCAACCTAAGAAGCATGTTCTCTGATGATATTCTCCAGCCCCTAACTCTTGGAATAATACTTGGATAATTTTGCCTATCAGGTATATCTGCCCTATGATCAGTTGATAAACCAGATACAGGTTGCTGGAACTAAATGTAAAATAACACATTCAGGGGAAAAATAATTCCTCGGTATAGGAAAAATATTAAAAGAACCAATACTTCACTTGGAAGTTTACAGAAGATAAACTGTGGTCTCATTTATAATCTGTTTATACAAAGACATTTATGTGCAGGTTTTGCTTAAAATAGGCAGAAATTTCTTAGCAGCTGAGTTCTTGTTACCAAACTATAAATTCAGTCAAAACTGCCAAAAGGTTATAGTGAATTCATGAATGTAAAGCCCTTTTAAAATGACAGCACTGGGTCCTTTACATGAGAAACAGATAGGACCTGAGACATTCACAAGTTCCCAGATATATTGATGTCTCTGGCGTATTATTATTCCCCTTTAAGGTAACATTAGAAATCTTTAAGTAATTCCTTTTGATCTTCATGATTCTCTAACAGGATTAAAGTCCTTTTGTGACTAGCAGCCATCACTTTTTAAAATGTACTTCGTATTCTTAGTTACCTGCAGAATAAATAAAAAAGGTAGTAGAGCTGCCTGTAAGTGTGGATGGATGCTGGCCAGTCCCAGGCTCACCTGGGGACACACTGGACACATCCCTGGCAGTGTTCACAGTCCATATTCATGCCGTGACAGTTACAACGCACTGCTATGATGTGGACATCTTTTCGTGGCCTACAGAAGTCAAGTAGCTGTATTTTAAAATGTTTTTCGGGGCACCTGGGTGGCTCAGTCAGTTAAAAGCATCCAACTTTGGCTCAGGTCACGATCTCACAGTTTGTGAGTTCAAGCCCCACAACGGGCTCTGTGCTGACAGCTCAGAGCCTGGAGCCTGCTTCGGATTCTGTGTCTCCTTCTCTCTCTGCCTCTCCCCCACTTACACTCTGTCACTCTCTCTCAAAGATAAACCCTAAAAAAATTTAAAAAATAAATGAAAAGTAAAATGTTTTTCGCTAATTTGTACTTAAAATATGATTTATTTATTATTTTTTTTTTTTTAGGATTGATTTTATCAACTTTTTTTTTTTTTTTTTTTTTTTTTTAATTTTTGGGACAGAGAGAGATAGAGCATGAACGGGGGAGGAGCAGAGAGAGAGGGAGACACAGAATCGGAAACAGGCTCCAGGCTCTGAGCCATCAGCCCAGAGCCCGACGCGGGGCTCGAACTCACGGACCGCGAGATCGCGACCTGGCTGAAGTCGGACGCTTAACCGACTGCGCCACCCAGGCGCCCCTAAAATATGATTTATTTTAAAACAAATAGCTCTGAACTAGACATGATAAGATGTGGGTTTTCATTTGAGTTCTAGCTCCTTTTAGCCCTGTACCTTCAAGTCGGCCATTTATTCTCTCTGAGGTTCTATTTTCTCATCTTTACAATGGGGTATTAATCTTTGGCCTGTTGTACAGGGTGGTTGTGAAAACTCAAATAATCCTATGTGATTATTTAATCATCATGAACATTGTTAAATAGAGTGATATTATCACGTGAAGCCCAGAGCAGTATCATAAATAAATAACAGTTCCAGATTGTGTAAAGAATATTGGTACAGTTTTTCACCTCATCTGAAAAACCCACCTGAACCTAGATGTATAGGCAAAATAGAAATAAAGATCTAGTTAAACCTCCAAACTCCAGAGTGGGACTTGCCAGCTGCTATCAGGTAACCAACCACCTGAAATAATTCTTGACCTTCCCAGTCTCCCCTGGAATATCCTTGGTTATATTTGTAGTTACTCTTAAAGAGCTAGTCCTTGAAAAAGCTATTCATAAAAAAAAAAAAACCCTTTACAGCTTGTCCTTGATCCTGTTCTTCTTACCCTTCTATTTTAGACCACATTGCGCACATTATAGAGCTGATAGGCAGAATTCCAAGACGCTTTGCCCTCAGTGGGAAATATTCACAGGACTTCTTCGATCGCAGAGGTAGTATTATTAACATGAGTTTTCATCTAGGCCCCAGGTATACAACTTAAGGAAGCAGAGCATTCACACCAAGATTGTTTTTAGTTATCACTCAAGTCCCACTGGAGTGGGTGCGTGATTTTGTTATGGTTTTCTGGACTCTCCATTAGGTGGATAGAGTCCTCTTCCTATTTAGGACAGAAAGCAAGCCTGAAATGCTTCATAAAGAGGTGTGCATGCTACTCTTTCTGCCATTGTCTAGAACTGCATTTGTTACTCCTGTTATGTATGTCTTTTTTTTCCCCCTTTCCTGAAATGTTTGAAACATACAGATCACATTGCATTGATCATAGAACTTCTGGGGAAGGTGCCTCGCAAGCTCATTGTGGCAGGAAAATATTCCAAGGAATTTTTCACCAAAAAAGGTAAAATAAATGTGTTTGTTCCCAGGCATTAAGGGGGCAAAGTGTTTAAAAATGAAGAGGTAAGTACTGCTGGGTACATGTATTCCCAGCACCTACAGAAGAATGGTCCTGTCTTGACTGCTGAGCTGTAATAGTGTGGTCAAGAGCAGAGACTGGAACCAGACTATCTAGGTTCAAATCCCAGCTGCTACACAACCTCAGTCTGCTGATTTCTAACTGGAGATTGTAAGTGTCTACTTCATATTGAATAAGTTACTTTGTATATAGTACCTGGCACATTGATTACTCCTATTATAGCACTTCTGGAAAATGGGCAGATTTTTGCTAGCATTTGGTCTAAGAACTGCCTCTTTCAAAGGGCAAATCATTTACTTCAAGCTTCCTAAGGGCAGGATTACATCTCACTCTGTCTTCTGGCCTAGTGACACCCAACATAGTCACTTAAGCCCATCAGTTCTACAAATTAACTTTACCCTTGACAATTTTATAAGTTTATGTCGTCACTGAGGAGTGAAGGAAACCAAGAGAATACTCTTACTTCAACTTTTTGACTCGATAATATACATTGGCATATTTAAATGTGTACTTATGCATACAAACAAAATTTGAAAGCTGAAATTTGAACACCTGACATGGAAGGGATGGAAGACTGTCTGGCCTTTTTTTCCCTTTTTGCCATGATTCCCTTTTTCCTCACAACCTCTACACTAATGCTGAGGAAAATCATTTTTCTCAACACTTGACAGCAAGCATCCTCAGAAACATTTAATGTTTCTTTTTTGGCAGGAAAATACTGAAGTGCTTCATAAGAGTTCCTCCTTACACAAAGACCAGTTAATGGCATGCATATACCGAGTAGGTAATTAATCAGGCACTCACTGCCCACAGAAGAGACCTCAAATAAGTGTTGTAGAAGTTTTAAAGCAGCATTTACCTTAATAAGGTACTGTAATTGACCTTATTTTTTTTTAATTATCATTTCAAAGAAGCAAAATTTAGAATGACATTCCAGAATACTACAAAGTGTAGTGTAGCTATATCTGAAACCTGTGTGGGGTTTGTTCTTTTAGTCTTGTTGCTTTTATACAGGTTTGACATGGTATTAGCTCTTACTGCCTTATTTGGAAGCAATATTTACTAGACTGTTAAGTCAAAAAAAAAAAAAACACAGTACAAACAAATTGTTCTTGGTATGTGGTAATAAACTGCCTCTGAACACCATATGACACCATGTTGCATATATAGGCATTTAATATTCATTTTAGTGAATACCTAGTTCATGCTAGGCCTGCCCAATTTGACTGGGACAGAATATCCTGGAATGGTGGAGCAAACAAATTATCTTAAGTTTTTAGGCCCTCAGAATGGAGAATGTGAGAAATTTGACTGAAGAAAGATTCAATTCTGGTGGCAAAATTTCTTTATAGAGCACCCGGATTAGTTCCTGGATATCCACAAAAGGCTCTTGTCACTTGTCAGTGTCAGTCAGTTTCTTTTGTATTGTCTTTATCATAGGTGACCTGAAACACATCACGAAACTGAAACCCTGGGGCCTTTTTGAGGTTCTAGTGGAGAAGTATGAGTGGTCTCAGGAAGAGGCAGCTGGCTTCACGGATTTCTTACTGCCCATGTTGGAGCTGATACCCGAGAAGAGAGCCACTGCTGCCGATTGTCTCCGGCATCCTTGGCTCAACTCCTAAGCCCCAGCCTAACAGCGCAGCAGAGATCACATGCTGACCCTCACCCCTCCCCAACAAGCATTTCCCTCTTCCCTTTTCAGGGTGAAGCTCTTCCTTCAAGGGTTTCCTAAGGGGTTTTTTTGTTTTGTTTTTTTGTTTTTTGTTTTCTTGTTTTCTTTTTTTAAATCAATCTGTTCATTTGGGTTTGCTTACTTGACCCTGTGGAGATCCCCCACAGCCATTGGGCATCCTAGGTGAATTTGGCCTTGATTGGGCTCTGCCAAAGACAAATAGACTAAAATGTGAAACAGCCTCTCACCGTGTACCCTTGTCTTTCCATTAGAACACCCTTTAAATTATACACATCCTTTTTAAAAACTATGAAGATGTATGAGCTCATCCTTTAATTCACTGACTCTAAGAGTCAAATTTTCTAGTGCGTATCTTATTGCCAGCATAAGGATGAGAAGGGGAAAGGGTGTTACATCTGTGTACAGCAGAGACATTAAACTTGCTGTATCCAGGCTGCATCATCTACCTGGACTGTTTCTGTTGCTCTCTATGTTCACATTTTTTCCTGCGACTTTCAGGCTATCTTTTTAAAGGAGCTGTATAAGCTCCAAATTTGGGTACCACTTTATCACTGTTCAAAGCACTATCAAATTCCTTTCATCCTTTAATAACTCTAAGATCCTTGAATCTTTGGTCTGATTTTTGATGAAAACAGAAGCGGAACCATTGATTTGTAATTTCTGCAGAACCACAGCTGTTTTGCAAAACAGTCCTTTCCTGTGTGTCTTCTGTCACCCTAACAGCAGAGTTCGTTCATTTGGCTGTTTTGTTTTTCATTGTTTTAACCCCTGGCTGGCACTTTACTCACTGCACTTGAGTTTATTGCCCCATAACTAACTAAAGAATCCAGGATGACTCTAGAAAGGAGATCTGGGTATCAGAGATTTTCCCTCTAAGAAGAAAATGCCCTAGAATTCCTGATTCTTTTCCAATCAGTCCCCTACTTGTATTCACAGCTTTTTCTTCTTCTTGTCCAAATTTAGCCTTGAAGCAGTTTCCCTCTGTGGCTTAGCCTTTCTCATTTTCTGAGAGGCTTCAGGTCTTAAGTGAAATCCCAGCATAGAAGAACCAAGGGGAAGGGTGGGATGGCACTTTTTGGGGTGGGGGTTTTTTGTTTTGTTTTTCTTTTTGTTTTTTGTTTTTGGTTGTTTTAAGATTAGCCATTCTCTGCTGCTATTTCTTTGTATAATGTAAGTTTTTAACTGCAACTTTGGGATAATTGAGATGTACTTGAGGCTTTTTTTTTTTTTTTTTTAATGAGAAAAGGCTCTGTGAATCTTACTTTAGAATGGGCCTCTCTTAGACTTGCCCTAGACATCATATATTCCTCGGGTCATATTGAAAAGTAAAAGAGGGGCAGGCTTGGGGTCACAGCCACTTGTTCAGCACAGACCAAGTGGGCCTTGAGGACTACAGCGTTCTGCGGAGACGGCTCCAGGAGTGATTTACAGAAAGCCAAGGAAGTGCAACTTGAGGCTCTACTAGCAAAGCTGCTGATGAGACTTTCAGGTAGCTGACCCTCAATACAGGAAATTGGAGTCCAGATTCTGCCATTTTTCCACCAACAACAGCAAAGGAAAACATGGTGCAATTATGCAATCCATTTAACTCATAAACCTAGAACCCTGAGCACCGATGGCCAGCCATTCATCGGATCCTTGATTGGGTAGTCCTGAAATCAGACATGTTCCTGTAGAAAGAATTTTAATTGAGGCTGTCTATGCACCTATCAAGAATAAAGAAAATAGATTGTATCCAACAACGGCAGGGAAAATCCTTCGGCACTTCTAATCCACTTTGGCTTTTCAGCGATATATACATCTAAAGCAATAGCAGACTAGAACTGAATTCTTTTCTACACTGTAAAATAACAATTGTGGAATTACAGGAATTCTGGTGATGATATTAAAGTAAAATAACCAAAACACAAATAGAAGGCCCCATTTTAACAATTGATGTAAAAAGAAATTTTAAGAAGAGAGAACCTATAACTTCTTTCTTGGACATGTTTTCCCTCCAAATAAGGGCTTTTCCCCCTGTCATTTAAGGAGCCAGATGAATTAGAAGCCGTAGAAAGAGGCAGCTATAGAAATTGATCTTCCAAGTACCCCATGTACCTTTATTGAACTTAATCATAATACTGTCAAATTGCCATGATCTTACTAAAGGATTTCTATTGCTGTCAGTTAAAACCCCAAATGCATTTTTATTCTTTCTATCAGGTGCATTGTCTGTTTTCTTTATAAATGCAGTACAATAAACAAATTATTTAATAACCTACATGTTTCCAGAGCATTTCTGTTCATTTGTTGCCCAAGTTGGTCTGAGCCAACCTTCAGGAGGGAGGAAAGGATTGGTTGACTATGCTTTTTGTACTTTAAGCAGTGAAATTGTATAGCTTGAACACATGCCACTTTATGTCATTTGTAGCTTTGCTTCTATCTTTAAATTGGGGGTAGGTGAGATTAACAGTACATTTTGGGAAGTTTTAAGAAAATTGTTATTCCCTATATCCAATAGTATTTTCCCAGAATATTTGTGGTAATGTCTTTCCCACCCCGGCCTCCGATTACAATCATTGTAGATGCAGAACGCCAAAGATTTGTGAACTCTGCCTAAGGCACTGGCATGACAAACCCTATTGTGCCCAGGCTCTCATACACATCTGATTTATTGCTTAGCACAAATTCTTAGACATGGAATGGCTGGGCCAGGTTGTAAGCACATTTTTATGGCTTGTAGTGAATGTCCCATAACTTCTGTGGGAAACGGACTGTTTGGCTGTGACTAGCAGTCTTTGGATGGGCCTGTTAGGATCGCACTCATTTTATTCCTTTTTTAAAATCTTTTTTTTAGACTTATTTTATTTTTGAGAGAGCACACGTGGGAAAGAGGCAGAGGGGGCAACAGAAGATCTGAAGTGGGCTCTGTGCTGATAGCAGTGAACCCTGTGCAGGGCTCAAACTCACAAACAGATCATGACCTGAGCCAGTCGGACACTCCACCGACTAGCCACCCAGGCGTCCCCACACTCATTTTATTCCTGATACCCAGTTTGAGTGCCAAAAAAAACAGGAGTGTCTTGTTTCAATTTGCAGATTGGATGACTAGTGAAGTCAGAAACTTGTTTCATGGGTTTTTGGCCATTTTTATTTGGTTATCTACCTCCATTACCCAGCTCTATGTTGGCATGCTTCCCTATTTGATTATGTGGTAAGGATTTGTTATATACTAAAGATGATGCATTTTTATCATTTTCCATCACATACTTTTCCAATTTTTTATTTGCCTTTCATTGTTATGTTTGTTAACGTTATTCAGTAGAAAGTCCTTCCCCACCCCTGAACTACATAAACTGTCCTAGTGAATTTAATTACATCATGCTGAAGACCTGTGTGGTGTGTTCATATTGTAGTGTTGCCCAGAAGAGAATGTAACCTGTTTAAAAAAACAACCTAAACGAATTAAACCAGAATTCCTCAAACCAATGTGTTGGTTTACTGGACTGACCAGTCTAGGCAGTCTCACTAGGCCTTGTGTCAAATGTATGGGCCTAGAGCTCAGAGGGTTTTGGAAAACTTCATTGCTCTTGTCCTAGGAGAGCTTGTCGCAATCTCAAAAGAACCAGCAAACGGAGATGGGAGTTAAACCATCCCCCTCCCCGGACCCCTGCTTTTCACTCTTCATTTGCCCTGAGTGTCCACAGGGGAACCATTTAGCTGCCCCAGAGCAGGCCCAGGTTACAAGACTGTATTACTGCCCATTCTTTTGTTTGTGAAACCTGTGGAATCTAACAGTCTGCCCTTCTGAGGAAAGGCATTTGCTGTTGGATGACTGTCTCATAGAAAATGGATGATTTATTGATAATAGAACCAGAATTACATTTACTCCAGAAATAAGGCCTAATGACACCAAAGAAGCTTGAATAGTCGTCAGTTCTTTGTGTTTTGCCCGCCAACGTGGTGCCTTTGCAGTTGGCAAGGTATTAGTATCAACATCGCTTGCATAGTCTTCAGTATATGAGGATTAAATATATAAACTTGTATATATTACATGAAGATACTTTCTGAACCTTGAGACCTATTGAGGAGGAGGTTTGTCTCTGTCACTAAAGTCCTGTTTTTAAAAGTTGGAATTTAAAAACTACACGCATGATGTGCGTTTGTCTTTATGTCTTTGCACAAATGCCAGTCCACACCAAGTCCTTGTGATATCAAATATCCCCGTTAAAAAGCCAGAAGATTGAAGATGATGTTAAGTGTTTAGAAGTTTTAACGAATTAAGCAAGTTTACGTTAGTATGTAGTTGTGTTGCTGGCCATACCATTCCTTATAAGGGAGGAGGCTTTTTTTTATCATAATCTTGTCCTTAATGCAGATCTAGTTTTTGCCCATTTTAATACAATAACAATTGGCAGAACTGGACCATGTTCTAGAAGTGCACCGGCTGCCTGCATTTGAGCTATGCTCCTAGAAGTTGTGCCTTTAAGACGTTGCATTGATTGCTTTGGATTTATTGAATACAGAGGAGAGGACCATCAGTGTTAGAAATTAGTGAACGCTAGGGGCTCCTGGGTGGCTTAGTTGGTTAAGTGGCTGACTTCAGGTCAGGTCATGATCTCACGGTTCTTGGTGGGTTCAAGCCCCCTGCATCGGGTTCTGTGCTGACAGCTCAGAGCCTAAAGCCTGCTTGGGATTCTGTGCCTCCCTCTCTGTGCCCCTCCCCTGCTCATGCTCTCTCCGTCTCAAAAATGAATGTTAAAAAAAAATTTAATAAGTTAGTGGGCCTTACTATAAATCCTCTTGAGGTTCAATAACAAAGAGGGGTGAGTTTAGAGGGTCAGAGCCCTTGTTTGATCTTCAGCAATTTATTTCAAAACAAATACGTATCCATCAGCATGTAAGGTTACTGGACTCTAACCTTTGTTTCAATAAACCATTCTGGGAAGTGCCCATTGCAGCAGAAAATAACGAGTAACTTAAAAAGCAACTTTTAAAAAGACTCCAGTGATTCCCACACGGATACGAACACATTTTTGTAATCCCCTCACCTTGATTGTGGGCTGGACTTAGTGACTTTTAACAGATCAAGGCAAAAGTGACAGATGTTACTTCTACGATTGGGTTACAAAGGGCTGTGCCTGCTGTCTTCTCTGTCCCCCTCTCTCGTTCTGTCTTGGAACTCTTTCTGGGGAAGCAAGCCGCCATGTGAGTAGCAGTATGGGGAGGCCCACAGTCTGCATCCTGCAGACAACCTCTGAGTCTGGAGGCAGATCCCAATAGCTTAATTGCAGCCCTGTGAGAAACCTTGAGACAGAGACATCCCTAACCCACAAAAACAGAAACGTTTTAAGCCACTGAGTTCTGTGGTAATGTGCTCTGTATGCAGCAACAGGTAACTAATACAGGGATGTAAGACAAAGCATTTAAGATATCCATCCAGTTAGCATCTCAGATCTAAATGACTAGTCCTCTCTTGACCATGTCAGCCCAGGCCTAGTCCCTGGTGAAGTTTGGGCATCACAACCATCCTTACGCCCCAGCCCAAGGCAGAGGCAAGTGAGAAGGCAACTTGGTTAGACAGGTGCTGATTTTATTGATTTTCTATGTACTTTCAAAGATGAGATTCAAGGTGCCCTTAGGAGTTTAAGGTAAAGCCACTTGAGCTGATAAGCAGTTACTAGCTTTCAACCAAAATCATAACTGTGATTGGAGAGGTTGAATTCTGAGTTTCTTTGAAGATCAAGCAAAAGGTGAAATGCTGGCTGACTCCTAAACAGATTTGCAGATCCTTCCCCAGGACTGGTCATTAGTAAACCGACTCCTGCTTTCGTGAAACGTGCTGTTCCTGGCAAGAGCAAGGTGCAGGCTATTGGCAGATGCTCCTTAAGTTCCCCAGAAGCTTCTGTGGACCACCATGGTTGCCATTGTGAGAAATTTTGAGAAGGTAGACTTAGAAATGTTTCTTTTCATATGAAAAGTAAAATTATGAGAAATAAATGGATGTAAAGTAGAAAGGCACTAAGCTACAAAAATTGTCAAATTCTGTTCATCAAGTTTGCATAAAGTAAATGCCTGACTGAAATAATTTTATCAACACAAGAAAATATGAATGGGATTTTTTTTTTTTTAAGTAGGCTTCACGTGTAGTACCCAACACGGGACTTGAACTCACAACCCTGAGATCAAGGCCTGAGCCAAGAGCAAGAGTCAGATGCTTACCCAACTGAGCCACTAAGGCACCTCTGAATATGATTGTTCTTAAGTCTCACTCCAATAGTTCCCATTACCAACAACAGGACGATGCTGGGGTGCTCATTCCAAATCCATCTGAACTGTAGAAGAAACCTCACTGACTGGGTAGGTTGTCAGGGCATTGGTTAAAAAGCGAGCATGGGACTCTTGCCAAAGTCATGAGTTCAAACCCCATGTTGGAAGGCAGAGTTCACTTTAAAAAAAAAAAAAAGTGCCCTTACAGCCCAGGAATGAGAAACTTTACTGTATCAGTGACTGCTCCTTGATCAAGTAACAAGATCCATTACAGATTCGTTCTGTGTTTACCTCCCCTCCTCTACCAGCAGCTACATTTTCTCTTCACTGAGTAAATGCGCAAGACCAGGAAAAACTACCTACCTCTCAGGATTATCCACTGCAGATAATCAGCAAGCCCTGTTTCTAGGTACCATTTCCAGGCAGGGAATAGCCTAAAGAACCTGTCATCTTTGCTACAAGGAGGTATTCCCTAAATCAAGCTCCCCTCTGGAGGCTGGCAAAAGATACACCATTGAGTGCCAAATCCAAAGTCGTTTGGTTTTGTTCTTACAAGAAATGTAATCTATTACTAAAACAAATTACTTGGACACAAGTAACAAATTTCTTAAGCTGGGGGCCAGTCCTGATTGGGTCGGAGTGGGCACTATGAGGGAACGTAATGGAGTTTACTCTCCTAAATTTTTAGATCCTATGTTCACCCAGTCTTTATAGGGCTTCCTGATAGATTTGGGTTCTGGTGGCCCCTCCATTCCTTACCCACCTCTGATCATCAATAAGAAAACAGTTAAGAAAGGAGAAGCAAAGGACCCCCTAAGCCCCAACCTGAAAAGATCTGGCATGACAACCGCCTCTCCCTCAGCTGCCCTTTGAGAGCTGGGTGGCAGTGTCTGGTGTGCCTGCAAACGAATGTATCCTCAGGCTCTCAAGACTCGGACCTGGGAAGCCCTGAGACGTGGACTCAGCCCTCTCATTTTCCAGAGGAGAGGCCTCCAGGGAGTAACGTGATCGCCCGCCGGTATGAAGGGGATACGATGAGAACTGGGGCCCCGTCAGGAGAGTACCGCCCATGTCTCTGAATATCTTTAATGTGGGTCACTGTAGTTCTCCTCCTGAAAGTGTTCTGCATACAGTAGGAGGTCTTGTCTCAGGAGAGTGTCAGGTTCTAATCCTATAGTGAAAGGCTTCAGGGTATCAGACCTATAGTGGCCAGGAACAGGGAAGCGTGGACGGAACAAGTTTTTATCGCTGAAGAATTCGATTCCTTAATTTTCCATTGTCAGGGAAATAGATGACCTGTGGTATTAAAAAAAAAAAATTGCAAGAGTATAAAATTTGACACTTTTAGAAAGCCAAGCAAAACCAAATTCCCCATGTATGCGCCCTATGCCCCCGGAAGCTTACGTTTTGATTCAGCCCTACCCAGACAGGCAAATTTCGTTAGTGTATAAAATAATCGTCAATGTGCATCAAGTAAAAACTCAGGTCTCTTAAATAAATAAAGTATCATTTTTAAAAAGCAATCTTGGGCAAGAACAAAGCTAGAAGCATGATATCATGGCTCCCTGATTTCAACCTATATTACAAAACTTAAAATGGTATGGTATTGGCATAAAAGCAGACACACAGATCAGTGGAACAGAGTAGACGGCCCAGAAATGAACCTATGCTGTGGCCAATTTATGACAAGTCATGAATATACAATGGGGAAAGGGCAGTCTTTTCACAAAATGGTACCGGGAAACTGGCCCACTACCTTACACCATACACAAAAGTTAAATCAAAGTGGGTTAAAGACTTTAATATCAGACCTGAAACCATAAAGCCGCTAGAAGAAAACACAGGCGGTAAGCTCCTTGACATAGATCGTAGCAACGATTTTTTGAATTTAACACCAAAAGCGAAAAAAAAAAAAAAAAACCATGTGGGACTACACAAAAAGCTCTGCACAGAAAAGTAAACCATCAACCAATAAAAAAGCAGCCTGCTGAATGGGAGGAGACATTTGCAAATCATGTATCCAAAATATATCAAGAACTCCTATGAATCAATAGCAAGAAAACAATCTAAAAATGAGCAAAGAAAAAAATGAATAAATATAAATAAATAAATACATAAAAAATGAGCAAAGGATCTGTATAGACATTTTCCCAAAGAAAACATACAGATGGCCAACAGGCACATAGAAAGATGCTCAACATCATTAACTCTCAGGGAAATGCAAATCAAAACCACAATATCACCTCACACCTTTTAGAAAGGCTACTATCAAAAAGACAAAAAAAAAGTGTTGGCAAGGTTATGGAGAAAAGAGAACATTTGTGCACTGTTGATGGGATTTTGAGTTGGTGCAGCCACTATGAAAAACAGTATGGAGGTTCCTCAAAAGATTAGAAATGGAACTGCCATATGGTCCAGCAATTCCATTTGGGGGTATTTATCCAAAGAAAAACATACTAATTCAAAAAGACGTACACATTCCCATGTTCATGGCAGCGCTATTTACAGCCTAACTGTCCATCAGTGGACACTTAAAACTTGTGCTATGGAGGGATGCCTGGGGGACTCAGTCGATTGAGGACCCAGCTCTTGACTACAGCTCAGGTCATGATCCCAGGGTTATAGGATTGAGCCCCACATCAGGCTCCACACTGAGCGTGGAGTCTACTTAAGATTCCCTCTCTGTCTCTGTCTCTGTCTCTGTCTCTGTCTCTCTCTCTCTCTGCCCCTCTCCCTCGCTTGCATGCTCTCTCACTCTCTCTAAAATAAAATAAAAAAAAAACTTTTTTAACTGTGCTATAGAGGCTCCTGGGTGGCTCAGTTGGTTCAGCATCATCAGACTCCTGGTTTCAGTTCAGGTCATGATCTCACAGTTTCGTGGGTTCCAGTCCTGTGCTGGGCTCCACACTGAATGTGCGGTGCTTGCTTGGGATTCTCTCTCTCTGCCCCTCCCCGACTTGTGCTGTCTCTGTCTCTCAAAATGAAATAATTAACTTAAAAAAAATTGTGCTATATATCCATATTGGAATGTTATTCAGCCAAAAAAAAAAAAAAAAAATGAAATTTTGCCATTTGTGACAACATGAATGGACCTCCAGGCCATTATGCTAAGTGAAAGAAGTCAGAAAAAGACAACTACTGCATATAATCTCTGTGGAATCTTGAAAGGTAAAAAACAGAAAAACAGGTGCCTGGGTGCCTCAGCTGGTTAAGCATCCAACTCTTAATTTGGGGTCAGGTCGTGATCTCACTGTTCATGAGGTCAAGCCCCACCTCTGGCTCTGCACTGACACTGCAGAGCCTGCTTGGAATTCTCTCTCTCTCTCTCTCTCAAAAATAAATAAATAAACATTAAAAACAATGACAAGCTCACAGATACGGAGGGATAGGAGAAATGGGTGAAAAGACATAGAGGTGTGGTTACGTTTGATTCAGCAATTCTACTCCAGAATTTATCAACAGAAGCAACACGTTCTTATCTGTGAGAACAATCCTCAATGGCTAATAACCAAGGTCGTGTTTAGCCATTAAAGAGACACCAGGGCTATGGAGTTTGTGGCTTTAAAAAACTTTAATAATGAACATTGAAAAAAAAATGAGAAAATGTTTACACTCTAACAGTTTGCTATTCAAAGTGTAGCCATTATGTGAAGCAGGTTAGGAACAGTGTCTATGGCCCCTGAATCAGAATTTCCATTTTAAGAAGATTCCCAGGTAGCTTGTATGCATATTAGAGAATCACCTAATAGGGGGGGCGGGCAATGTTTATTATTATTGAAAAAAGTATATCTATGTGGGCAAGGACTGGAAGGTACTTTGCAGAAATTAAAATCGTTTAAATGGAGATAACCCCAGGGTGCCTGGGTGGCTCAGTCGGTTAAGCAGCCGACTTTGGCTCAGGTCATGATCTTGCACTCCCTGAGTTCGAGCCCTGCATCGGGCTCTGTGCTGACAGCTCAGAGCCTGGAGCCTGCTCCGGATTCTGTGTCTCCCCCTCTCTCCGTCCCTCCCATGCTCATGCTCTGTCTCTCTCTGTCTCTCAAAAATAAATAAACGTTAAAAAAAGTTTCTTTTTAATGGAGATAACCCCGTCTACCCACATGAAGGGTCTAGCCTGCTGTAGGTCCTCAATAAATGGCAGCTATTTGGAAGGTGATACTATGATGGGCTTTTATATTTTTTTAATGTGTTCCTTAATATTCTTGTTAAATCACATTTTGGAAACCTGAAAGGCAATAAGGAAATTGATATGTTGTGCTTCCTTTTCAACCAGACGTTAAAATCACTTAAAGTCATATTTTTCTTTTTGTGTTGGCTATCAGGAAGCATAAGGAAGGTAGTATTTCTATTAGCCTAGCTTTCTAGAATATTTGTTTTCCTCTCTGTGACTGTGACTTTTATTTTTTTTTAATTAGGTTTTCTATTTTTCTTACAGATCACTTAAAGTCTTTCTGAAAATAAGGGCCCCATTTACAAGAATGACTTCTTTTTTTTTTTTTTTTTTTAAACGTTTATTTATTTTGGGGACAGAGAGAGACAGAGCATGAACGGGGGAGGGGCAGAGAGAGAGGGAGACTCAGAATCGGAAACAGGCTCCAGGCTCTGAGCCATCAGCCCAGAGCCTGACGCGGGGCTCGAACTCACGGACCGCGAGATCGTGACCTGGCTGAAGTCGGACGCTGAACCGACTGCGCCACCCAGGCGCCCCAACAAGAATGACTTCTAAGCAGTCTGTTCTTGTTTGCCAGGCTCCACAGAAAGATGAGTTTATGAAACCACCTGGCTGTTCGACATTATTTCTTCCTCTTCTTTTTCCACTTCTCAAGTAAGAGGTAAAACAAGGGGGTCTCAGATGCCAGCTAGCTCCTGCGGGAGTCACTGCTCCTCCCCCCAGGCCCTAAACCAGCCCCTACACCCGGCCCCACGGGCCATTCCGCCTGATGAGTCTGTAAGGAACCGGAGGCCAAGGAGGCCACAGCCCTTCCCCAAGGCAGGCAGACCACCCAACGGTGGGATTACTCACCAGCACGCCAGCTGCTTCAGACTTCCTCTGCAATGAAAAAGAGAGCGTTATGTGTATACACCCGGGCCTCGTTTGCAGGATAATTCCCTGCACACAACTCCCTCGCCAAACCAGATCAGATTTCTTCACTCTCGAGAAGGGTCGCATTGTTGTTGTCGTTATTGTTCATAACGTGTACCAGCTTGTAACTGCATTTTGTATGTGGTGTCCCTTATCAGACGGTAAGGTCCAATCAGACCGCTTCCCTCACCGCTGTCCCCCCAGTGTCTGGGGGTGTCAGTGGGCACCTGGAGCCCAGGAGCTGTTAGTGGTCGGGCAGGTGATTACGTAAGAAGTAGAGATACCGGAAGGGCAGAACGAGGAGAGAACTAACATTTGTTAATCGCCCGAATAACATGTAGGCTTTGTTAGTGATTTACCCACTACCTAATCCTTCACACAGTCTTTTGGGTTTTTTTGAGATACAATTCACTAACACAAAATCTCAACTCAAAGCGTACAGATTGGTGGGTTCCAGGATAATCACTGGGCTGTGCAGCCATCACCGCTGTTAGGGCACCCGGGTGGCTCAATTGGCTAAGCGTCCGACTTCGGCTCAGGTCATGATCTCGAAGTTCGTGAGTTCAAGCCCCGCATCAGGCCCTGCACCGACAGTACAGAGCCTGCTTGGGAGTCTCTCTCTCTCTCTCCTGCCCCTCTCCCACTTGTGTGTTCACACGCGCACCCTCTCTCTAAAAATTTATTTTTAATAAATAAGCTTTGGAAATAAATAAAAATAAACAAAATTTAAAAAATAAATGAAAATAAACTTTAAAAATAAGTAAATACGTGGGATCATACAATACATGGTCTTTTGTGTATGGCTCCTTTCACTTGCAACGTCTTCAAGGTTCATCCACTTGGTAGCAATTATCAGTACTTGTTATAGCTGAATAATATTCCACTGTGTAGATTTACACATATTATTTATCCAGGTCATCAGCTGACTCACGTTTGGTTGGTTTCCACTTCCTGGCTTTCGCGCCGCTATGAAGGTTTATATCCAAGTTTTTGTGCAAACGTGTTTGCAGTTTTCTTGCCTACGTGTCTAGGAATAAATGTGTGAGTCACAGAGCGCCTCTCTCTATGTTTAACCATTTGAGGAACTGCCGTCCTGTTTTCTATAGCAATAGCGCCATTTTACCTTTTCACGAGCGGTTATGAGAGTTCCTTTCTCCACGTGCTCACCAACACCTGTTACTGTTCATCTTTTTTTATCAGCCATACTAGTGGGATGTGAAGTAATAGCTCATTGTGGTTTTAATTTGCATTTTCCTCATGACTAGTGATGTCAACTGTCTTGGCAATCTGGATATCTTCTTCGGAGAAATGTCTATTCCAATCCTTTGCCCACTTTAAAAATGGGGTTCTTCGTAGTTTTATTTGTCAAGTTGTAGGAGTCCTTATTATATTCTGGATATTAGAATTATGATTTGCAAATACATTCTCCCATTCCGTGGGTTGTCTTTTCTTCACTTTCTTGTTGGTGTCCTTTGACACACCAAAGCTTTCATTTTTTATGAAATCCAATTTATACGTATTTTTTCCTTTGGTCGCTTGTGTATTAGGTGTCACGTCTAAGAAACCACCACCTAAACCAAGGTCACAAGGATTTATACCTATGTTTTCTTCTAAGAGTTTTATAATGTTACATCTTACATTTAGGTCTTTGATCCATTTTCAGTTGATTTTTATATATCACGTGAGGTGGGCAGTCCAACTTCATTCTTTTTTTTTTTTTAATGTTTACAGAGTGAGAGCAGGGGTGGGGCAGAGAAAGAGAGGGAGACATAGAATTTGAAGCAGGCTCCAGGCTCCAAGTTGTCAGCACAGAGCCTAACCCGGGGCTCGAACCCATGAACTTTGAGATCATGACCTGAGCTAAAACCAGACACTTAACCAACTGGGCCACCCAAGATGTCCCCGACTTCATTCTTTTGCGTGTAGATGTCTGGTTGTTCTAGCACCATTTACTGAAAAGACTAATCTTTCCCTCCATTGAATGGTCTTGGTATCTCTGTTGAAAATCAGTTTGCCATTTATGTTTGGGTTCATTTCTGGACTCTTAATTTTATTCCATTGATCTGTATGTCTATCCTCATGCCAGGACCACACCATCTTGATTACTGTAGCTTTGTAGTAAGTTTTGAAATCATGGCATGTGTGTCCTCCAACTTGTGTTCTTCTTCATGATTGTTTTGGCTCTTCTGGGTCCCTTGCGTTTCCATACGAATTTGAGGATCAGCTTACCAAGTTTTGCAAAAAGCCAGCTGGGATTTTGATAAGGATTGCACTGAATCTGTAGATCGGTTTGGGGAGCATTGCCATTGTAATATGAAGTGTTCTCATCCGTGAATGTGGATGCTCCCATTGATTTAGGCCTTTAATTTCTTTCAACAACGGTTTTTAATTTTCATGTACAAACCTCACACTTCTTTTGTTAAATTTTTTCTACATATTTTATTTTATTTTTTATTTTTTTTTTAACGTTTATTTATTTTTGAGACAGAGAGAGACAGAACATGAACAGGGGAGGGTCAGAGAGAGGGAGACACAGATTCCGAAACAGGCTCCAGGCTCTGAGCTGTCAGCACAGAGCCTGACGCGGGGCTCGAACTCACGGACCGCGAGATCATGACCTGAGCCGAAGTCGGCCGCTTAACCGACTGAGCCACCCAGGCGCGCCCCTACATATTTTATTTTTTGATGCTATTATAAGTGACATTGCTTTCTGACAAGTCATTTTCAGATTGTTCACTGCTGTGTGTACGAATGTGATAGATTTTTGTATATTGTTTATATCCTGCAGCCTCGCTAATGTTGCATGTTACCTTTCATGGTTTTTTAGTGGATTCTTTAGCACGTTCCATATGCAAAATCATGTCATCTGCTAGTAGAGATCGTTGTACTTCGTCCTCTCCAAACTGGATTTCTTTTCCTTCTTTTTCTTGCCTAACTACCCTGGCTATAACCTCCAGTCTGCTCTTCAACTGCAGTGCCAACGGCAGACATCCTTGTCTTGTGCCTGAGCACGATCTTTTGAAGTAGGTAATTTTTTCAACCGAGGAGAAACCTGCCACCTCACCCTGTAAAACCGGGGCTCGGATGAGGAAACGCTCAGCGAAGTTGAGTAATGTCCGCAGTCACAGCTGGTTAACAACGGAGCCCCGGTTTTAAAACCAGGTCTGACTCCAAAGCCCACACTCGTTCTCCTCTGCCTCCTTAACCCTTAACGAGCGGATCAGCAACCATGTACTCATGCAAGCCTTCACTTGGCATCGTTTCCTTCATGTCACACAATAATAGAGGTGGCAGAGCAGGAGTTAGTGTCCTGCTTTTTCGTGGAAAGCACCTTGAGGAAAGCGACTTGGAGGAACTGGGACTCAAATTCTGCCTGCCAGGGCACCTGGGTGGCTCAGTCGCTTAAGTATCTGACTTCGGCTCTGGTCCTGATCTCGAGGTCTGTGAGTTCGAGCCCCGCGTCGGGCTCTGGGCTGACGGCTCGGAGCCTGGAGCCTGCTTCGGATTCTGTGTCTCCCTCTCTCTGCCCCTCCCCCACTCATGCTCTGTCTCTCTGTCTCTCTCAAAACTAAATAAACATTAAAAAAATTTTTTTTAATTCTGCTTTTCTGACCCAATTTTGTGCTTTGACAGCAGCGATAGCTACTTCACTAAGTCGTTAGGTGTGTTCAGAAAGGTTATGTGGGTGTTTCCTAACAGGTTATAAACAAGAAGGATAAATTGAATCCTGCATGATAGTGAGGGAACTAAAATATGGAGAGAAAAGAATCTGAAAAGATTGAAACAGGTGCATGGGGCACAAGAGAAGAGGGACAAGGAAAGAGAGGAAAGCCAACTGACATTTTGATCAGTAAATAAAGGGTCAAAGAGACAAACCCATCTCTCCACAAGGGAGCGCTGTAAAGGGAACTCCGCGCCGCGCGTAACATTTCTTTCCAGCTAAAAGAATCCCTTGTGAAAAGGAAAGAATGCAAATGAGGACTACAAAAATGTTCTCTGCAGTGTTTCCAGATTTAAGGCTGGCCCCGCCTGGGGGCTAAAAGCTGAACAAAATGCCTCCGGCGGCGGCCCCTGCTGCAGCCTCCCTTGGAAAAACCTCCATCGCTGGAGAACGTGCTGGTTGTGCAGATAGATGCTGCTGGACCCCCCACCTCCAACCCGTCCCCCCAGGGCTGCTGTGCAGATTAAACAAAGATGGCCCCCGGGAACAAACCTTACATCACTCCTGCACATGGCAAAGCCTCAGTACATACTAGTCCCATGTCCCTTCCCCTCACGGGGTTTTCAAGGCACCCAGACCTTAAGTGTTCCCAGAACCTAGGAACTATCGGCCCCCTCCTTCAACAGAAAGACACCTCTCTCTCCTCTCCTCCTTCGTCCAGCTCATTCTAGCAATTTGGTTTTCAGCTTTCATCCTATAACTTAGGCGTGTGAGTCTTCCACTGCCGGAGGAGGATGAGATGTCTAATGACTTCCTTATGGAGCAGTGGGCCCTGGGCTGAGCCAGAGTCCGGTCATTTTTGCCACCACCTTTCTGTGTAGCCCTGGGGCGGGGGCGGGGGCGGGGGGGGGTGGGGTGGTCTCCCTTCCGGGCTTCAAGTTCCTCATCTGGGAAGCGTCCTTGGTCCCCGGGGGGGGGGGGGGGCAAAGGAGTTGGCCTCCCCCTTCTAGTTCAGGTCAATGGGGCGAAGACTGTGGGGAAAGTGGGCAATTTTGGATTCACAAGCAGGTGAGACAGGCCTTGCCCTATGACTACGAGATAAAACGTATGCCCTGAAAAAGCCCCTCGGGACAGGGGAAGAGCCTAAAGAGAAACAGGAGCAGAAAGTACCGTAAGAGGAAGAAAGGTCAGTTGGGAAGGAGTCAGAAAAGGCTAAAGCATCCGTCTGGGCTTCGGGTCCTCCTACAACTGACTCGTGACTCAGGGGTAGGATTTGGGCAGAAGGAAATTGAAACAGGATGGCATACAGAGAACCCCAAGGCTATTCTAACTCAAGGGACCGCCCACCGTATGCATTCCAGGAGCTGTCACATCTGTCCCCTCACCTACCTTTCTCCTCCTGCCCCAACAACGCAGCCCCTCTCCTGACTGGCCGCTCCTCTCTCCACCAAGCAGACTCCCGGTGAACTTGGGGACCCAGCCCCAGCACCGCCTTCTCTAGGAGGCCGTACCTCGCCCCCCCCCCCCTCCCCCGCCAAGGCTGGATCAGGGTTCTCTGCCCTGGAGACCCTGACAGAAGTCAGGGGCGGGGGAGGCATGAGGACACCCTTCTATCACAGCCAGCCTCTGCTTTCATTGCCTCATCAGCCGCCAGCTTACAACCCCCCACTGGCTTTTGGCCTCTGGAACAAGGCCTGTGTCCAATTGGTCTTGGTGTCCGTCCCCAACCCCGGGCCAGGGACCAGTCCTCTGGTAACCGGCTGAGAGGAAGCCCCACCTCCCTGGGGCAGGGCAGGTTACCTTTTCCATCGGCCTTGTAGTCATCGGGGAGGAGCTTGTCCTGCCGGTAGCCCAGCACGAAGGCCAGAAAGGAGAGGATGAGGGCGTCTCCGATGCTGAGGATGGCCAGCATGAAGGCCCAGCGGATGGTGCACTGACCCAGCGTGTACTTGCCCGTCTGCTCCCCACACATGCGTCGCACCTCACTTGAGTCCCAGCCATCCGGGTAGACCAGGCAGCCGATCATGAGGCCTGTGGCTGAGGGGGCGGGAGGGGGTGAAGATGGTGTCGGGCTGGCTGTGCTCAGTCTGCTACCGCCCCCCCCTCACTGTTGCCACTTGTCACTCTCCCCTCCTCCTTGAGAGGGCGGGCAGCTCCTACCATCGTTCTTGTAGAGCACAGGGGAGAAAATGGAGGATCCAAGAGTTAAAGTGACTTGCCCTTGGTGGGGATAGAGGCAGAAAGTGGAGCTCCTCCACCCGGGGAAGGTTCTGCCATGGCACCAGGTGATCCTACCAGGCCCTCAGCCGTGCCCCTCACTTTGGACTTGACGAGGCACTGGCTACTCTGGCTTCAAACCCCTCCAAAATCTGGTCCCGACCCAGAGAACTCGTCACTCCTAAGACGTATATTTGCTCATGCTCCGATATCTCTGAAATAATAAGAAAGCTTCAGGCCGTGGTTTGATTACAAGTATTTTTTTTTCTTTTGGAGACACCTGGGTGGCTCAGTTAAGTGTCTGACTTCCGCTCAGGCCATGATCTCCTGGTTAGTGAGTTCGAGCCCTGCACCAGGCTCTGTGCTGACAGGGCAGAGCCTGCTTAGAATTCTGTCTCCCTCTCTCTCTGTCCCTCCCCCACTCGCTCTCCCTCTCTCCCTCTCTTTCAAAATAAATAAATAAACTTAAAAAAAAAAAAGGAGTATTTTTCCTTTTTACACACATAGAATAATGGTATGTCCCACAACTTGGGAATCTTAGATTTAATGAAAACACAAAGTTTTCCAGCCCCATCTCTGGCTGCTTCCCTCCTGAACCTTTCATTCAAGCAAATAGGTCTCTCCCTCCTAACTCAGTGCATAACCCTGCAGTTGTCCATACTTCCTTAAATTTGAGAATCCCCTGGAATATCTGTTTAAAATGCTGATTCCCAGGCCAGGGGTGGGCTCAGGAATCCCTGGGGGGGGGGTTAAAATTTTTTTTAATGTTTACTTTTGAGAGACAGAGAGACAGTGTGAGTGGGGGAGGGGCAGAGAGGGAGACACAGAATCCAAAGCAGGCTCCAGGCTCCAAGCTGTCAGCCCAGAGCCCGACATGGGGCTCGAACTCACAAGCTGTGAGATCATGACCTGAGCCGAAGTCGGCCGCCCGACTGACTGAGCCACCCAGGTGCCCCTGGAATCCCTGTTTTGAAAATCATTCTTTCAGGTAATTCTCTCACTAGGAAAAACGGGAAACACTAGAACGGGCTGCCTGGATTTCAAGCCCAGCTCTTTCCTAACTAGCTGTGTGACTCAGAGCAAGCTACTTAGGCTTTTTTTTTTTGGCCTCAGTTTTCTCGTCTATACAGTGGGAATATGAGTAGGCCCTACCTGTTTGGATTGCAGTGAGGTGCAAATGAGTTAGTATTGGAGAAGTGCCTAGCACATACTTAGTGCTTCACGAGTGTTAGCTACAATTATCCCATCCTGTGCTTTCACTGACAGTATTTACAGGCAAAAATTTCATTTTCCCTCCTTCTCCTCACCTCCCTGCCCTCCCACCAAGGACCACCCCACCTTAGCTGCACAGATATGTGACACGATCCTGGGATATGACCAAGGCCAACCCCAAGCACAACCGCCATGCAGGCAGGGGGTTCCTTCCATTCTCTGTGCCGCCTTCTGAGCCCTCACCCTCCTTCCACAGGCCCAGAGGCTCTTCAGTTCCGAGGCTGTGCCCTACCCAGGAGCACCTCGGGGCAACACCTCACAGGACCCAGTTACCTACCTTGGGCTCCGTTTGCGCTTGCAAGGAAAGTCAACAGATCAAACGCACAGTAAATTATAAAGATCAGGATTCCCCCCTCCCCGCCTAAATGTATCAACTCGCCTTTGATTTTACATGGGACAAGCTAATTCATATAAGCGTATAGGTCTTTTTAGGTCCAAAATACTTCGTGTACCCTTTTCCTCTTGATCCTGACAACAGTTCTGTGAAGTAGGCCATGTATTAATATCCCATTTTACAGATTAGAAAACTGAGGTCTCAGAGAAACCAAGTGAGTTGCCCAGGGCAGAGTCAAGACCTGAACACATGCTCCTAGCTTTTTTTTTTTTTTTTTTTCCTCAAAGTTAATTCCCTAAACTCTCAGACTGACATCACTCCAAAGAGCGGAATGTATTTCGTGCTGACATTTCAGACTTCGTGACAAAATGAGAAGTGTTTCAGGAAGATACTTAGCATAGGGGAGGGGGGACCTTCCCAGAGCTCTTCGGTAAAACCTATGGCCTTCCCCAGTTGGTGTAAGACCAGAATTTTGGTGCCAACCGTGGCCCCGACCTTAACCCCGGGCGGAGGAGTGGAATGGGTCACTGTGGAAAGGAGTTTCCCTTCTGGACTTTCCATTCTCCCCATCTCCTCCCCTTGGTCCCCCTCTCCTTCCGTAGCATCTCTGGAAAATAGCCCAGGGCCTCCAACCTGGAAACAGGTTGTTACAATGGGTGCCATGACCCTCTGTGAGCACCTGACCCATCCACCTGGGCACAGTGGGGGGCAACTCCATTTGTAATGTCTCAGGAGTCGAAGCAGAGGCCAGCATGGTATCCTCAGGCAAGTTTACTTACCCTTTCTGACTTCCATTCTCTCATCTGTAAAATCAGGATAATACTACCTGACTCATAGCGGAGTTACGAAGATGAAGTGTGATCATGTATAGAAAACGCTCACTGTAGGGACACCTGGGTGGCTCAGCTGGTGAAGCATCCGACTCTTGATTTCAGCTCAGGTCATGATCTCATGGTTCGTGAGTTCGAGCCCCGAGTCAGGCTCTGTGCTGACAGTGTGGAGCCTGCGTGGGATTCTCTGTCTCCCTCTCTCTCTGCCCCTCCTCTGCTTGCTCTCTCTCTCTCTCTCTCCCTCAAAAATAAGTAAATAAACATTTAAACCAGAAAGAAAGAAAGAAAGAAAGAAAGAAAGAAAGAAAGAAAATGCTTACTGCAGTGTGTACATGGTAACCAGCCAATTAAAGTCAGTTGTTGCTATTATTATTAGCATTGAAGTCAGATGGAAGCAACCTCAGGGGATGTGAATGTCATTAGAGCTGTTTACAAACATTTCAGGTACATAGCGGTGTTAGATTTCCTTGCTCCCCTCTTTTCAAGTTGGGCAAGGCCATAAGACTTCCCTTAGACAACAAAATGGGAGCGGAAATGTGTGGGGTTCCGGGCCACAGCATGTAACTTCTGGGGAGACGCCTTCCAGAGCTCCCTTTCCCTCTGCAGTGATGACAGCCAGATGACAGCCAGTGCTCCATCAGCCCGGGTTCCAGAAGAGAACGGTGAAAGAGCCCCCAACTGATCTTCAGTGAGCTTGTGCCACCAGCAAAGAATAAATCTTTGTTTTAAGCCACTAAGATTTGGGAGTTTTTTTGTCACCCCCCCATCCTGACTGTTTTTGTGTTTTTCATATTTGCCGAGCACCTCCTATGTGTCAAGAACCGTACAAGGTGTTTTACGTGCAGTATACATCCCATCCTCACAAGAACCTTGTGATGGGAGGTGCTGTTGCTACACCCTACGGATGAGGTTATCAAGACTCAGAGAGACAAGCAACTTGCTCTACCTGTGTTTCTAGGAGCTGGAACCACACACAACTTATACCTGGGATCCAGAAGCTCAATTAACATTGTTAAACTACAGCCCCCCACTGGCCCAGGCACCAATCAATCCTCTTTCCTTTCTCCTGCTCCCTTCCCTGGCCTCAGGCTTCCTGGCAAGGTTAAACTAATTGGTTTAGGCATCTTCAAATGGACCTGTCTCCCAGCTGCTGACTGCAAAGCAGACCCCCTCTTAATCCCTCCCTTTGGCTCGTCTTCCATTCCCCTGCACCAAAGAATGGAACATGACACCACTTTTGCTCTTCCCAATGTAAATGTTTCATGGGATGGCATCTGGCCACCTCTGCTATCAATGTCTCCAGCTCCATGACCTGGCAGGGTCTAACTCAAATAGCCTGGTGACGCCTCCCCCATGTAGTCCCTCCCAAGCACTGCCTGTTCAGCACATGGCACCTGCTGCAGGAGGTTGTGGGAGGGGGCAGTGTGGAGAATGAGAGGAATGGTTGTGTTTCCAGCATCCCATAGCTCTGATATGGAGGACCAGCTGGTAAGCATGCCAGGGTCCATTCTACTCCTCTTTGTCCCAGAACTGCCACATCTGCATTTCTCCTCCTTCTCCCCACCGCCCACCAAGATTTACCTCAGCCCTGTCCCAACCTCTCGCTCATGATACAGAGAGACCAGAGAGGGAGATGGTGGGTGGATTGCAGACGCAGCTCTGGAGCCAGGTGAGTAGCCTGAGTACAAGATTTGGAATCAAAGGTTCTGTCCACCACTACCTGTGCTAAAAGTCAAGTTACCCGTTAGGAGCCTTATCTATAAGGCTCTTATTCCTCTTATCAATAAGAGGAATGCCCACCTCACTAGGTAGGGATGGGCTCCTCCAGAGGGTAGATGTGAAAGTGCTTTGTAAGTCATTATACTTATGTAAATGTGTGGCTCAATAAAAGTGAATTTGGAATACATCTTGTTTCTTGGAACCTGCTGCCTTAATTCTCCTTGGTCCTTAGTTGCCAGTTGATCTGTTACAGGTTTGGCCAAGTCTTTTCCCAGATTCCTCATCTTTGGGAGGGGGGGGCGAAGGGTACCTATAGCTCTCTGAGGTCCCCTCCAACTCTGACAGAGTCTTAAATCTATGTGTTTCGTTGTCTGGGATTCTGATCCCCACTCCATTCCCCCTGTTATGGATAATACTACTTCTCATTCTAACCAACGATATCAAGATGGTTTGCTCTCTAGTCTGAAGTCCCCACACTGCCCCCTGGACATTCCCCTAGAATGGGCAGTCTGTGCATGGTCCTTGGGATGGGAAGGGACCAAGGGCTGAAGGACAAGGCCTTAGGCCGTGTCTTCCTGAGCTTTAGAGGAAAACAGGAGCAGCTGGCCCAGGGACCGAGAAGCCTGCCTGGGCCAGGAGCAGGAAAAAGGGGCAGGAAAGGCCTGCTTTGGGGCACCATAAGTAGCCACCTACCCCACATAGTTTTTTGTTTGCTTAATTTTTTTTTAGTTTATTTATTTATTTTGAGAGAGACAGAGACAGCAGGGGAGGGACAGAGAAAGAGGAAGAGAGAGAATCCCAAGCAGGCTCCGCACTGTCAGTGCAGAGCCCAGTGTGGGATTTGAACCCACAAACCGTGAGATCATGAGTGGAAACCAAGAGTCGAAGGTTTAACCGACTGAGCCACCCAGGTGCCCCACCCCTCCATAGTTTTAAAAGACCCTAGCCATCTGGGATGCCTGGGTGGCTCAGTCAGTTAAGCCTCAAACTTCGGCTCAGGTCATGATCTTGTAGTTCATGGGTTCAAGCCCTGAATAGAGCTGTCTGCTGTCAGCACAGAGCCCACTTTGGAGCCTCTGTTCCCCCCCCTTCCTGACTCTTCCCCTGCTCATGCTCTCTCTCAAAAATAAATAAACATTAGGGGCGCCTGGGTGGCGCAGTCGGTTAAGCGTCCGACTTCAGCCAGGTCACGATCTCGCGGTCCGTGAGTTCGAGCCCCGCGTCGGGCTCTGGGCTGATGGCTCAGAGCCTGGAGCCTGTTTCCGATTCTGTGTCTCCCTCTCTCTCTGCCCCTCCCCCGTTCATGCTCTGTCTCTCTCTGTCCCAAAAATAATAAAAATAAAAAACGTTGAAAAAAAAAATTTAAAAAAAAAAATAAAAAATAAAATAAATAAACATTAAAAATAATAATAAAAGACCCTAGCCACCACCACCACTCCCCCCATGACAAAATATCACTCCCGTTTGCTGCCTCAAGTACAGAAACCTATAACTAGGGAGCAAAGACTTTCACTCCACCATGAAAGAGAGAACTTCAATGCAAGTTTCTATGGGAAAGGTCACAGCATAACACTCCAAATAAACAACTGACTTTAGAATCTCCCTGAGAGCAATTTTGGGTGGGAGGGGAAGAGTGAGGGCAGGGATCTGGGGATCCATAAAGAGAAAGAACAAACCCCCAGAAGTGGGAGATGGAGACATCTAGGATGTGCTTGACATTTTGCCCTGGGCTGGATCCTATTTCCACATGGCTGACAATGGAAGCTTCCTTCTTTTTCCTCCTCAGAGCAACAACAACCTCTGATGTGGTGGCCTGGGAGTCAGGACACCTCCTATCAACTAGCTGTGCGCTCCTGGGCAAGTCACTCCCCCTCTCTGGACCTCAGTTCCCATCAGTAAGATGAGGAGGTTGGACAATTTGATCTCAACGATCCTTTTGGTCTCAACCATTCTAAAGTTCTCTACTCCTCAGAAGCTTCTACAGAGCATTGAGTAGGGCCGGGCTAAAGGAGAACAGCTGAGGGGAGCCTGGTGGACTCGGTCGGTGGAGCATGTGACTCTTGATCTCGGGGCTGTAGGTTCAAGCCCCATGTAGAGATTGCTTTAAAAAATTAAATCTTCGAGAAAAAAAAAATAAAGAGGAACAGCTGGGAAGGAGACCAAGAGCCTCCAGAGGGCGGAATGGTGCAGCGTCCCCTGTGGCCGGGGGTGGGCCCCTGCCTGCCCTCCCATTAACCCTGCTCACCTGCAGCCAGCTGCATCCATGCACAGATCTTGTAGACAGTGGCCGTGTTGCAGACGAAGAAGAGGCTAAAGCAGATGATGGAGCCAATGATGAGGAACATGGCCAAGGCCACAAAAAACATGGCAGTCTTGAAAGCTCTAGAGGGAATGGAGGAGAAGTCCAGCGGGCCACCCTTGCAGATGAGCTCAGAGGACAGCACGTTGCCCACACAGTAGGAGAAAAGGCCAAAGTAGCCTGCCTGGGGTGTGTTAACGCTGTCACCAATCCAGTAGGGCTGGATAAAGAGGGCCATAACAAGCACCGAAAAACAGATGGTGAGTGTGCCCCACATCACACCCACAGCCCTCGAGTTGCGCACATAGTTGGTGTGGTAGATCTTGGCTGCCTCCTGGGCGGGCAGCAACTTCACCATGGTGAGGCAGGAGGCCCTCACCTGGGGTCTTGTGGGCTGTAAGCTAGTGGCTTCGCAGACAGAAAAGCCTAGAAGTCAGTCACTCCTCGGATGGGTTTGGGAACGAGGCTGAGGTCAGGACACAAGGTGAGGGTCCCTCCAAGGTAGAAGAGAGAGGATTTGTAAGACAAGGACGACAACCTTGGTTTCTTTCGAGGAAGATTGTCCAGATGCCTTTGTCCACTCTAGCCAGGCTGTCTCCAGTCTCCTGCCTCCTCTCAAGCCTGCCAGGGTCTCGGGCCTGCTGGCGCCGCCCTGCCCCTCCCCCCTTTCCAGCTCAGAGCTTCATAGAGCTCCGCCTCTTCGCCGCGGCCCGGCCCCTCCTTCCTCCCTCCTCGGAGAGCGCTGCTTCAGCACCGCGGCCAGCGCCTCGGGACTCCGGTCGGAGGAGGGTGGGAAACAGATGACGGCCCGGGGAGGCGTGGGGAGCTCCTGGCCCGCCCACCGCTCAGTTTCTCAGGGAACTGAGACCCTTCTTCACCCTCCTGAGTTGGGGAGGGGGTGGGGGGGTGACAAAAATTGAGAGGGTGGGGCTGCAGCTGTCACATTCCTCCCGCTCAACTCCTGCCGCAGAACCAAAACCTCTTCTTGAACACTGTTCCCCCATCCCATCCAACCCCGCCCTGGCTCCCTAGTCGCCCTCTCAGAAATCCCAATACAGGGGAGTCCAGCAAAACCTCTTCTGATTGTGTCTTCCGGTCACTGGTTTCTAGTCCATATGGTTTCTCTTCAATCAACAATTTCTAAGAACCTACTATGTGCTAAGCCCCATGTTGGAGGATATCTTCCCTAGGCAAAACCACAGAGATAAAAGAGGGTCCTGCCCTCAAAGACAGTGAGGCATTTACATATATGTATATCCGTAGATATATTTGCAATGCAGACTGATAGTGCTATATTAAAGAACTACAAAGCATAGCAAAGGACAATACTTGTGAGGCCTCCCAGACTTTAACATATGGTTTTTGTTTTTTTTTTTAATGTTTGTTTATTTTTGAGAGAGAAAGAAAGAGAGCGTGAGCGGGGGAGAAGCAGAGAGAAAGACACAGAATCCCAAGCAGGCTCCGGGCTCTGAGCTGTCAGCACAAAGCCCGATCTGGGGCTGGAACTCACAGACCACAAGATCATGACTTGAGCTGAAGTTCCACGCTTAACTGACTGAGCCACCCAGGTATCCATTAACAAATGGTTTTGTTCAATATCTTTCTCCTGTTTATATGTTTTTGTTGCATATTTCTTTTTCCCCCTTCTTTTTCAAAATATGTATTTCTCATGACTGTATAGGTAAATACATGTTTGGTGTAGGGATCTAGCAAATTCAGGAACGCTACATAAAAGGATATAAATCACTCATACCCCCAACATTGGAAGCTAAGGGGAGTCAAGATTATCTTAAAAACATGGACTTTGGGGTTGCCTGGGTGGCTCAGTCAGGTAAATGTCTGTCGCTTGATTTCAGCTCAGGTCATGATCTCACCATTCATGAGCTTGTCTTCATGCTGAGTGTGGAACCTGCTTGGGATTCTGTCTCTCCCTCTCTCTCTGCCCCTCCTTTGTTCATGCTCCTTCCCTCCCTCTCTTTCTCAAAATAAATAAATAAACATTTTTTAAAAAAACACATGGACTTTGGCTTTAGACACATCTGGATTGAGTTAGCCACTTACTAGCTATATGACTATCTGTGGATTTAACCTCCCCAAGCCTCAGTTTCTTCATCTATAAAATGGGGAGAGGGAGCCTGAGTGGCTCAGTTGGTTAAGAGTCAGACGCTTGATCTCAGCTCAGGTCTTGATCTCAGGGTCACGGGTTCAAGCCCCACACTGGGCGTAGAGCCTGCTTTCAAAAAATATGGGGAGAATAGTTCCTATCACCTAAGGGTTAGGTAAAATAACACAGGTAAACTGTTTGGCACAGGGCCTCACATATAAAAGTACTCAAAAGGTTTATCATTATTATTACCTCTGTTAACATTTTGATATATTTCCCTCCTGCATATACTGCTTTATACAATTGGACAATTTAGTATCCAGTTTTTTTCACATAGCATTACACCATTAATATTTTCTCATATTACTATTTTTTTCAAAAACATGATTTTAATGCGTGTATATTGATTCAGAGTATGTAATCATTTAATTGTTTGAGCATTTCCCCTTTTTAGGGTATTTTAGCAGTTTCCAGTTTTTCACTACTAAAGAAAAACAAAACCCTGTCTTTCCCCTCACCCCCCCCCCCAAACCCTGTCTTGAACATACTTGTGTCACTGCCTACATTTCCTCTTTCTCTTAAATCTCTTTGGTTTTGTGACCAGTCTTCCCATCAGACTGGAAGGTCACTGAGGGCACAGCCTATGTGTCCACCATCAAACCGGCAGTTTCCCTAGAGACAGACTGTATCTTCTCCCACTCAGAGAAGGCTCTAGGCTGGTGAACCACCTCTGTTTGGCCTGCCCAGCACAACTTCCCCTGCCTCTGAGAACAGACTCTCCTGCTTCCTGAGGATCTGGTGAGACAATCACAGGGCATACAGACTCTAGAGACAAGGATGAGTGGGTGACCCAAACTAGGCCATCAGTCTCTCCCTGGAGAATCTGAATTGGTAGTAGACTGACAAAAGGAGAAAAAAAGCTATTGCTTTATCAGGCCTTGGCAACATCCCTAAGAAACAATCCATGAGTTCCTCCTACTGGGAACTTCAGACACACCCTGATTCCCACTCTGCCTAGACAGTTGCCCTGCTCCTTCTTCAGCTCTGTGACCCACCCGATATCCTTCTATTTCCTTCTTTTTTCATTTCATTAGCCAGAGTACTCTTTGGCCGTGGGCACCAAAGAGCCCTAACTGATCCAAACATTGGCACCAGAAAGAGGGCTTCGGGCAAAACTCTCTGAGATTCCTGTTTATGTTCCATGGTACACAGAAGAGAAATAGCTAATAAAATTGTCAGCCATGAACACCAGAGATCATGTGCCCTCTGAGGGACAAGTTCTGGGAGCCAAGTGGCTTTGGTCAAAACAGATTTAAAGGGAATGAAGAAAGGGTGCCTGGCTGGCTCAGTCAGTAGAGAATGTGACGCTTGGTTGAGGGGTTGTGAGTTCAAGTCCTATGTTGGGGCATAGCACCTACTAAAAATAAATAAATAAAATAAGGAGAATGAAGAAATTAGGAAATTCAGTGGGGGGCACTGAATAATATCAAGCAAGACAAGCTCAAATATCTAGATTATTGACTCAATAAATAAAATGAGGGGTACCTGACTGGAACATAAGACTTTTGGTCTCAGGGTTGTGAGTTAAAGCCCCATGTTGGATGTAGAGATTACTTAAAAATACAATCTTTAAAAAAAAAATAAAATAAGGGCACTTGGGTGGCTCAGTCGGTTAAGCGTCCGACTTCAGCCAGGTCACGATCTCGCGGTCCGTGAGTTCGAGCCCCGCGTCGGGCTCTGTGCTGACAGCTCGGAGCCTGGAGCCTGCTTCCGATTCTGTGTCCCCCTCTCTCTCTGCCCCTCCCCTGCTCATGCTCTGTCTCTCTCTATCTCAAAAATAAATAAAAACATTAAAAAATTTTTTTAAAGTTAAGGGGCACCTGGGTGGCTCAGTCAGTTAAGCATCCAACTCTTGATTTAAGTTCAGGTCATGATCTTACGGTTCATGAGATCAAACCCCTAGTCCAGCTCTATACTGACAATGCAGAGCCTGCTTGGGATTCTCTCTCTCCCTCTCTCTCTCTGCTCCTCCCCCACTCAGGCACGAGCACGCTCTCTCTCAAAATAAATAAATAAACATTTAAAAAACCTAAGTCAAGACCTTTATGTGCTATGGCTCTGAGAATTTGTTGAGACCTGTTGCTATAAGGCATAGGGCCATTAAGATAAGATTCAGGGGCTGTGAGAGTACAGAACTGCAAGGCCTGAAATCCATCCTATGTTCTAAATGGTTACGCCAGATCACCTCAGGAACAGGTCAAATCCTCACCTTGGCTCCCTGACCCTTGAGCTAAAGACAAATGTACCAGGAAGAGCTACATGAAAGCCTGCGGCATTCTCTCTTACTCTCCGAATAATAAATCAAAAAGTGCACTATGTCCCCAGGGGAGCTGTAGAAATGAGTCACTACCAGTCACTCAAAAGATGCAGGCAGACAAATGTCCGTCTCTAGTGGACACTTGTCACATTGTTTTGGTTTGGGCTGGCCGGCACCCTGACCTCCTTCCTATGTGAGGGTGAAACTCTGCTGTATGAGGCCAGGGGGACGGACAGTCGGGCCTCTTCCCTCACTGTGGAAGCCCCACCCTCCGCCTGCTCCAGAGAGAGCTCTGATGGGGTGCTGGCCAGGTGGGAGTGGACTACTGTGGCATGACAACCCCACTCAGGACAGCCCTGGGGACAGTGAGGAAAGGAAATCTCCCCAGAAGGTAGAACTTCTAGTGCTGTAATTATCTACCCCCAAAAGATCCACATCCTAATGCCCAGAACCTGTAAAAATTACTTTATTGAGAAGAAGGTTCCTTGCAGCTATAATTAAAGATTTGAGATAAGAAGATCCTGCCAGAGTATCTAGGCGGGTCCTAAATCCAATGACAAGTATCCTTCTAAGACACACAGAGGAGAATCCAGACAAAAAGGAAAAGGTGACATAACCATGGAGGTCGAGACTAGAATGATGGGGTTTCAGCCAAGGAAGCTGGTAACCACCAGAAGCAAGAAGGGGCATGGAACCGATTCTCCCCTAAAGCCTCTGTAGAAAGCACAGCCCTGCTGATACCTTGATTTCGACTTTTGGCCTTCAGAATTGTAGGGGAACCAATTTCTGTTGTTTCAATCTGCCAAGTGGTTGGTAATTTGTTATGGCTGCCTCAAAAAGTATACCACCTCTCCTGTAAGGAGAGACAGTCTGAGAGGTAGGTCAGTCTGTGGGCAGCAGCTAATGTACAAGCCAGATGGTCATCGTCTCCAACAGAGTAAGGTTGGAGGGTTAAGGGTTTCAGGAAAGGGGTAGGGTTCATGGAATCCTCAAAATAGGGACAAAAACCAGAGAGTATTTGAGTCCTGTAAGAATGTTCTCCAAGGGTTTGCTACTGCAGAGGCTTTTAACATCAGCTGGACAGGACACCCCACTCCTGTAAATGCTAGCCAGCCTCCTTCCCCACCCGCTCCTACCCTGCACTGGCTCAGAGACTCATAACAAGGGGTCCATGGTGGGACAGATGGAGACTGAATGGATTTCCCACTAAGGTGGACCCAGCCAGTCATTACTGGCTCCCAATAATATCAACAGACTTCAAGCCCCTGTAGGACACTGATAACTCTCAAAACTCAGTAATAAGAAAAACAAAAAACCATTAAAGATTGGTTGGCAAAAGATACAAACACTTGATCAAAGAAGATATATGGATGGCAATTGAACACATGAAAAAATGCTCAACGTCATCAGCCAGTAGGGAAACGCAAATGACATACTGCTCTTACATCTATTAGAAAGGCTAAATTAAAAACCAAAAACAAAGAAACAAACAACAAAAAACAGAAAGAAAGAAAGAGAAAAAAAACCCTGAAAAACCGGCAGTGCCGAGCCCTGATGAGGATGTAGAAGGCATTTGGAACGTTTATACATTGCTGGTGGGAATGCACATTAGTTCAGCCCTTTTGGAAAACAGTCCAACATCTTTTAGAAATCAAAACAAACATTTGACACAAGACTCAGCCATCTCACTCCTGATTATTTGTCCCAGAGAAATGAAAACTTGCACACATACAAAAACCTGTACACAAATATGTATAAAAGCTTTTTAAAACATTTTTTAACGTTTAATTTTTTTTGAGAGACAGAGAGAGACAGTACATGAGTGGGGGAGGGGCAGAGAGAGAGGGCGACACAGAATCCGAAGCAGGCTCCAGGCTCTGAACTGTCAGCACAGAGCCTGACGCGGGGCTCGAACTCATGACCCGAGCTGAAGTCGGATGCTTAACCAACCCAGCCACCCAAGTGCTCCTGTATAAGAGCTTCATTAATAATTGCCCCAAATTTTTCAGAAATAACCCAAATGTCCTTCAGCCGGGAATGGATAAACACACTGTGGTTCCATTCCACACAACAGAAGCAGAAACAGTAGAAACAAACTACAGAAACCAGCCACAACGTGCACAAATCCCAAATGTGTTATGCTAAGAAGCCAGGCCAAAAATAAAAACAAAAATAAAACACAACTTTTTAAAAGTACATACTGTGGGGGCACCTGGGTGGCTCAGTCAGCTCAGCATCCAACTTCTGCTCGGGTCATGATCTCACCATTCGTGAGTTCCGCATCAGAGAGTCTCTCTCTCTCCCGCCTCTCTCTCCCTCCCTGCCCTCTTTCACTCATGCCCTCTCTCTCTCAATGCCCCAAACCCAGATTTAGAACAATTCCAACATTCCAGAAGGCTTCCTCTTGCCGCCTCCCAGCCAATTTGCCCACCCAGGGGTAAACCTGCAGATTTTTATCACCATAGGTTAGTTTTGCCTTTTCTTGAACTGCATGTAAACGTAACCACGCAGTCTGTATGTTTTCTGTCTGTGGCTTTCCTCACTCAACATTATGCCTCTGAAGTTAATCCATGCGATTGCATGTGGGGTTCCTTTTTGAAGGGGAAAAACGCAATGCACAACACTCTTTAGATTGGGCAAGGGGTGGCTAAACCTTATGGGGATTTGTTAAAAAAAAAAAATCTGATTTTTGCTTATATTTTGGAAGCAGAAACATTGGCCAAAGTTCTCTTTGCTATACTCTTCATCTGTAATGGAAAAAACTCAATTCTTCCTCCTCTGGGGAGTTGGCTGTGACCAGCCGGAGATAGGACTGATGCACTTTTCACAGCTCCGATCACAGATGGAAAGAGCTCCTCCGGTTCCTTCCCCAGCCTCCTGGCCTTGACTGGTGAAAAGCAAAGTGCAATTACCCTCCTTGTGGCTCTGCTCTCAGGGGTACTGGGGGGGAGGGGAGTGGGAAGCGAAGGAGGGGCAAGAATGACCTCATAGGGGAAAGTGGTTTTAAACACTGAGTTCCATAAAAATAAGAGAGACTAGTGTTTCTTTAATCAGTGATACTTTTGTGTCAGGTTTCTCCCATTGTGAGGGTCTCCTAGCTCGTTCCTCCAGCTACTCCCCTCTATTCCACCCTCTAGGGCCGTAAGGCGGAGGAAGGGTGGGGGTATTACGAGGGCAGAACACCTACTAGACGCTCGGCACTCCCACCTGCATTGTCTTAATCCTGACCTTACAAAGGTGACATCATCTTCCTCGGTACTCGGTACTCGGTACTCGAGGAAACAGGCTCAGATGGCTTACAGATTTAAATTACCTGTCCAAGGTCACGTGGCTAGGGAGGGCTGAGTTTGGAAGCCAAGTCAATATGGATCCAAGCTGTGCTCTGGGGAACCGGATCCAGGGCCTCCACAGCGAGGCGGTCTTCCACCTCCTGGGATGGGATCCTTGGCTGCAGTGAGCAGTCGTCCAGGGAAAGTTGCTCTGGTCCCACACCTGAGCACACTCTGGCAGCTGCACCCTTCTCAGCCTTCAGCCCCCCTCCCCCGACCTGGGTCCATCTGCGATTCACAAGACTTCCTCGTCCTCAGCCAGGATAGACTACAGCTCACGTTCACAGGTGGCCTTGGGTAGGGGACGGGCTGAGTGGAAGCCTTAACTGAAGGGGTTTGGGACTGCAGATGTTGAGTGAAGAGGAAACAGGAGACAATTGCGTGAGAAGGACCATCCTAAGGGCCCCTGAAATCACTCACAGAGGCAGGCCCCCTTCCCCCACAGTGTGAGGGCAGGTGGGAAGTGAGAACACACATCCCCCCTCCAGCGGTCGGTCGATCACGGAGTGGGTCAGCCCCAGCAGCCTCGACCTGCCCTAAAATGCCCCAGGGGAGGCTGGGAAGGTTGAGGAAGCCGGGAGGCTGGGGCCCCTCCTCACCGGCGCCTGATCCCTGGGTTTGGATGGAGTCAGAAGCAGGGCCTGGACTGGGGTGAGAGGTGCCTACATGCAAAGCTGAAGGGGGTGCTCACACCCTTGGTGCTCTCTCGCCTCACCCCAGTCCCAGCCCTACCAGGGCTCCGGGCACCAGCGGGGAACGGAGCACCGGTAACAGCGGCTGACACATCCTAATGACAGAGCCAAGCCCGGGGCTGAGCTACCCATGTGTGTTAAGATATATGCGACATATTCACTCACTCAGCCCTCCCAACTCTCAAAATGATCCCCAGTTGAAGATAAGGAGACCGAGGCTCAGAACAGATAACTTGCCCAGCTAATAACTTTACAAGTAAAAGTGTTCCAGAGTCCACACCCAACTCTGTGTTGGTGCGGTATCACCACCACACACACATGCACACACACACACACACACACACACACACAGGTGCACACATACACGCACACGCATGCACAAGGAACGAGGTGTCACCCATTTGCTTTATCAGGACACACCCCCCAGCAGATTGGCCACAGCTGGGCCTCGGTTCACGTCCAGCCCAGCGGGCTGGGGAAGGTGAGTCACATGTGGACAGAGTCCCTTTTATAGCTCCACCACCCAGGCCGGGTCTGTCTTCTGCCACCTGACCTGCCAGCGGCTACCTACACCGGCTGTGCCCGTCCATCATGGAGAAGGTCCTCGTCCTCCTGCTGGTTGCCCTCGCAGTGGCCTACGCGGTGCCTGACCCTCGGGGAATCATTATCCACCTGGTAAGAGGGGTTTCAGGGAAGGAGTCATCTGAACATCCAGGCAGGGATTTTTTTTTAATTTTTAAATTTTATTGAAATCCAAGTTAGTTAACATATAGTGTAATCATGGTTTCAGGAGTAGAATTCAGTGATTCATCACTTACATAGAACACTCAGTGCTCATCCCAACAAGTGCCCTCTTTAATGCCCATCACACATTTAGCCCAGCCCCCACCAACACCTCTCCCTCTGTTTTTTTTATCTTATTTTTCCTCTCCTTCCTCTATGTTCATCTGTTTTGTTTCTTAAGTTCCACATATGAGTGAAATCATACGATATTTGTCTTTCTGACTAATTTCGCTTAGCATAATACACTCTTAGTTCCATCCACATTGTTGCAAATGGCAAGATTTTATTATTTTTGCTTGCCGAGTATTATTCCATTATATATATATATATATATATATACACACACACCACATCTTCTTTATCCATCTTTATCCATTTGTCAGTCATTGGACATTTGGGCTCTCTCCATAATTTGGCTACTGTCGATAGTGTTGCTATAAATATTGGGGTGCATGTGCCCAGGTGGAGATTTTTTAAGCTTCGATCTTAACCTCTAATGTCTCCACCTGGGGCTGCCTGGAGGCTGAGAGGTGAAGCATCTCTATCTATCCTGCCCACGACTGTCCTGCCCTCTTCTGCTGGCGCCTCAGACAAGGCTGACCAGCATGGGACATGCTCAGGGCAATGGTTCAAACTGGCTGAGGGAGCTTTAGAAAAACCTAGAGCCCTAGGGTCCTGCCCTGGAAACCCTGGCTCAGAAATGTGCAGTAGTTTAAAAAGCTCTCCCAGTGAGTCTGGCTTCTGACCTAGAGGGACACACAGACACAGTTCTAAATGCCTCATACTGACCACGCGAGATAGGTCCTATTCGGATCAGGTCCGTTTTCAGATGGAAAGCAGTGGTGGAGAAAGGTTAAGCCACCTGCCTGAGGTCACGCAGCTGGAAAACACGGAGCAGGGATTGGAGCCCAGGCTGCTGGCTCCAGAGCCACACTGTCACGCTGCCCCATGCTGCCTCTGTACCCAAAGGTTCTTAACTCAGGGCCTTACATGGCTCAGAGGGTCCAGGATCCCCCTGAGGTTATATGTAGAAGTCAGGGGAGGGAGGAATTTTCCAGGGAGAAGGTCCTCACCCTTCACAGGCTCCTCAACGGAGCGTGGGAACCAGAGAAGTTTGGAGACCCCGTTTTGGGAACACCGAGGCAGAGTGTGGGGCAGTGACTTGCCCAGAGTCACCCAGGGAGTTGATAGCACAGCGGGTGCTAGAACCCGTGTCCTGACCCGCAACCACTACCCTGCCCGCTTCTCACACGCTGGGGCTGGGGGTGGGCGGATTGGCCCCCAGACTCAGGGGCTGGGTTCCTCTGCACACGCCCCCACCAGGGGAGGCCCTGTCAGCGGCAGTGGGTGGCGGGGCAGGGGGGGTGTAGAGAAGGGACCAATGGAAGGGGACCTGGGCTAACCGGCTGCCCCGGCAGGAAGACGGCGAGCTCTGCCTGAACAGCCTTCAATGCAAGAGCAGGTGCTGCCACCGTAGCACGGGGCTGAGCCTGGCCCGCTGCGCACCCAAGGCCAGTGAGAACAGCGAGTGCTCTGCCAAGGTGGGTGCCCGCGGAGTGGGGGCGGTCGTGGTGGGAAGAGGGACCGCTCAGAGGAGGAGGGCCCTCAAGCTTGTGGATAGGATCACGGAGGAGCGTCAGCCTGGGCCCCGAACGCTGAGATTAAGAGGGGGAGGTCAGCAGGCTTCAAAGCACTTTCCCATGCCATCATCTCCTTTGACCCTCACAAGTGACCGGTGAGATGAATGGGGGCGGGGGGGGTTGTTATCCCCGTTTCACAGATGGGTGAATAGAGGCATCCCCAGAGAGATGTAGTCAGCGTAAATGAGGCACAGGGTGGGAACCAGCCTCGGGGCCCACAGTGCCCTCTGGAGTGGCAGTCAGAAGAAGACAGACTGAAAAGAGACTGGCCAGGGGTTCTTGGGGTCAGGCCAGGGGGCACGTTATGCCCAAAGTAGCCCCCCCCAACACACAGCCTGTGACTCCAATGGCCCTGTGTCTTTGCAGACACTGTATGGGGTTTACTACAAGTGTCCCTGTGAGCGGGGCCTGAGCTGTGAGGTTGACAAGACCATCGTGGGCTCCATCACCAATACCAATTTTGGCTTCTGCCACGATGCTGGACGCTCCCGGAAGTAAAACCACCGAAGGCTGCCCCTCTTCCACCACCCCTCCCTGGCTGGCCACCCCTTGGCCAGCACCTCCCTTTTCTGATTGGATTCTCAGCAATTAAAGCTCTTCCTGCAACCTTCCCCAGGCTCCTGAATGTTCTTGTTGAGTCAGCGTCTTCCTTGATGTCACCTCAAGCCTTTGCCTCATCAAGGTCAGAGGAAGTCAATAGGTCAGAGGAAGGAGGGATGGGTCGGGGGGCCAGGCGGGATGAGGCTGGACAGACTGGAGACAAGGTTGTGAAGCAGCCATGCTGAGAACCTCTCCATTTGGGGACCGTGACACCTCCCTGGGATGCCCTTCTTGCCCCCCAAGTTCTCAGACAGGTACATGCACACACTTCTCGCGGGGAGTCATAATGGCCCATATTCTCTGCCCTGCGTCAAAATTTACCAGCCCCTGTCTTGGGGTCCTATCTTCTTTCTGGACCCAACTCTCAGGTATGCCAGCTGGTTGACACAACCCATGTGTTAAGGAGTCAAACCACTAACAATTGCTGTGGGCTTACTCTTTGCTAGCAAATCTTCACAACGATCCAGGAGGGAGAATATATCGTCTCCACAGATAAAACAAAAACAAAAACAAAAACTAACGTTCAGAGAAGTTAAGCAACTTGCTCAATGTCACATAATTAGAAAAATTTGGGGGTTGCCTGAGTGGCTCAGTCGGTAAGGTGTCTGACTCTTGATTTCAGCTCAGGTTGTGATCTCACGGTTCATGGGAACGAGCCCTGTGTGGGGCTGTGCACCGACCACACAGAGCCTGCTTGGGATTCTCTCTCTTCCTCTTTCTCTCTACCCCTGGCCCAAGTGTGCTCTCTCAAAATAAATAAATAAACTTTAAAAAGAAAGAAAGAGGAAAGAAAGAAAGAAAGAAAGAAAGAAAGAAAGAAAGAAAGAAGAAAGAAAGAAAGGTCTGCTAATTAAAAACTTAAAAAGTTAGCAGCACACCCGCTAACTCCACCCCCCTACCCATTCTACAATTCCTGGTTCTTTCCCAATTATTCATACTAAGACTAATGGGTGGGATTGTAGGGAATTTGGCTTTGGTTTAACATAAAAACCATCAAACCTAGGTTGCCTTTGGCAGTACTGAGGTCCCCGTCACTGAGATGTGCAAGTGGAGGTTCACTGACCCTCAGTGGGGATGTAGGAGAGGAGATTCATGCAAAGAAGGAAGAGAATGAACTAATTAAAGCTGAGATGCTCTCCCAGCCCCAGGATTTTGTAGTCTGTGATTAAGGAATCCTTAGAGTAGCCACTAGGTTTCTGAGTTAAGACAGGATCTACCTGAAAAGTAACAAAAAAAAAAAAACAAGGAATTATGGCTGAAACAAATAGGGACACATGTTTCTCATGAATCAAAAAGTCTGGAGGGGGCACCTTGGGGGGCTCAGTCGGTTGAGTGTCCAACTCTTGATTTGGGCTCAGGTTGTGATCTCACGATTCATGAGATTGAGCCCCTCGCTGACCACTGACAGGAAACCTGCTTGGGATTCTCTCTTTCTCTCTCTCTCTCTCTCTTTCTGCCCCTCCCCCACTCATTCTCTAAACAAACAAACAAACAAACAAACAAACAAACATTAAAAAGAAGTCTGGAGATAGGAAGTGTTGGCAGAACTGTGCATCTGTTACCTCCTCTCAACTGGCAGATGCCTTCACGGCAGCTCCTAATGGTCATATTCTCTTACCATGTTCAAGTTAGGAAGCATGGAGTAGAGGGTGGCTGGATAGGGGCTGAGGGCAGATTATTTCTCCTAGCCTACTTTCTTATCTTGCCCAAAAGCCTCCAGGCTGACTTCTCCATATCTCAATGGCTCCAATTGGGTCAAGGGACCACCTCTGGCCACAAGGGAAGCTGCCCACAAGTACTGGGCAAAGGGAATGGGACCGCCATGACTGGCTTGGGCTAATTAGATCCCTCTCCCAGGGCTGGGCCCAGTACCAGCCAAACAATACTGGGGTTCAGTTAGCAAGGAAGAGAGGCAGAGGCTGTTGGGGAGTCAGGTAAGTATCCTCCATACCTAAGGTAGTGCTCAACTGGAGGGGCTTTCAATATCTTAACCCAGTAGAGGGCTCAGACTCTGAGGCAGGGTTGGGTCATACTCCGTGGTGCCTAGATCCAAAGCTGGGTGGGAACCTGCATTCATTCACTTCTTCATACATCTGTTGAATGACCATAGTGCCCAGCACTGTGTGTTACAGTCTATAAAGGGCGCGAGGGAAATGTCCCTAGTTTCCAGGGGTGAGTGGGAAGCTGGGCTCTGTGGCAGCAAGGGGCAAAGACCTCAACCCCCTGTTCCCTGTGTTAAATCCTTTCTACTTGAACCATCTGGAGTGGTCCTTGTTTTCGGCACTGAGACTGAGTAATACACGGCTGCTGGAAGACAGGGAACATTTTTTGTTGTGTTGCTGCTGTTCAAAGGCACCTTCTTCTCACCCAGCCTGGAGCCCAGACGAGTCCCCATTTTCTTTTTTTTTTTTCTTAATATTTTTATTTTTTTTCATGTTTATTTATCTTGAGAAAGAGAGAGAGAGAGAGAGAGAGAGAGCATGAATGGGGAAGGGGCAGAGAGGAGACACACAATCTGAAGCAGGTTCCAGGCCCCAAGCTGTCAGCACAGAGCCCAATGCGGGGCTCAACCCCACGAACCGGGAGCTCATGACCTGAGCCAAAATCGGATGCTTAACCAACTGAGCTACCCAGGCGCCCCAAGGAGTCCCTGTTTTCAAATTCCCATAAAGATGTCCTATAGGTTGTAGCCTTGCCATTGATACTTTCCACCTTAATATCCTAACCCCGGGAGCTCCCCACCTTGCTGTAACTTTTTTCTAGATCTGCTAGAAATTCAGCTACAGAAGTGGCAATATTTGCAGCCTTGAATCCATAAAAAATGCTGGATGCTGGACCCTGTGGACATATGCTGTCTAATATGGTACCAATTAGTCACATGTTGAGCACTTGAATTGGGGTACGCGTAAAATACAAATTGGATTCAGATGACCTATTACCAAAAAAAGAATGTCAAAGATCTCAAATAATTTTTACACGTTGAAATAACACTTTCGATTGTGTTATAAGTAGAGTATATTGTCAAAATTGGTTCCACCTGTTTCTCTTTACTTTTTAAGTATGGCCATTAGAAAATTTAAAATCACATTGCACCTTCCGCTGGACAGTGCTGCTCTTTTAAGCTGAAGGATTTTGAGAAGAGGCATTTTTCTGAACTCCTTCATCTGTCTAAAAGCAGAGCCTCCCCAAAGAACTCAACTATCATAAATTCCCTCCTGGAGAAGTTTCTCGCAACCAAGAAAGATGGACTCTTTGTGCTGGAATCTTATCACTGCAGAAGTCAGCACCACACCTAAATGGACATTGTCACAAAAACTATCATAACTGTCATCTACTCTCCTAAGGGCCCATTTATCTTTCTAAAAAATAATGTGTTTTCCCCTAAGTGCTCTTTCTTCCCCTATTAAGAAGCCATTTTCCAGAGGGTCCTTCTCCCATTCCCCTTCCCCAATAAAGATGATATATATGCCCCAAATTCTAACTGCCTCATCGGGTCACCTTTTTCTGTGAACTCCCCCACATGCGTATGTATGTGAATAAAAAAATCTCTCTTTTCTCTTGCCAATCTGTCTTTTGTCAGTTTAATTTGCAGACCCCCAACACTGAACCTAAGAGGGTAGAGGAAAAGTTTCTCCTCTTCATTGTATGAAACCAATGTAATCACATCAGCAATGTATTTTCCCCCTCCCCTTCTAAATTTGAAGACATTAGGTCTTCTTGGAGGCTGGGTTTCCAGCCTGCAATCTCCCCTTCCAAGGGCCTTTCATAGATTTTCTCCAAATAAGGGGAGCTCATGCACCGTAGCCCTGTGTCTTTCTGAAGTACATGTGACACTGTGGATCTGTCTGACACATTTAGGAGCAATTTCCGCCAAGATAAAGGTTAGAGTGTTGCCAAGACTTACAGGGGGTGCTTTAAGTAAACCTCAGCTTCTATCTCAACTACTGAGCTCTCGCACCATAAGACTGACGTCCTGGAGGACATACTTGGCTCAGATCTGGGTTCACACTTGGCTCAGCTAATCAGAAGTGTAGCTAACCATGGGACTTTGGGTCCCAAATCTGAATTATTATTCCCAGAACGTAACCCAAATATAGCAGGGCTGCCTTGAAGCCTGCTTCTGCAGAGAATTCACGACACTCACAGCCAGCAAGCTAGCGTCTGGCTCTTAAAGCCTCACAACCCAAAGGTACAGCTTGCGGAAACTCGTCCTGATTCATCATCGTCTCTCCGTCCCCATGGCACAGTCGGCGCTCTGATCTTTCTTTTCCTCACGCTCTTTCCTTGGCTCTCCTTTTCTTATCCCTCCTTTCTCTTCTGATCTCCCAAAAGAGTCCGATTCATCACGTTCAAGCGCTGTGACTGTGAACGAGTTGCCCAGTCTGTCTCAGGTTCTCCTGAGATGGGGTGATCAAAGTTCTGACCCCTCCTCCTAAGGTTTTTTTTTGTAGGATGAAATGAGATCCTGTGTGTAAGGGACCTGGCACCGCCCCCGGCATAAAGTAAGCGCTCCATAAACACAGGCAATTTTTTTTTTTTTTTTTAAGTAATCTCTACACCCAGCGCAGGGCTCGAGTTCATGACCCAGAGAATGACTCACATGTTCTGCCCACTGAGACTGCCAATTCTTCATACACATTTGTCTTGGACACTTCCTTTCACATTTGTGACCTTTAAGGTCGGGGGAACCAAGAGTTCAGGTGTGAACTGAGCTTTTGGCGGGTGGCTTATGGAATGGGCTGAAGCCAGAAAGGGGTTGGGGTGGGGAGAAGAGCTCAAGTCTCCTCTGGGGGACTTTCGTTCATGCGCCAACAGGGGAAAGGCCCAAGCCTAAGCTTCCGGCCTCTCAGCCCCTTCACTCCCCAGCAACCTGTGCCCGGCCCATCCCAGCCACGCCTCCCCAGCCCCTGGCACCAGGGGCAGCAAACACTGAAAAGTCTTTATTCCAGTGATGGCGCATCATCCCTCCCTCCCTCCCTCCCTGCCCCTCCCCTGCTGGTGGAGGCTCTGAGGGCTAGGGGCAAGAACACAAATTTGGGGAGGCGTAGGAGTAGATGGAGGAGGTGGGGAAGGCAGCAAAGAGGGAGCGTTAGAAGAAAATGTTCTTAGCTGACTTCCTTTTTTCAATTTTCTTACAACGGCCATAGATGATGTTAAATGATTTCTCATTCTTCGGAAATACACACGTCAGGTTCGGCAGGCAGGGACACTCGTTATACAGACCCAGGAATGTCTGCGAAAGACAGGACTTTGACCTTGACCTTGGGGGCTGCTTTGCCCTCAGCCCTGAGGGGGCAGCCTTCACTCCCCTGCAAGTGCTCCCCTGCAAGACCATCTGCTTGCACACAGCAGAGGAGCCTGGGCTTAAGGGACCCCTTCATGCACTGTTCAGTCTGTGCCTCTGGTTGCCTCCTCCAGGCTGACCCCTAGGATTGTTGGTGCCCTCCTAGTTCATTCTCTGGCATCACCTTTCCTGTCATTAGCCCAGGTGTCTATCCCGAGTGAAAAAACACCCTCCCACAGGGGACCTCCATCTAGTCTCCTGAAGTCCTTTCATGAGCAAGCCAACACCCCTTTCCTGCACACCCAGCTCAGAGGCTACCCCAGCCCACAACCTCTGGGCCAGAACACCTGGAGCCACAGCAGAGCCCGTGGGGCTGTTGAGAAGGGTGGGCTGAGAACCATGATTAGGACCAGACCTTCTACCTGTGCCAATTGACAATGCTACTTCCAGAGTTGACCCACTGAAAAGGGGAACTTATATCAGAAAGAGAAGCATGGGGGCGCCTGGGTGGCTCGGTCGATTAAACATCCTACCTGGGCTCAGGTCATGATCTCACCTTTGGTGAGTTCCAGCCCCATTTCCAACTCTCCGCTGTCAGAGCGGAACCGGCTTGGAATCCTCTGTCCCCCTCTCTCTGCCCCTCCCCCGCTCACACTCACACCCTCTCTCTCTCAAAATATATAAACACAAAAACAACAACAACAAACCATCTGGATTCCAAGCCCCTGGCGTGGGGTCCCACCTTGGGTCGGTCCACAGGCTCCCCCAAGCGGCTGGGAGGTGCCGTCGCAGCAGACAATTCCCCGCTCCGGGTCGCCGTCGCCGACCCCGCACCCTCCCCTGGGCTCCGGGTCCGCCCCTGCCCCTCCTTTCCGGGGGTCCTCCCCGCTCACCCCGCCCGCCCCCCAGGGGGCGCCACCACCCACCTGCGGGTGACGCGCGCTGCCCTCGGACCCCTAGGGGGCGCAGTGCGACTCGCAGCCCTCGGTCTCCCGGCGACAGCACCCACTCTTGCGCTTCTTGCTCTGGACGCAGGTCTCCCTGTCGTCCTGCGGGGAGATGGCGCCCCCGGGCTTCCTCCCTGCAGGTTCCCCTCCCGCGCTGCGCCCTCACCGCCGCCCCCACTCTCGCCCGGGCTGGAGTTGGGGACGGCGGATGTCTGTGCGGAGGGGCGCCGGATTTTTCCCAAAGGGGGACCAAAGAGATATCACAGGTTTGCCTTTAGAGTCCCGCAGATAGGTTACTTCTCGCTCACACACACACCAGGGTGATCCAGGCCTTCCCGTCTTGGCTCCTGCGGTTCCTTCCGCGGCACAACCTTCTCTCTGCAAGCTCCTACTCACCTTTTTTTTTAATGTTTATTTTTCTTTATCTTCTATTTATTTTTGAGAGACAGAGAGAGACCACGAGCAGGGGAGGGACAGAGAGAGAGAGAGAGGGAGACCTAAAATCCAAAGCAGGCTCCAGGCGCTGAGCTGTCAGCACTCGGCTTAACCTGAGCCACCCAGGAGCCCCCCCTACTTACCTTTTCAGTCGAGCTTGCACGGCACCTACAGGCTCCCTCCTCCCCCACACTCACCCACACCAGCGATCCCCAGCGCTAGGCCATCACATCGTCTGTCACTGCCACCATCATCTCTCTGACAAGTTCAGTTCATTCAACAAGCAAATGCTGAGCACCTGCTGTGTCCAAGTACCGTTTCAGGCACCGGGGATCCAGCTGGGAACAAAACAAACAGAAATGCCCAGACACGCCTTCCCTCCTGGAGCTGGCACGCCAGAGCAGCTGTCCAGTAGAACTTTTGGCAAGGACGAAAATGTGCTTTTTCTGCAGGTTCCAATTTGGTGATCGCTAGCCACGTGTGGCTAATGAGCACTGGAAATGCGGCGAGTGTGACCGAGGAGCTGAACTTTAAATTTTGCTTGACTTTAATTAATTTTAACTTCAGTCACTCTTGCGACTCGTGATTTGCTATTGGACAAGCATGAGCAGCTCTAGGAAGAAGACAGATAATAAATAAGTGAAATAGACAGAGTGGCACAAAATGCTGAGCAAAGGAAGCCGTGAAAAGAATACTGTGTGATTCCATTACATGAAGTTCAAAAGCAGGCAAAACTAATCTAGAACAGAAGAGGTCTGGAGAGTGTTACCTTTCGCCCTACAACTGACAGTGAGCCCAAGGGAGCCTTGCAGGGTGCCGGAAGTGCTCTGTAGCTCGATCGGGGTGGTGGTTATGAGGGTGTTTGCATGGGTTTTAAATTAATTGATTTTAATGTAAAATCAAGATTTGGGCATTTTACTGTACATAGTTTTTACCTAACATATATGTGTTAGATATTATTAACGAACAATTATTACTTATGTATGTATAATCCTATCTATTGCGTTTGACTAAGTGCCATAAAGAGAATAAAGCAGGAGAGGGTTGGACTGCCAGCAGCCTCTTACTGGCTTCCCTGATTTCACTCTTCCCAGTAACCCACCCCAGACCCCTGACCTCCACCCTGCAACAGTCTCACCTACCCCCTCTCCCCATTCTTTCCAGGAGGAATCTTTTTTTTTTTTTTTTTTTAAGGTTAATCCCATCATGTCATTCCCTTGCTTCAAAGCAATACCCCCCACACACACCCCTCCCCCCCAGGCATTTTGATACCAAAATTCTTTATGGGACCTGCAGGGCTTACTCATCCCAGGGCTGCCTGCCCACCACTAGATCTCTTGCCTCACCTCCAACACACACACACACACACACACACACACACACACACACACCCTGCAGCCACCACTGGGACTCTGAACATATCAGAATCACCTGGCCCCTGGCCATTGGCACTTGCTGGTCCCTCTGCCCAGAACATGTTGTCCTTTGAGCTCTGCCTGACTGTCTCCCACTGAGCCCTCCCCAAACATCCAGCTATAGCAGCCCTCATCACCTGGCTTCACTATGTTCACAACACTAGGATTCTCTGAAACTATCTTCATCCTTCTTTCTTCTTCTTCTTCTTCTTCTTCTTCTTCTTCTTCTTCTTCTTCTT
>NW_024412394.1:2682880-2713123 GCF_014898765.1 Herpailurus yagouaroundi | reverse complement strand
TTCTTCTTCTTCTTCTTCTTCTTCTTCTTCTTCTTCTTCTTCTTCTTCTTCTTTTTTAACTTTCTGTGTCCCTCCTGCTAGAGCCTCAACTCCAAGGACAAGGCTCTTTCCCTATGTTGCTCACTGCTGTGTTTCTTAGCCTCTAGGACTAAAGTCCTCACCCTTGGTAGGTTCTGGTTGTAATATTGTAATACCGCACCTTTAGGTCTTTGCCTAAATTTTGCTTTGTTCATGAAGTCTTCCCTCAGCACACGGTTTCAAACCGCACCCGCTCCTAACGCCACCACACCTGAAGCCCCTTTCTTATTTCCTTTGTCCTCAGGTGTTTATCACCTGGGATATGTAAATATTTTACCTATTTGCCTCCTAGAGTAGAATATCCACACTACAAGGGCAAGGATTTTCAGGTCTTGTTCACAGCCTTATCTCTTGCACCTACAAAAAGAATTTCCCTGGGTGCTTGGTAAAATGGGGTGACTGAACAAATGTCTGTCTCTCTTACCAGACGTAAGCCCGGGGGTGGGAGTCCTGTGTCATATTCCCCTGTGCGGTGGCAGCACCTCGCACATCCTGGCACAGCTCCCGTGACTAGGACGGGGGTCTCTTTTTCCTCCCGGACGTCCTCCAGCCATCACCCCCTGCTGCCTCCGATGTCCAGCTTTGACCCACATCAGTGTGCACCCACCTCCCCAAACAGTGCGGGTCTCAGCACAGTGGCAGAAGAGGCGACTGTATGCTCTAGGTCCCTTACCAAATAATTGATTCATCCCCTGCCAAATGAGCCGCTGGTGAGAAGGAAGAAAAGAGGGAGGAGGGAGAGGAGGACTAGGAGCAGCAGCTGCGTCATGGCCCAGAGCTGGTGGTGGTGCTCCTAAGGTCCCACCGAAATCCCTGCCTTGGCATATGACTGCCATGTGATGGAGGCCTGGAGGGTACCTAATGAGGTGTGACTGCCCATTCCTAGGGTTGACTGGAGAGGCCGGCTGCCAGCTCCCAGATCAAAGGAACAGAGGAACAAACAGAGGGGGTGAAGTGGACGTTTCCAGAAAGCGCCGCTGCGTCCTGAACCATTTACTATGCTCATTTGGCTGCCAACAGAATAGTCTAGTCTGCACTGGGGCTCTGGCACTTGCAAGATCTGGGTTCCAATTCCAACTCTGCTGACTACTGGCAGCGTGATCCCAGACAGACTTTTTAACTTCTTTGAGCCTCAGCTTCCCCATCTGCAAACTGCGGGCTAGTGCGGTCATCACAGGGGTGACACGATGCTTAAATGGTGACGGCTTGAGAACTGTCATAGGCCAACCATCAAAAACAGTCTTCCTTTTTATTGTGTCACACTTGGGCTTCTCTGCTTCGGCCCAGAAGTTACACCTGTCACTTCACTGGCCAGAAGTATTCACACAGCCCAAGCTACCTGCAGGAAGGCAGTCCTTCCGGTGCCAGAGATGAAGAAACTGAAATGGGACTTGAATTCAGGGCATCTGAGGCATCAGAGTCTCTGCCTTGTATTGGAGAGAAGGAGGAAACTATAGGGGTAGAGACCTCACCTTAGAAATAAGGCTTCTGAGGGGCACCTGGGTGGCTCAGTTAAGTGTCTGACTTTGGCTCAGGTCATGATCTCATGGTTCATGAGTTCGAGCCCTTCATCGGGCTCTGTGCTGACAGTGTGGAGCCTGCTTGGGATTCTGTGTCCCGCTCTCTCTCTGCCCCTCCCCTGCTCATGCTCTCTCTCTCTCTCTCTCTCTCTCTCTCTCTCTCTCAATATAAATAAACATTAAAATTTTTTACAAAGAAATAAGCCTTCTGAGAGAGGGGCTCAGAGCAGAGAAAAGACTGATCAAATGGGAGGGAAAAGATTTGGTTAAATGAAGGTGGACTGGAGCTTTTGCCTTCTCAGCATTAAGGTTATTTCTCTAGGGGTGCCTGGGTGGCTCGAGGGTTGAGAGTCCGACTTCGGCTCATGTCATGGTCTCACGGCTCGTGAGTTCGAGCCCCTCATCGGGCTCTGTGCTGACAGCTCAGAGCCTGGAGCCTGCTTCGGATTCTGTGTCTCCCTCTCTCTGCCCCTCCCCTGCTTGTGCTCTGTCTCTGTCTCTCTCTCAAAAATAAACATTTAAAAAAAATTTAAGATTATTCCTCTAAAACCTCCAAACGAGGAACATTTATTTTATTTTATTTTTTATTTGGGTGGAGAGGGGCAGAGCGAAAGGGAGAGGGAGAATCCCAAGCAGGCTCCACGACGAGAGACTCAGTCCTACAACCCTGAGATCACGACCTGAGCCAAAATCAAGAGTCAGATGCTTAACCAACTGAGCCACACAGGTGCCCCAGAACATATTCATTCTTGAACGTCTAAATGCAGAAAGCCAATGCCTCTGAATCTGCATATTAACTCCCATAAAGGAACAAAGAAACAAGTGTAAGTATTTATTACCACAGCAAGAAAGAGAGGTTCTGAAAAGCTTCTCATCTTCAAGAGACAGGGAATCAGTCAGGACTTACTTGGTTGCAAGTGATAGAAACCCAACCTAAAGTGGTTAAGGAAAAAAAAAAGTGAGTTTATTGGATTTTGTGCTGTAAAATCCCAGGGGTAGAGCTACCTGTTTGAAGGCACAGCTTGTCGCAGGAGCTAAAATGAAGCCACTGCCACCTGGCTCAGCTCTCTGTGTTGGCTTCATTCTGAGTCCACATGGTAATAAGATGGCTGCCGATAACCACAGAGTACTGTCTCCCACGTTCAAGTTCAGTGGAAGAGAAAGCATTTCGTCTCAGTAACTCTTGGAGAAATTCTAGCCTTCATTCTGATTGGATCAAACTGGGTCATGAGTCCATCTTCAAACCCATCCATAAAGGCAAGAACCAGCCTCATGGCCACCTGCTGAACCAATCTGTGTCGGATTTAGTGTTCTGTTGTGAATGGAGCCCATGCAACCTCATGGACTGGGAACGGGAGGGGTTGTTTCCTGAAAGGAAATCCAGGGTCACGGAAAGAAAGGATGCAATGAGTTTTTGGCAGGCAAGATCAGTAAGTGTTCTTAAACATGGCAAATGGGAATGTATAGGGGCTCACCCAGTATGCCTAATTTAAAGCAACATGAAATGTCACTGGCACAATTTCGATTTGATGTATTCAGCCTTTATTGGTTTTAATTTTTTCAAAAGTAGAAATATTCACACAATCTTTCATAAGTCACTACCAATTTCAGCCTGCTTTCTAAAGCAACAGTGTTTTGAGTGAATCCCACCTATTTAAGGAGGGTTTGGTGTTCTAGAATCAGCTTTGCCTCCACTCGGAAGGTTTCCTTCTCTGCCTGTCGATGCTCAGTCAGGAAGACAGAAACCAATCTAGGTATTTGAAACAGGGACAATTGAAGACAGGGAAATGGTGGGACGCCTGGGTGGCTCAGTTGGTTGAGTGTCTGACTTCAGCTCAGCTTATGATCTCACGGTCCCTGAGTTTGAGCCCTGCATCAGGCTCTCTGCTGTCAGCGCAGAGCCCACTGCAGATCCTCTGTCCCCCTCTGCCCTGTTTGCGCTCTTTCAAAAATAAATAAATAAATAAACATTCACAAACAACCAAACAAAAAGATAGGGAGCCAGTCACATAGGGGATGGAGGAGCTGAGAAACCCAGCAGGATGTCAAGGCCACCAGGAGAGTAACAGCAACAGGAAGACACCGATGCCCCATGGCAGGAGAAACACAGTGACTGAAGTCCCTGGGGACTGCTGGAGGTGGGGGAGGGGTGGCTGTCCCAAAGGACACGGGAGGACTGCTGCCAGGAGGACCCCACCTGCGGCAGGTGTGGGGCTGGGGGAGGCAGGAAGAGGGGCAATGGCTCCTTCTCCTGCCCTCTCATCTTCAGCCCGTCCTAGATGCCAGAGGACAAGGGAGGCTGGGAGATGTAGTCCCCAGGGATAAAGAGCGAGCAGTAGGAAGGCGCACAGGCAAATAACTGGCACACCTGCCCTCCACACCCACCAGGCCGGGAGGAGTCAGTATGCTTCTAACTCTTCCCCATTCTGCACCCCTCCCACTCCTCGAGTCTGGCTTCAGGGGGCTCTATTATAGGGGGTCTTAAAGGGAGGAGTCACACCTGCCACAAAGCTTATCATCAAGCTTAGGGATAGCGTGTTGTCCATGTTTGCAGTAAGCAGACTCTGGGAGGAACTGCATCATTTTCCTGGTTTTTTTTTTTTTTTTTATCATCAATATTCATGAAAATTTTGCCATGTTCACCTCCTGAAGAAAAGAAAGCCATGACTTGGTCCCAGATATATAGATAGGTCCTCTCCGGAGAACTGTGGACAATTGTACCGCATTTCCCCAGTGACTCAACTGGGCTTTACCGCAAAGCTTGCTGGGAAGTTGAAGGTCATGAGCTCCCCTTCCTATGGTTAAGCCAGAGAGTACGCAGCCCAGTCAAGGTGCAGCTCACGCAAGAGCTGCCTAACAGCAGATTGGTTCAAGGATGAGCTGCACGCTAAGCCAATCCAGTCAGAATCAGTCTTAGGATGTTGGCTGAGAAGGGGGAGACAGAGACGTTTCCTTTCTCTGGAAGGGGTGGTGTGGATTTGTGGTTAAGAGCCTGCCCTTAGGAGCAAGACAGCCTGGGTTCAAATCCCAGCTCCACCCCTTACTCTGAACTCCTGAGAAGGGTATTCAACACACCCTATTTGTAAAGTAGATTTTTATATATATAAATATATATATTTAGTCATCTCTATACCCAACGTGGGACTCGAACTCATGACCCTGAGAGGAAGAGTCGTATGTTCTTCCAACTGAGCCAGCCAGGCACACCCCTATTTGTAAAATAAAGATAATTAGGGTACCTACCCTAAACTTGTTGTAACAATAAAATAAGCTAATATAGATAAGAAAGCACTTTGTACAGTGTGTGGAACATCAGTGCCCAAGAAGTCTTAGCTGTCACTGTTGGGTGACACCGGGAACGTATGTGGCTACTGAGAAGGAATCCGTCCTGAGGGCCATGGAGCTGCTGGATTCAGCCGGACCTGAGGCACGCCAGCCGCGAGATTTCCAGTGAATTTCCTGATCATCCAGACCAGTTTGGGTTGTTTTAGATACTTGCAGCAGGAAGAGTCCTAACTGATCCCCCCATGATGTGACCTTGGGCAAGTCGTGTAGTTCTCGGAGCCTCAATTTCTTTATCCATACGATGGAACTGATAATATCTGAGAATGGAGAGAGACCTCTGTGTACCAGGTCCCTTTCTCACCACCAGGCACGAAGATTTTTGTGCCTTCACATACATTCTCATCAACACTCTCTCAATGACCTCCACCCTTGGAAAGCATTTCAATACTCCCTTCCAGTCCTTCCTATCACACACCCACCCATGGGCACCCCAACACATACTCTCCTGTTGTATTCTTCAACCCCACTCTTCCCATCCAGCCCTCCATCCCAAGACTCGGCCCTTCCGGGACCCAGCCTCTTGGCTCACCTACCCCTACCCTGTTCCCTTCCTGCAGTTCCACTGTCCAGATAGGGCCAAACCTTCCTGCCCCAGACTGGAACAATCCCTACCAGATTCCCCCTCCCAGGAAGTGCAACAGAGGCCAGAGTCAGGAAGTGACTTTAATGTCTCAGGAGCTGGACTTTGAGCAAGATGGGGACTCTCCAGGCCCGTGGCCCCCAGGGAGGCAGGGAGGGGTGGCCGTGACCAGCCTGCATCTTTTTCTAAATCAAATGGCACCGGCGGGAACAGGTCGGGTCCTTGGAGATGCACTTCAAGCCCCACTGGCAGGGGCATATGATGTTGATGCTTCCCTTGGTCTGCGGGAGATGGGAACAAGGGTTGGGGGTCACTAAGGTAAAGGGGAGAAGGGAGTTTAAACAGCTTGGGGAGCAGGAGCAAGTGAAGGGGTGAGCAGCCCCCTGCAGCGTTGGGACCATAGACAAGTTAATGAGCTTCTTGGTTTCAGTTTCCTCATCTGTCCAAGGGGGATAATAATAGTAACCCACCTCACAGGGTGATGTGAGAACTAAATAAAACAGAGCAAGGGCCCATAAAGAAAAGACCCTCTGGCCACCTCAGCTGTTGAGTCAGGGGCCTGACAGGTTCCTTACAGCACCGGCAGCTCCCCAGACAGGGACCTGGAGGCCAGCCCATTCTTCCTAGAGAGCTCTGGGCCCAGGGCCCAACAAGAAGAGAGGAGCAGTAACATGACGTCCTGCACATTTTGCATGTCCACCAGCTCATAACCCAGCTCCAGTGAACACTGTGGTTGCCGGGATGACCTGGTGAGGTTGTTACTTTAGCCCCATTTTACGGATGAGGAAACTAAGGCTGAGAGAGCAGAAGTGACCTGGCCGAAGTGGCAAAGACAGGGCTTGAAAAACTCAGGATTTAAACTCAGGCCCGGGGCGCCTGGGTGGCGCAGTCGGTTAAGCGTCCGACTTCAGCTCAGGTCACGATCTCGCGGTCCGTGAGTTCGAGCCCCGCGTCGGGCTCTGGGCTGATGGCTCAGAGCCTGGAGCCTGTTTCCGATTCTGTGTCTCCCTCTCTCTCTGCCCCTCCCCCGTTCATGCTCTGTCTCTCTCTGTCTCAAAAATAAATAAACGTTAAAAAAAAAAAATTAAACTCAGGCCCAACTCCAAAGCTACGGTCCTGCCGCTGCAGTGCTTTGCCCCTCTCCAGAAATGAGGTCATTGTGGCAAGGAGGTGGCGATCAGTAGGGAAAAGGTCTTCTCCCATCTACTTGGCCGCAGTGATGTTAGGGTAGGGAATACTCATTCAACAAACATTCGTTGAACACCTACTATGGGCAGATACTAAGCCCAGGGTGGGTAAGGGCTCGACCAGCCCTTGAAGAGCTCCAGCCAGTGGTGGAGGCAGACACAAAACACGGCAAACCAGGGAGAGCCACGCTGTGCCGAGGGTATGAGCTCATGGGAGCTCCAAGCAGAGAAGGCTTCTCAGAGGAGGTGGCTGGAGGTGTACCGCAGGACCAGTAGGAGCTTGCCGGGTGGAGGAAGGGGAAAAGGCACTCCAAGCAGAGCGTGAAGAAGCAGCGGCGGCAGCCACCTGGGTTTTGTTAACCTTCCCCACCCTTCCGGCCAGAGGGGGCCGCCCCAGCCCAGAGGCTCACCTGGGGCAAGCACAGCCTGGCTACTCTAGCCTTGGGGGCACAGAGAGCACCCCTGTTGTTCAGGTCCATCAGGCAGCAGTCACTGACACACTCAGAGTGGTGGGAGCACTCAGCCCCATTCATCTGTGAGGACAACTCTTGTGTCACCAGCCCTCTCACTGTGTGGGAAAGTGAGGGGGGATTCCTGGTGCCTTGCCAAGGCCCCCGGGGGCCAGGAAGGGAAGCCAGGAGATGATCACCGCCAGGTGCCACCCCCTCTACACCCACTCCAGCAGCACTCAGAGGAGCAGGAGAGGAAGGGGGACTGGTACCTCTCTCTCTGCCTCTCCTTTCCTGGGCCTCCCTCCCCCAGTGCTGGGGGAGCATATACTCCCAGATCACGCTTTGGCAGGGGCGGGGGTGGGAAGAAAAGGAGGGAGTGAAAGATGGGGAAGGGAAGGAACAGTCATTGTGCTTAGGAGAGGGGAAGGAGGAATAGGGCAGGTTGCTGAGGCGTGGCTGGCTGGACGAGTGGGCTCAGGGGAGAGAGGGCAGGATGCTGGTCAGAAGACCACTTTCTTTGACCTCGGGGGCCACAGGGAGGTGAAGTAGGGCTTTGACACCCTTCCGCGGACACATCAAGCTTCCAGCCCTGGGAACAAGTCCCCATTTTGGGGTGGTATCCACCCCCACCCCCCACTTCTGTCTCCAAACCCAACTGATACCTCCTGGCTGGTCTATGATGCCACCGCCACCACCCTCTACTGTAGTGGAAGGTTCCAGACGTTCTTTGACTCACCTTCATGAACTTCTTCTTGTGAAAGGGCCAGAACTTGCCCTGGTAAGGGAGCAGGACCCCCATGAGGAGCAAGAAGGCTGTGGCCATGGGCCTGAGCATGGAGCTTGGAGGCTCAGGTCGGACTCCTGAGGGGCCACGGGGTGGGGGCGGGATGAGGGGGAATACCCTGTGCCTAGCATGTGACCTGGCGCCCCAGGGCCCCGCCCTAGCCTGGGGGTGGAGGGTGGTGAAGTTAATGGTCACACGCTGCTCAGGAGCTGAGGCAGAAGGGCCTGAAGCCCTTTCTAGCACCGCAGAGGAGTCTCCCAGGCCCTAGGGAGCACTGCAAGGTATTCAGTGACACCCGGATTCAAGCCTTGGACAGGCTGGATTGTAGATATTAGGGGCTCTAGGGGCCTCCATATGCATTACTTCCAAACTGAAAAAAAAAAAAAAAAGAAAAAAAACCTGTGAAATAAAATTTTTGGAAAAATTATACAAAGTTGATATACTGAAACGAAAATAGCTTTCTTCTTCTTCTTCTTCTTCTTCTTCTTCTTCTTCTTCTTCTTCTTCTTTGAAAATAGGTTCCTTCTTAATAGTCTCACTCTCTCTTTCTCTCTCTGTCCTTGGTGCCCCAAATTGTCCCCCACCCCTTATCTTTTGAAGAAGCCAGTACTCCCCGCCCCCTTCTGCTTCTCACACCCTCTCCAGGTCCAGTGTTCTCATCTGTAAGAATCAGGAGGTAAGACAAGATGGTCCCCAAGACCTAGGACTTGTGCAGTCCTAATGAGTTGATTGTCTCAGAATTTGTCTGTGAATTGTATGAAAGTCAGGGCATGGGGGACAAAATGGAAGGGAGGAGAGAGGAAGACCCAGAAAGAAGAGGGGGGCTAAGGGAGAGCTGCATGTAGCAATCAGTGGAGTTTCCAGGGAGGTGAGCCTTCCTCGGGATGGCCCTCTCCATGAAACTCCCACTTGACCCCACCCTTGCCTGCTTCTCTTTTTAAACATTTGCTCTAAGAAATTTATTTATTGGGGGAGGGGTGGGGTAAGGGGCAGAGAGAGAGGGAGGGGCAGGGAGAGACTCCCAAGCAAGCTCTGAGATGCCTGCATGGAGCCCCACCTGGGGCTTGAACCCACAAACTGCAACAAACTGAGAGGTCATGACCTGAGCTGAAATCAAGAGTTTGTTGTTTAACTGAGCCACCCAGGTGCCCCTAAAAATTTGCTCTTAAGAAGCGATATGAGGGGCACCTGGGTGACTCAGTCAGTTAAGTGTCTGACTTCGTTTCAGGTCACGATCTCACTCTTCCTGAGTTGGAGCCCCACGTTAGGCTCTGTGCTGACAACTCAGAGCCTGGAACCTGTTTCAGATTGTGTCTCCCTCTCTGTGTCTGCCTCAAGCCACTTGTGTGCGCTCTCTCTCTCTCTCTCTCTCTCTCAAAAATAAACATTAAAAAAAAAAAAAAGAAGAGCTATGAGGGGCGCCTGGGTGGCTCAGTCAGACATCAGACTTCAGCTCAGGTCATGATCTCAAGGTTCACGAGTTCAAGCCCCAAGTTGGGGCCTGTGCTGACAGCCCAGAGACTAGAGCCTGCTTTGGATTCTGTGTCTTCCCCCTCTCTGCCCCTCCCCCACTCATACTCTGTCTCTCTCTGTCTCTCAAAAATAAACAAACGTTAAAAATTTTAAAAAAAAGGGCCGGTGGTATGAGAAGCCCTGCCTTGGTAGGGGTTGCTAAAGATGTAATTATGCCTCCTCCCAAACTCATATGTTGAAGCCCTGACCCCCAGTGGGATAATATATGTAGAGATGGGGACTTTGGGAGGTGGTTAGGTTTAGATGAGGTCATGAGGGGTCCCTCCTGAGGAGATTAGTGCCCTCATGAGAAGAGACACCAGAGCAGTACTTGGCTGGCTCACTTGGTAGAGCATGCTACTCTTGATCTCAGGGTCATGAGTTCAAGACCCACGTTTGGCACAGAGATCACTTTAAACAGAGAAGGAGAAGGAGAAGAAGGAGAAAAGACACCAGAGAGCTTGCTGTCTCTTTGTCTCTGTCATATGAGGACACAGCAAAAAATGCAGCCATCTCCAAGCCAAGAAAAGAGCCCTCACCAGAACCCAACTATGCTGACACTGTGATCTGGGGCATCTGGTTTTCAGAACTGTGAGAAATACATCTCTGTCATTTAAGCTACCCAGTCTAGGATATTTTGTTACGGCAGCTGAGCTGACTAATATAGGGGCCTTAACTCTTTTCTCTAAGAATAACAGCTTCCATGGCACTCAAAGTTTTGGATCCACTGTCTCAATTAGCCCTATATTTGTCAGGTCAATTAACACTAGCTGTCACAACAGAGAACTCCTGAAATTTTGGTGGCTTGGCACAATAATGTTTTATTTACCACTCGTGTGAAGTCTGATATGGGACAGAAGACCTTTCTTCCATCTTGTAACTACACTATCTGGAAGATTGGCTTCTGGGGTCATTCTGGAAGGTGGAAGAGAAAGATGGAGGAAGTATATGGACACTTAAATGCCTCAGCCAAGAGTGACATATGCCTCTTCCACTCAGTGACCATTGACCAGAACTAGTCACATGACCTCAACCTTCTTCAAGGGGGGGGGGGAATTCAAGGGAATCCTGGAATATTTAGTGTATTCAGTCATTTCTGCTACCTCTTATCCCCATTTTACAGATGAGGAACCCAAAGATTCCCAAATCTGTGCCCAAATAACACAATTAAGTCACGGAGCCAGATATAAACCCAGGGCATTCTAGCTATTAAGCCCAAGCTCTTACAATTGTCCTGTACTGCCTTGGGTGGCCAGAAGTCTTTGTTCCCATAAAGGGATTCCTGTCATCAAGGTGTCCTCTCTCTCCAGCAGTCATGGTCTCTCACTGTCTTCAGACTCTTGTTCTTCTGCTTTGGTCAGCTAGTTACCATGAAGCTCGCCACATCTCCCAGCTCCACTGTGAACTAGAGGGGATCCCCAGGCACTAATAATTCTTTGCACAGAGTTACCTCCTTCCCTGTGGTATCTGGTTGTGCCCTTGTGAATGCTAGATAATTGGAAAAATATTGTTAACTGCCCAGGAAAGGGCAGTTTTGGAGGCAAGAGGCCAGAAGCTGTGTATCAGGATTGGCAATTTGGGGTTCTTGATCTGGGGTCCAAGAGCCCCTGGGAAGTTTATTGAAGGCCCTGAGAGGATGGTGGAGCCCCTGGAATTCTATGTGCATGGCTTAAAAAAATTTTTTAAGACATAGGGCCACAGTTTTCCTCAGAAATGATTTGAGACTGGTTCAGAAACTTTTTTTTTTTTTAAGTTTATTTTGAGAGAAAGAGTACATGTGCATGTGCGTGAGCAATGGAAGGGCAGAGAGAGAGAATCCCAAGCAGGCTCTGCACTAACAGAGCAGAACCTGACACAAGGCTTGATCTCATGACCCTGGGATCATGACCTGAGCCCAAATCAAGAGTCGGACACTTAACTGACTGAGCCACCCAGGCGTCCCAGAACTTTCATTTTAAAGTGAGGAAACTGAGGACCAGAGAAGGAAGGGACTTCCACAAGTGACTCAGTAGAGCCAGGCCTAAACCCTGGGCTCTAGACTCCAAGCCCTGCACTCTTTCTTCTATACCAATGACTTGTCTCCCAAATCCAGCTGGCGCTAGTCAAAGACACAAGTCCAGGACACCCGTGCAGTATGAAGAGGGGTGGGAGCCAGATCACCAGGGTGTTCAGAGCTGGGGTGTGGGAGTGGTTGCTGAGCCACCTGATCTTCGAGTGCGGCCACGGCCCTGCCCATTGGCCAGGGCCCAAACATGGCCACCCCAGTCTTGTATGATGAGAATGGAAGTCTGTCCAGAGCAGGGGGACACCTTGCTGGTGGACCTCCATAATCTCCCCCTGTCCCCTTTCCCTGTCCCTTCATTTCCCTCCTCTGACATCCTCCAGTATCTTTCTTCTTTCCTGCATCTTTCTGGTGGTTTCCATGACAATGTTCTCACTGGTCTACAGCAAAATGATGAAAATAAGAGTAACATAGGGCTTTTGTTAAAAATAAATATATTTAATTTAAAGAATGAGTCTGTGTTCTGAAATCATGTCCTTCCTCCTTTTTTTGGTGTTTTTATGATACAAGGTGGAAGAGAAAGATGGAGGAAGCATACGGACACTTAAATGCCTCAGCCAAGAGTGACATATGCCTCTTCAGTTTTCCATGTCGTAGTAGTTAAATACATGTTGTGAATATATACACGCAAATTCTGTTGGTCCCCAATGTTTTTTGGAAGTTTTATCAGTCTATGAGATCCAAAATAAAATTCTGGAGAAAACTGATGTAGTGGAAATTGTCTCTTACTCAATTCATCCCTGAGGGGGCTCTCAGGGTGATCTGGGGAGAACGATGAACAAGTAGGTGCCTGAAAGAGTTTGAGACCTGAAGACAGCACAGCCAAAGCTTCCTAGAGAAGACAGGCAGTGGAGAATATTTGGAGGTGAAGGGGTGGAGACACCACGGTCATACATAGAACACCCAGGACAGCCCTGGATGCCAGCAGAAGGGGGTAGTGCTCTTTTTCAAAGCCTTGAAGGGAGACTAGGACTCAGGCAAGCAGAAAATAAAGGCTTTCCAAGCGGGGGTCCAGAGTGAGCAAAGATTTGGAGGTAAGAATGAGCAGAGCACAGTGAGGACAAGCTGTCTGCTTGTGGAAAAAACAGAATGCAGTCAGGACAGTCAGTGCTTTGGGAAACTTGGAGGCCATGAAGGTAACCCCAGTTGAGGTGGCTCCTAAATGGAAAACTGTGCTGGTGGTGGCAACGGGGAGATGGGAGATTGCTGGTTCCTGGGGAATGGGGATGGATGTTGGCAGGCAGAAACACAGATATGGAGAATACCCCAAGTTGTGACACATGAGGATTGCTCTAGATTCAGGAAAGGTTCCCCCCGGGACTAGGAATGAGTCATAGACGTGATCGTTTAACCAGGGGAATGCCAAAGGAAGGATACTCAGAAATATGTGCCCATGGCCTCCCATCCCTCCAAAACCTTAAGCTACAATCCACAGATCATGAATTTCAATCACTTTTTTTTTCAACTAAAAGAGATACACTTTATATTGTTATTCAGACAACCAGTAGATATTCTTAGCATCCATTCCAATTGGCTGATGTCTGTGTCATGCTGGTGGTTGAATATTTGGATTATCACCATTGCAAATGTGTGTGTGTGTGTGTGTGTGTGTGTGTGTGTGTGTATACACATGTATAATGTGTGTATATGTGTATGGAACTGAAGTTTCACAAATAATACTTACATTTACTATATATGATCTGTTCTAAGATTATTTATTATATTCCATCTTTTAAAAATGTTGATTAGAATCCACCAAATTGAATCTGCAAAACAATTAACATGATGCATCACATCAATAAAGGACAAGAACCATATGATCCTCTCAATAGATGTAGAGAAAGCATTTCACAAAATACAGCATCCTTTCTTGATAAAAACCCTCAAGAAACTAGGGATAGAAGAATCGTGCCTCAACATCATAAAAGCCATATATGAACAACCCAACGCTAATATCATCCTCAGTGGGGAAAAACTGAGAGCTTTCCCTCTAAGGTCAGGAACAAGACAGGGATGTCCACTGTCACCACTGTTATTCGACATAGTATTGGAAGTCTTAGCCTCAGCAATCAGACAATGCAAAGAAATAAAAGGCATCCAAATCGGCCAGGAGGAAGTCAAACTTTCACTCTTCGCAGATGACATGATACTCTATATGAAAAACCCAAAAGATTCCACCAAAAACAGCTAGAACTGATTTCATGAATTCAGCAAAGTTGCAGGATATAAAATCAATGCACAGAAATTGGTTGCATTCCTATTCACCAACAGTGAAGCAACAGAAAGAGAAATCAAGGAATCGATCCCATTTACAATTGCACCAAAACCCATAAAATACCTAGGAATAAATCTAACAAAAGAGGTGAAAAATCGATATGCTGAAAACTATAGAAAGCTGATGAAAGAAATTGAAGAAGATACAAAAAAATGGAAAAAGATTCCATGCTCCTGGATAGGAAGAACAAATATTGTTAAAATGTCGATACTACCCAAAGCAATCTATAGATTCAATGCAAGCCCTATCAAAATAACACCAGCATTCTTCACAGAGCTAGAGCAAATAATCCCAAAATTTGTATGGAACCAGAAAAGACCCCGAATAGCCAAAGCAATTCTTGAAAAGGAAAACCAAAGCAGGAGGCATCACAATCCCAGACTTCAAACTATACCACAAAGCTGTAATCATCAAGACAGTATGGTACTGGCACAAGAACAGACACTCAGATCAATGGAACAGAATCGAGAACCCAGAAATGGACCCACAAACGTATGGCAACTAATCTTTGACAAAGCAGGAAAGAATATCCAATGGAAGAAAGACAGTCTCTTCAGCAAGTGGTGCCAGGAAAACTGGACAGCGACATGCAGAAGAATGAACCTGGACCACTTTCTTGTACCATACACAAAAATAAACTCAAAATGGATGAAATACCTAAATGTAAGACAGGAAGCCATCAAAATCCTCCAGGAGAAATCAGGCAAAAACCTCTGTGATCTTGGCCGCAGCAACTTCTTACTCAACATGTCTCCAGAGGCAAGGGAAACAAAAGCAAAAATGAACTACTGGGACCTCATCAAAATCAAAAGCTTCTGCACAGTGAAGGAAACAATCAGCAAAACTAAAAGGCAACCGACAGAATGGGAGAAGATATTTGCAAACGACATATCAGATAAAGAGTTAGTATCCAAATCCAAAATCTACAAAGAACTTATCAAACTCAACACCCAAAAAACAAATAATCCAGTGAAGAAATGGGCAAAAGACATGAATAGACACTTCTCCAAAGAAGACATCCAGATGGCCAACCGACACATGAAAAAATGCCCAGCATCACTCATCGTCAGGGAAATAGAAATCAAGACCACAATGAGATACCACCTTACACCTGTCAGAATGGCCAACATTAACAACTCAGGCAACAACAGATGTCGGCGAGGATGCGGAGAAAGAGGATCTCTTTTGCATTGTTGGTGGGAATGCAAGCTGGTGCAGCCACTCTGGAAAACAGTATGGAGGGTCCTCAAAAAATTAAAAATAGAACTACCCTATGACCCAGCAGTTGCACCACTAGGCATTTATCCAAGGGATACAGGTGTGCTGTTTCCAAGGGACACATGCGCCCCCATGTTTAAAGCAGCACTATCAACAATGGCCAAAGTATGGAAAGAGCCCAAATGTCCATTGATGGATGAATGGATAAAGAAGATATGGTATATATATATATATACATATATATATATATATATGTATATATATATATATATATATATATATATATACACACACACAATGGAACATTCCTCGGCAATCAAAAAGAATGAAATCTTGCCACTTGCAACTACGTGGATGGAACTGGAGGGTATTATGCTAAGAGAAATTAGTCAGTCAGAGAAAGACACAAATCATATGACTTCACTCATATGAGGACTTTAAGAGACAAAACAGATGAACATAAGGGAAGGGAAACAAAAATAATATGAAAACAGGGAGGGGAACAAAACAGAAGAGACTCATAAATATGGAGAACAAACTGAGGGTTACTGGAGGGGTTACCAGTGGGAGGGGGGATGGGCTAAATGGGTAAGGGGCATTAAGGAATCTACTCCTGACATCATTGTTGCACTATATGCTAACTAATTTGGATGTAAAATTTAAAAAAAATAAAAGAAAAAAAAAAAAGAATCCACCAAATTGATTTCACCACCCACTTGTGGTCTGCGTCAATTACTCTACCCCTCTGTTGAGTCCAGCTGGTCTGACTGCCCAAGTCATTGTGGACATCTCAGCAATCTCCATTTGCCCATTGATTCATTCACTCAACAAACATTTAGTGACACCTGCTCTATGGTAGGCACTTCCTCATCAGGCTTCAGTTGCAGATAACAGACACAATCGTACCTACTCTAAACAGGAAGGGATGTAATACAGATAACTGAGGGCTTACAAAATCATTGAAATTCAGGACTGGAGGAGTGAGATCCAGACTGAGCCTCCAGGAATGCAACCCAACAAACACTGCAGACCTGATCTGCCAGGGAAGCTACTAACTCAGCCACCATCAGGAAGGTTAAGAGTCAGGAGGCCATCACTACAACTGTTGGCGCAAGGAACACACACCTTAGCTGTGACCTCAGGATCAGGAAGCTGCCATCAAGATCATTGCCTGTGTCTGCTACATCTGTCCTAGCCAAAAGAGAGAATGTCTCCCACACAAATACCTCTGCCCCATTTAACCCCATTCACGTTAGTTCTCAGGCAGCGCGTGTGATCAGTGATACCAAAATCACATCTGGGGTCCTGGGTGTGATAGCCTAATGTTTCACTTTCCAGCCTGGCTATATAGGAAGACACACCAGGACAAGGTGGAACGAAGCTACACAAGCCAGTCGACAGCAGCCCCGCTCCGACAAAATGTCTGGAAGCAACCCCGGTTACCTGGATGGTGTGAAGGTAGGTTTCTACTTCCTGTCTGAAAACTTTTCAATTTTTACAGCTGCACGTCACTTTGACTGACAACCTATGCTTTTTCTTTCTCTGCTTTTTTTTTCATATATATTTAATGTGTTAGGTTTTTTAAAATCATAAATTCAGGGGCGCCCGGGGGGCTCAGTCGGTTAAGCGTCCGACTTCGGCTCAGGTCATGATCTCGCGGTTCGTGAGTTCAAGCCCCGCGTCGGGCTCTGTGCTGATGGCTCAGAGCCTGGAGCCTGTTTCGGATTCTGTGTCTCCCTCTCTCTCTGACCCTCCCCTCGTTCATGCTCTGTCTCTCTCTGTCTCAAAAATAAATAAAGGTTAAAAAAAAATTTTTTTAAATCATAAATTCAATGGCCAGGGTTTTTCCTCTCCTCTGGGAATTTGGGTGGGGGGGCGGGAAGTGTCATGCCCCACAACCTTCCCCTTTACCAACTGCACTGTTTTTATGCACCCATCCTGGCCTACTCTCTGGCAGGTGAGTGGAAGCTCCTTTTTTACTTTCTTCTAGCAACAATCAAGAGAGAATGTTCCTTCCCTCTGCTCTCTGCCATCATCAACCTTGCTCACCGTAACTTGAACTTGCCCATCCCCTCTAGCCTTCCATGGTAATCATAAAACAATCCCTAAAAACAGTTGCTTCACAGATAAAAGATGGCATCTGCCACTTGCGGAAACCGAGGCAAGGGATGGTCCTGGGAAAGATGGGCAGGTAGATGAGCTCGCCTCACCTTTCTGTGTCCTCTGATGGACCAAACTCACTCTCCCCACTGGTACCCAGCTCTGTGCTCACCTGCCAGCACCTATTTAAGAGGATACAGTAAGAGCACTCAGAGCTCAATAAATGTTTGTCTCATAAATAAACTGTAAAACAAATCACTGGTAGTGTCATCTCTTTGCCAAGACAGGGATGTAGGGTATACATATAGGTTTAGCCATGGTAAAATAAACAACAGAATAAATGGCTTAATGTCAGATAGGGGTTCATTTCTCTTGCATGTAATGTTCCCGGTGTGCATAGTCCAGGACTGATATGGCATCTCCATAGTCCCTGAGTCCTCCCTTTAAGGACTCTTCCATTCCGACGACCAGGTGTCGTCACATGGCCACACCTAGCTGCAAGGGAAGCTGGGAAATGCAGTGTCTGTTCTAGGCAGCCATGTGGTCTGATAACAATGAGGAATGGCTGCAGTCTAGCAGTCTATGTTGTATGTGTATGTGCCAGAGGTATGCCTACTAATTCCATAAGGTGCATTCCCGCTCAGGCCCAAGAGTCCTGCCTCTAATCTCCTTAATCATGCAATCTCCATTCCACACCCTCTCTGCTTCCTGGACTCACATTTGACTCCAGCATCCCCTGGAATATAAGTACACAGGGTGATAGGAGAATGCAGAGGTCCTACAGTGAGGATTCATTTCCCTTTGCCATTCTTTGTCAGCTCAGACTGACAGTGCTGGGCCAAACACAGTGGCCCACAGGTACACACTTTGGAAACAACAAATACTCGCCAGCCATGTGCCCAGAAGACATCACTGGAGCTCTGTAGCTAGTCTGGATGATTTCCAGCCTTAGGAAATAGGATTCGTTACACAGTGCCTCTTCCCCACCTGCCGATAACGTGACCTGGGGTACTTCCAGCCTCAGGGAATTTCCTATAAGGTTTTACCCAGGGCTCAAATCTGAGGAATCAGTTCACTCCCTTGGAAGTAGCTGAGGTTCTCACACTTGCTCTGGTGGCTTAGACCTTCTGGTGCTCTCTACAGAACACCAGGAAATGGCAAAAGATGTAATCCAAGTTCATGAACTCCGCTCTCTTTCTCTGCCTTCCTTCCCTCTTCTCACTCTGTTGTACGTATCTAGGTCACTGCTTCTCAGACAACAATACATAAACTATTTTAAGAAATCACATTTCCATGCTCTTCTATTATTATTTGTTTGCCCCATGCTCATTCATTTTGAAACGTGTTACTCATCAGCCGATAAGCTGTAGCAAGTGCCAAACACTTGGGAGAAAAATACCTACTCACTTAACTCTTTCCTCCACTTAGTTTCAGCTATGGGACTCCTGGCCCAACTCATGGAAAAGAGGTGTTTTAAGGTGGCAATGACTGTGAAACCCTGGGAGAGTGGGGTTTAGAGGAGAGGAAGGCAGTAGAGGGGAAGAGGGACCTCCTAGGCTGGGTTGTGGATTTACCAAATGACTCGGTAGGCCAGTGTCATGGAGGAGGAAAGCTCTCTCTCCACTCACTTCTTATTCCTCTCAAAGGAAACCATATCATGTTCCAGGACATTCTGATGGCCATGGTTTCTTGTAGGCAGGGATCATAGGCATTAAGGTCCCACACCTGAGTGTACTCTTGTGGATTTTTGTTCTCATTTTCATTCTGAAAGAAGAGAACCCACCCAGTGACTGGTCCCATGAAATAGTCATTTGTTGTATTTGTTTCCTATTGTTGTATAACAAATTACCCCAAAGCTTAGTGGCTTAACACATCATTTCTTAGTTCACAGTCTGTGTGTGTCAGGAATCCAATCACAGTGTAGCTGGGTCCTCTGGTTCTGGGTCCCTCACAAGGCTCCAGTCAAGGTGTTGGCTGGGGCTGTGGTCATCTTCAGGCTCGGCTGGGGTGGGTCTGCTTCCAAGCTTCCTCAAGTGGTGGTTGACAGGTTTTGGCTCCTTGCAGGATCTTGGACTGACAGACTCGGTTCTTCACAGACTTTGGCCTGAGTCCGGCCAGGGTTCCTTGCCATGTAGTCCTCTCCATAAAGAACTCACAGCATGGCAGCTGGCTTCATGAGCACAAGCAAGTGAAAGGTAAGAGAGAATGGAAGCAAGATGGAAGGCATAGTCTTTTGTAACCTAATCTAAAGAGTAACAGTCTCTTGGGGCGCCTGTGTGGCTCAGTCAGTTAAGTGTCTGACTGCCGATTTCCGCTCAGGTCATGATCATATCGTTCCTGAGATCAAGCCCCACACTGGGCTCTGTGCTGCCAGTGTGGAGCCCGCTTCTCTCTCTCAAAAATAAAGTTTTAAAAATAACAGTCTCTTCCTTTGCCATCTTCTGTTGGTTAGAAGCAAGTCACTAAGTCCAGATTACATTCAAGGGAGGCAGATTATAGAAGGGCATATTTAGGAGTGGGGATCATTGGGGTTATTTTATTTATTTATTTATTTTTCAATTTTTATTTTTTAAAGATGCCTTTGAGTATCTTTTTTAAAAACTTTTATTAATCTTTATTTATTTTTCAGAGAGAGACAGAGTGTGAGCAGGGGAGGAGCAGAGAGAGAGGGAGACACAGAATCCAAAGCAGGCTCCAGGCTCTGAGCTGTCAGCACAGAGCCCAACGCAGGGCTTGAACTCACGAACTGTGAGATCATGACCTGAGCCGAAGTCAGACGCTCAACCAACTGAGCCACCCAGGTGCCCCTGGGGTTATTTTAGAAGGCTGTCAACCACACTTGCCATCTCTTATTATTGGCATAAAAGTTATATTTGCTGGGACACCTGGATGGCTCAGTTGGTTAAGTGTCCAACTCTTGATTTCAGCTCAGGTCATGATCTTGCTGTTTTGGGGATTGAGGCCCACGTTGGGCTCCACACTGGGTGTGGAGCCTGCTTGGGATTCTCTCTTCCTCTCTCTCTGTCCCTCCCCCACTCTTTCTCTCTCTCAAAATAAACATTTAAAATTTTTTTTAATGTTTATTTTTTTGAAAGAAAGAGAGACAGAGCACAAGGGGGGGAGGCGGCGCAGAGAGAGAGGGAGACACAGAATCCAAAGCAGGCTCCAGGCTCTGAGCTGTTAGCACAGAGCCCGACGTGGGGTTCAAACTCACAAACTGTAAGATCATGACCTGAACTGAATGAAGTCGGATGCTTAACTGACTGAGCCACCCAGGTGCCCCAATAAATAATCTTTAAAGCTTTATTTGCTGGTGATAAAAGGATTTCTATTTCACAAAAGAGAAATCAATCTCTCTCCTTTTTTTTGTTTCTTTACTCATAACAGTGACTCTGGAGTTCTTATTGCTTTGGGCTCAGGGAGCAGGCTGGTGGTAACGTGAGTTAAGAGAGAAGGAGAGGTTCTGCTTTAAGTCTTAGGACAAAGCCAGGGACTCCAGCTCCATTTGCTTGAGAACACTGTGCTGGGATCTTGCTGGAAGTCATCTCGTGGAGACAGCTGAAATTCCCTGATCTCTGCCTCCTTTAGGAAATCAGTTACAGGAGTAATTGGCAGTCTGGCTCGCTAACTATCATCTACCAGCAAGCCAGCCCCTACATAGTCCCATCCGAGGGAAACTGATTGGTTTCCCTTTTGGTAAAATTCTCCACCTTCCTTCCTTCTTCTCATTCTATTGTATGTATCTAGGCCACTGCATCTCAGACAACAATACATAAGCTATTTTAAGAAATCACATTTTTAATTTTTTTTTTAACGTTTATTTATTTTTTTGGGACAGAGAGAGACAGAGCATGAACGGGGGAGGGGCAGAGAGAGAGGGAGACACAGAATCAGAAACAGGGTCCAGGCTCTGAGCCATCAGCCCAGAGCCCGACGCGGGGCTCGAACTCACGGACCGCGAGATCGTGACCTGGCTAAAGTCGGACGCTCAACCGACTGCGCCACCCAGGCGCCCCTAGAAATCACATTTTTAAAAACGTTTTCCTATTATTATTTCTTTGCTTCTTGCTCATTCATTTTGAAATCTGTCGCTCATCCGCAGAGAAGCTGTAGCAGGTGCCACACGTTTCTCACCCTGGAAAGCTCTTTCCTCTTTCCTCTCCCCACCCTCTCCTCTCTGGAGATCCAAGGCAAGCCTCTCACTTCTATGAAGCCTTCTCAGAATCAACTGAAAAGATGGAAAGAGATGTTTCCTTGGAAATGTAATTGCCTGCAGGTGAAAGAAGTCTGCAGGTAAGGAAACAAGCTAAACATCTGGAAGGAAAGCTGAGGGAAGGGATAATATGGCAGCTATGAATTATGAAATTTCCCTTCTCCTTGGAAGAGAACCTCTGTAGGGGGAGACAGATGCATCCCGCTGCTAAGCACACAGTAGGTGTTCCATTAGTCCTTTTTGATTAATGCCTTCTGCGGTGGTTCTTCAGTGTTCACAAATTCTTTACCACTCCTCCCTTCAAAAGGCAGAGCCTAATTCTCCCTTCCTTAAATGTGGGCTGGATCAGCGAATGACTTGTAATGAATAGAATATGGTGGACTGAGAATGTATGACTTCAAGTTAGGCCAGAAAGAGTACCGCAGTTTTTGCCCCGCTTTCTCTTGGATGATCCACCCTAGGAGAAGCCAGCTGCTATGCCACTAGGACTCTCAAGCATCTCTGTGGAGACAGACAAAGTGAGGTCTTCTGCCAACAGCCAGCATCAACTTGCCAGCCAAATAAATGAGCCATCTTGGAAGCGGATCCTCCAGCCCCAGTCAAGCCTTCAGATAATTGCAGCCCTGGCCAAAAGTTTGACTGCAACCATAGCTTGACTGGATCCAAACCACCCAGCTAAGATGCTTCAGAATCACCATGAGAGATAACAAATGCTTGCTGATGTTTTAAATTGCTAAGAGGGAGGGATCTGGAGAGACCCAGCAGGAGGAAAAGGTTTTTGTTTTCTGGATCAAGTGCGCTCAGCTGGCAAGCTCCTGTAGTGCAAAGAGCTTCACCCCTGCCCAGTCCCTAGAGTGACCAGCAACGCCAGTAGCTAGGAGCTTCTCCTGACACTGACCCCCGTGGGCAGTAATGTAAGCAGAGAGCCTTCACCTCCAGCAGCATTTGCAGATTCTCCAGCATCCAGCACCCACTGTGCATGTGGCTTCTCCAGCACGAGGCTCCTAGATCATGCATGAGCTCTCTAGCATCAGGCTTCTGCAGTCCATAGAGGCCAGCAGCACCCAGCGGGCAGCAGCTTGCCCTGTACCCTGCCCAGGCAGTTTTCTTTTTTTTTTTTTTTTAATTTTTTTTTTCAACATTTATTTATTTTTGGGACAGAGAGAGACAGAGCATGAACGGGCGAGGGGCAGAGAGAGAGGGAGACACAGAATCGGAAACAGGTTCCAGGCTCTGAGCCATCAGCCCAGAGCCTGACGCGGGGCTCGAACTCACGGACCGCGAGATCGTGACCTGGCTGAAGTCGGACGCTTACCCGACTGCGCCACCCAGGCGCCCCACCCAGGCAGTTTTCTAGCCTTTGGTCTGGCAGCCCCCTGTGAAGAACTTTCCTTGGCATCCCAGAGGGCAGATCTCTGGCAAGTTTCACTCTCATGACAGTACAGTGACTTTTCTGACATCTGTCGAGCCATAGGCTATGTACTCAACAAGGTCTGGAATTCAGCCGTAGTGGGGGATGGGGGGTGCCTCTTCCTTGGGTGCTCTTTCCTCGACCTCAGCCATGGGGGGTAGGGGTTACTCCTAGATCTACTATTCATGTATTCTGTACCCTTTACTCACCAATTCTTTTGTTACTCTAATCACCTGGGGTAATAATTATATTAAAATGTCCCCGTTCAAGTTACTGTGGGGTTTCTCTCTCTTGATCGGACCCAGATTGAGACATTGTGTTTTGTCATAGTTTCTTACACAGCAACAAATAACCAATACACCCCTCCCCATCTCATTGCCCATTGCTAACTCCCCTTTTATTACCATCAGCCAATGGTTACCATGTACCTACGCACAGTAGGCTCTTCCTTCAAGGTTTTTATCAGGAGCCATATATGACCTACCGCAAAAAGAAGAACAAAGTTTTTAACAAAGCTTTAATTAGCCAAATGCCAGATATAAGGATCAGACGTGAAGGGCTGCAGGAAGCAGCAAAGGCTTGTTGGAGAAAGCTCTAGGCTGCAGTAGGGTGTCACCCAACTCTGATGACTCTATAGGACACAGCCCAGTAGAAAGGAAAGAGAAGAGCATTGTAGGTAGGGGGAACATTGTGTCAACAGCCTAGAGGCAAGACCCCATGCGGTAGAAGTAGGGCAGCAGTGACTAGTTCACTCCAGTTTGGCTGGTGAAGAGATTTGACGTGGTAGGCTGATGGCAAGCAAGGTGACCAGATCGTGAAGGTCCTTGAATACAAAGCTAATTCGTTTGGCACCATCATGTAAAAAAGAGGTCCGGTGACCATATCTTTGAGGGCACAACTCAACCTACTTTTGTTGTCAGTACAATTATACTTGTCAGATCACGAGACTTTGCTTTGGAGCTGAGAAAAAGTTCACCATGACGGTTGGGAAGCTGTGAATGTTTTTGAGGATGATGCAGTGTGGCGTTCTGAAATTAGCCTGGAGTGTGTAGGGTCAAAGAGAATGGAGACCAGAATTAGAAAACTCGGGATTCCTGATGTAGGGAATAGGGTAGCAGCAGTGGAAAATGAAGAACTGGGTAGATGTGGGATGTTCTGGATGGTTGGCTGGATGTGGTGGACAGAGGTTGAAGGTGATGCCCAGTACTTAGCTGGTGACATAGGAACAGAGGGAGCTGGCTGAGGAGTGGGTAGGATGATGTTGGCTTTTGACAGGTTCCACTGGGGTCACTGCAGTGTATCCAAGAAGCAGGAAGGAGCCGCCCTCAGGCCTGCACTCAGGAGAGAGACAAGGGCTGATGATTCAGATCTGGTAGTGATGTCCACTCAGAGGTGACAAGTCAGACTTTGGGAGATGGTGATGAGGATGGTCCCCAAGTAGGAACCGGCTCTCTGATCAGCCCATCCTCATCAACAACCCTCCTCCCACCCCCACTGACCCAAGAGATGAGGTCCTGGGTCGGGAATTCAGTGGGGACACATTTCCCCAAGTACTCAGTCCTAAACAGACCCCTAAAAGCCAAAAGCACTGTCTTCCTCAACTGCCACAGATTCTGGATTAGAATCCAGAGTCCGCTCTCATGGGGCTCAGGCCAAGGAATATGAAAGCAAAAAGCTTGAGTCTAGGAGGCTCTAACCCTATTTCTGCCCCAGATCAGTCATGAAACCTTGAGCAAATCACTTTTCCTCTTTGGGTTTGTTTTTTCTTTCAGCAAAATGACAGAGTTGGCCTTAGAATAGACCAGGGTCCTGCCCCTAAGACCACGGGTTCTTTAGCTGGGCCAACATGTTCTTCCTCCTAAATCAAGTAGTAGCAGATAGAACCACTCCAATTTTAGGGTTTTCTCCCATAACGTTTTCTCTTTTTTTAATGTTCATTTATTTTTGAGAGAAAGGGCGACAGAGCATGAGTGGGGGAGGGGCAAAGAGCGAGGGAGACACAGAATCCGAAGCAGGCTCCAGGCTCTAAGCTGTCAGCACAGAATCTGTTGTGGGGATCAAACTCATGAACCATGAGATCATGACCTGAGCCAAAGTCAGACCCTCAACCGACTGAGCCACTCAGGTGCCCCCCGTAATGTTTTCTTAAACCATTAACAACCGCTACTGTTTGTTTTCCAGATAACACAGGTAACACAATGAATGAACACATGGGAAATGCACTATCTGGGAATTCTGAAAATAGGTGATCATATTTGGTTTGACAGTCTTCTTGTTTCTGGAGACTACATGGTTATGGTTTTATATTATTCACATAATCACTCCGGTTTCTTTTTTTTTTTTTTTCCAACGTTTTTATTTATTTTGGGGACAGAGAGAGACAAGCATAAACGGGGGAGGGGCAGAGAGAGGGAGACACAGAATCGGAAACAGGCTCCAGGCTCCGAGCCGTCAGCCCAGAGCCTGACGCGGGTCTCGAACTCCCGGACCGCGAGATCGTGACCTGGCTGAAGTCGGACGCTTAACCGACTGCGCCACCCAGGCGCCCCTCACTCTGGTTTCTAAAGCTAAGTTCTAGTGGCATTTCAGGGTGCTTCTTAGAGAGTTCTGGGACTCCCCGGTGCCTGCAACCCAAAGAGACTGGTCTGCAGACACATAGGACTCAATGCTCTCTAGGACCTTCCCAGTGTCAATCTTTCACTCTCTCAATCTTCGATCTTTGGTGAATACCCTTCGCGTGCAGAACATTGTGTCTTACATTCACTAACTCACATATCCCTCATGTAATCCTCTCAACAGCCTCAGAAGATAAATTCTCTCATTATACAGATTATTATATATGTCATTTTATAGGTGAAGGGACTGAGGCTCACATGGGGTACGTGGCTTGCCTAAAGTCACACAATCAGTACGTGACAGAGCTGTATTTGAACCTGAGAGTCTGATTCCAGAGCTCTCACTCTTCTAATACGCCTGCAATCTCTGTCATTAATGCTTTTTCCACCAAATATTTTCAGTTCTTGGACACATAGTAAGACTGATCTCCCCTACCCTCTATGGCTAGTGAAGTGCGAGCATCATTTCTGGTGTAACTTTTTTTTTTTTTATAATGTTTATTTATTTTTGAGAGAGACAGAGAGACAGAGTGTGACGAGGGGAGGGGCAGAGAGAGAGCGAGACACAGGATCTGAAGCAGGCTCCAGGCTCTGAGCTGTCAGCACAGAACCCGAAGCAGGGCTCAAACTCACCAACCGGGAGATCGTGACCTGAGCTGAAGTCGGTCACTTACCCGACTGAGCCACCCAGGCGCCCCTCTGGTGTAACTTTCAAGAGCCAGTGATCACTGTCACCTTCCCTTTTCCTTCTCTAGGAGTTGTAGATACACAGTGAAGATCCACCCTCAGCCTTGGCCACAGAGAGAAGAGGATTTGGAAGAGACACCTGTCCCTCTATCGCCCCAGCTGTAGGCATGTAGTAGGAATAAGAAATAATCTTGTCAGGGCACCTGGGTGGCTCAGTTGGTTAAGCCTCCAACTCTTGGTTTCAGCTCAGGTCATGATCTCACAGTTCATGAGTTCAAGCCTCACGCCGGGCTCTGTGCTGCCAGTGTGGAGCCTGCTTAGGATTCTTCCTCTCTCTCTCTCTCCCTCTCATTCTGTGTCATTACTGGCCCGTGCTGAGTAAGCCCATGCAATACTGTCTCCTGCTGATTATCTTTGGCCTCTGTCCCCGAGACGTGCCTTCTCCCTAAAACTCCCTTAAAGCACTGGCTCCACATTCAAATTTTAAAAGCAGCAGGGGCAGAAGGGACCTGTCCCCTAAGCAGAGAAGTGGGGACGTGTTCTGGGAGATGCACCCATGCTTTGCCATGCTCCGTGTAGCAATCAGGCCGGCTGAAATCCCCACCCAGCCCCTGGAAGGCCCTAAACAGAAACTGCTCCTCACGCTTTTCTCCCATAGTCATTTATTGGCTCTCCTTAATTTTATTCCCCGCTATTAAAGTAGGAACGGCTGGGCTGGCAGACGGAGGGCCGGACTCCCACATCCTGGGAGCACTGCAGGCTGACTATGACCTTGCAGGCCTGGATCTGAACCTCCTCCTCAGGGTGGATGACCAGAGCGAGCAGCCGGTCTGCCAGTCGTGACTCATCCCCAAAAAGAGCTTCGTGCAGCGACTGTTCATTGTAATGCCACTTCACGGCACGGTAGTGGGGTGAATTCCGGCCCTCACTTAGCCGCTCGGCAAACACCAGGACCTCAAACAGCAGACTCCCTGGCTGTGTGGACTGAAACAGGTTCAGGAAGTTGGCATGCACCTGTGACGGGAGCGGAGCGACAATGGCAAAGAAATCCAAGACAAGTTCTAAAGTTCTTCCATCTTCCTATTGCCTCAGCTCCCCAGTACCTAAGCTTCAGATTCAACTGAATAGGATTTTTGTAGTTTTCCTTTCATTATCATTCTCTAACACAACAGCAATGTGGTCGTAAACCATGAGAGATATGATCACAACGTTGATTCTGGGAAATCTGTTGAGTCAAATATTAACGCTTGTCATGTGGTTAACTTTTATAAATATTTTTATTTTGGGGTGCCCGGGTGGCTCAGTTGGTTGAGCATCTGACTTCGGCTCAGGTCTTGATCTCGTGGTTGGTGAGTTCAAGCCCCACATCAGACTTGCTGCTGTCAGCTCAAAGCCCACTTTGGATTCTCTGTCCTCCCCTCTCTCCCTGCCCATCCCCTGCTCATGTTCTTTCTGTCTCACATTTTTAAAAAATAATATTTTTTTTGTGTGTGTGAGAGAGAGAGGCAGAGGGGTAGAGGGAGAGTGACAGAGAAAATCTTTTTTTTTTTTTAATTTTTTGAACGTTTATTCATTTTTGAGAGACAGAGCATGAGCGGGGGAGGGGCAGAGAGAGAGGAAGACACAGAATCAGAAGCAGGCTCCAGGCTCTGAGCCATCAGCACAGAGCGCCACACGGGGCTCGAACTCACAAACTGTGAGATCATGCCCTGAGCGGAAATCAGACACTCAACCGACTGAGCCACCCAGGGTGCCCCAGAGAGAAAATCTTAAGCAGGCTCATGCCCACCACTAAGCCCAATATGGGGCTCAATCCCATGACCCTGGGATCATGACCTGAGCCAAAATCAAGAGTTGGACGCCTAACCAACTGAGCCACCCAGGTGCCCCAATTTTTAAAAATATGTTGTGTGTTTGACATGAATGTGCATTTACTAATTGTGAAGTGTTCTTTACAATTGTAGGTGTGTCTAGTGGCTCAAGCTTATTTAAGTTATTCACAGCAAATATACCCTTACTAGTTTTCGGTTTTTATCTATTAATTGCTGAAAAAATAATTAAAATCTCCCAAATCTTCCATTGTGGTGGAAATGTGTCAGTTTTTTCCTTAGAATGATTCAGCCGTGAGAAGGAAGAAAATCCTACCATTTGTGACAACATGGATGAACTTTGAGGACATTATGCTAAGTAAGATAAGCCAGACAGAGAAAAACAAATACTGCATGGTATCACTTATTGGTGGAAACTTAAAAAAAAAAAAAAAAAGTCACACTCGGAAACAGAGAATAGAAAAATGGTTGCCAGGGGCTGGCAGTGTAGAAGAAATAGGGAGACATTGGTACAAGGATATAAACTTTCGGCTATACGATAAATAAGGTCTGAGGATCTGATGTAAAACATGGTGATTAGAGTTAATAACACTGTATCATATAATCAAAATTTGCTAAGAGAGTAGAACCTAAATGTTCTCACACACACAAAAGGTAAATATGTGAAGTGATAGATATGTTTGCTAATCAACCAGATAATGAGAATCCTTTCACAATGTATTATCTATATTATATCAAATCACCACTATGTACACTTTAAGTATCTTACAATTTTATCTGTCCATTATACCTCACTAAAACTGAAGAAAGAGGAAAAAATGTTTTCCTTGTAATTTTATCAAGTTTTTGCCATATAATTTTTTTTAAATTTTCTTTAATGTTTATTATTTTGAGAGACAGACACACACACACAATGCAAGTGGGGGAGGGGAAGAGAGAGAGGGAGACACAGAACCCAAAGCAGACTCCAGGCTCTGAGCTGTCAGCACAGAGCTGGACGTGGGGCTGGAACTCACAAACAATGAGATCATGACCTAAGCCGAAGTAGCACGCTTAACCGACCGAACCACCCAGGCGCACCTTGCCATATAAATTTTGAGGTTATGTTATTAGGTTCATATAAGTTAAGAGTTACTTTATCCTTCTGACCTAATTATTATGTAGTGACCCTGTCTATTCCTAATAATGGTTTTTGTTATAAATAACTCTTCTCTAATATGAAAATACCTACATTGTCTTTTGTTTTGTCGCCTGGATTCCTGGCTCTCAGAGTTCAGAAAGCCCTTTAAAGGAGAATCCTCCTCCTAACAAAATGAATTCTATTCTATTGGGAGAATGGAAAAGGGGATGTTTTTCAACATATCTCGTGCAAAGGCATGAAGAGAAACAAGACGATCTTGTTAGGGCTAAGTCTGCCTGGGGAATCCGTGATTCTTCCTTCCCCAATATCTGAGTTGGTATCCATCAACCCTTCTTCAGTTCCTTTCTCACCTGGCAGTTGAGAATATCATAGAGAAGGTCGTTCTTCTGTGCCAGGTAGCTCAGCAATCGAATGGCTTGCACCTGAATAAAAGAAAGAGCAAAACATGAGAAGGCAAATTACTCTGGGCCCGAGCAGGGAATGCACAAATCTCTGTTCCTCCCTCTAGGTGCTGGTGCAGGGCTGGTCAGGAGTGGCAGGGCCTGGGCTACGGTCCTCAGGCACCTGTGCCAGGATATAGTCCGACTGCAGGATCTCCATCAAGGCAGGCATCACCCGTCTCAGCTGTGGATGCACATAGTCAGGCAGTGGGAGGTTGTTGAGGAGTCTGAGGCCTGAAATGTGCAGCTCCGAATCCCAGATGCTGGCGATCAGTTCCAGGACCTTGATGGAGTGTTCCTGGGGGGTGGGGGTGGGGGGAGAAGGATCTGCTTTTATGTGGTGATCCCCAACACTGTCCCAGCCTCTGCCTTCACTCTTCCCTGCCCCACCCATGATGCCTGAGCCAAACCCAGTAGACAATTCCCTCTAACTTACACTCTTGTTATTTGACCTCTTAGGCCACTCCTACCTCCTTTCTCCCCTTGGCTTCTCGTCCACAGAAGTCTTTCCTGGTTCTTAGGCCTAACCTTTTCTTCTCTATCTTCATCTCTCCCTTAGTGATATCATCCAGACTCACAGTGTTAAATACAATTGACGCTGATGCCTTTCAGCTTTCTGTCTCCAACCCAGACCTCTCCCTGAACTCCAGATTCATATATTCAGGTCCCAATTCTACCTCAACCCAGAATGCTTTTTAGAGTATTTTATTATTTTTGAGAGAGAGAGCATGAGCAGGAGAGAAGGGCAGAGAGGGAGGGGGAGAGAGAGAGAGAGAGAGAGAGAGAGAAAGAGA
>NW_024412394.1:2626774-2682780 GCF_014898765.1 Herpailurus yagouaroundi | reverse complement strand
ATACAACACCCAGTGCTCATCCCAACAAGTGCCCTCCTCAATGCCCATCACCCACTTTCCTCTCTCCCCCACCTCCATCAACCCTGTTTGTTCTCAGTAGTCTCTTATGGTTTGCCTCCTTCCCTCTCTGTAACTTTTTTCCCCCTTCCCCTCCCCCACGGTCTTCTGTTAAGTTTTTCAGGATCCACATGTGAGTGAAAACATATGGTATCTGTCTTTCTCTGTCTGATTTGTTTCACTTAGCATAATACCCTCCAGTTCCATCCACGTTGCTACAAAAGGCCAGATTTCATTCTTTCTCATTGCCAAGTAGTATTCCATTGTATATATAAACCACATCTTCTTTATCCATTCGTCAGTCAGTGGACATTTAGGCTCTTTCCATAATTTGGCTATTGTTGAAAGTGCTGCTATAAACATTGGGGTACAAGTGCCCCTATGCATCAGCACTCCTGTATCCCTTGGGTAAATTCCTAGCAGTGCTATTGCTGGGTCATAGGGTAGATCTATTTTTAATTTTTTGAGGAACTTCCACACTGTTTTCCAGAGTGGCTGCACCAGTCTGCATTCCCACCAACAGTGCAAGAGGGTTCCCATTTCTCCACATCCTCTCCAGCATCTAGTCTCCTGATTTGTTCATTTTAGCCACTCTGACCGACGTGAACCACCCCCATTTTTAACGATTTTATTTTTTAAGTGATCTCTACACCCAATGTGAGGCGCGAACTCACAATGCCGAGATCAAGAGTCACATGCTCTGCCAACCTAGCCAGCCAGGCGTCCCTTGCCAGAATGCTTAATAGACCTTTCAAAGTTAACATGTATGCAGTCCCCAAACCTGTTTCTTCCACCATCTTCCCTGTCTCTGCTGTTGGTTACATCCCCCTTCCAATTACTCGGGTCAAAAATCTTTAAAGTGGTCCTCTTTAACTACTGTGCTTTGTTTTTCTTCACACCACTTTTTCCAATCCTTCAGAAAAATCCTGTTGGCTCCACCTTCTAAATCTATCAACAGTTAAGCAGCTTCTCACCGTCTCCTCTCTACCACCCTGTTCCAAGCCACCATGATTTCTCACTTGGATTTCTGCAAGAGCCTCCTGTCTCCCCGCTTCCATCCTCGCCCCCTGCCTCTATTTTCAGAATAGCAGACGTGTTAGACACGTCACTCTTCGGCTCAAGTCCCTAGTTCGTTCAGGGTAAGAGCTGAAGTCCTTATAGTGGCTTGCAAGGTCCCATTTGCTCCCCCCCCCCCCCCCCCCCCCCCCCCCCACTATTTCTTTGACCTCATCACCTATTCTCCTTGGCTCCCATGGTTGCCATCACAATGGTCTCTTAGCCATTCCTTGAGCATGCCAGATACACGCTTATCTTGTTTTTGTGCAGGCTGTTTCCTCTACTTAGAATGCTCTCCCTCCAGGTAGTCAGAGCTCCCTCTCTTACCTCCTTGAAGACTTTACGCTAATGCCGCCTTCTCCGTGAGGTCTTCCCTGACCACCCCCTTCTTTAAGACTGCAACCACTCCCGTCCCAGCCCTGCTTATCCCCCATCTTTATTCCATTCCCCCACAGCACTGCACGTGCAACATACTTATTTTTAAACTTTTAATTTCCAAATAACTATAAATTTTCAGCAAGTTCCAAAAAGAGCCCAGAGAGGTCCTGTGTGCTTGTCACCCCGTTTCCCTCAATGGTCACACCTTACATAACTATACACGATACCAAAATGGGGAAATGGGTGTTGGCACAAAGTGTGTCTGGCGCTGTGTCATTTTATCACGTGTGTAGATTCACGTAACCACCACTGCTCTCAACGGATTATGCCATCAGTGGTGTCCCATCACCACAAAGATCTTCCTCCTGGGACTCCATTACGGTCACATTTGCCCCTTCCCACCCAAAGCGGCCCAACTACTAATCTGTTTTCTATCTCTACAATTTTTTCACTTTGAGAATGTTACATACATTGAATCACACTTTGGGACCTTCTGAGATTGGTTTCTCACCCAGTGTGATGCCCTTGAGATCCAAGTTGTGGTGTGTGTCAAGACTTCACTCCTTTGTGTTTCCAACTAGCGTTCCATGGCGTGGATTACCAGTTTGTCTAACCATCTATCCATTGAGAGACATTTTGCTTGTTTCTAGCTTTTAACTATTACAGGAAAAGTGGCAACGAATAAGATCGTGTACAGGTTTTTGTGCAGACAGAAGTTTTCATTTCTCTAGGATAAATGCCTAAGAGTGCAATTGCTGGGTTGTGTGGTAAACATATAATTCATTTTTTCAAAAAAAAAAAAAAAAAAAAAAAAACAACAACAAACCCTGCCAAACTATTTTCCAGAATGGCTGCTGTACCATTTCACATTCCCATCAGCAACGCACAAGAGATCCAGTCTCTCTCCGCCTTCGCCAGCATCTGGTACTGTCACAAATTTTGAGTTTAGAACACTTAATAGGTGTGTCGTGATAGGTCGCCGCAGCGTTAAGTACGTTTCCCTCAGGTCTACCGATTTTAAGCATCTTTTCATGTGCTTCTTTGCAATTCATAGATCTTCTTCAGTGCAATATCGCCACGTCTTTTGCCCATCTTCTACTTAGATTTTTTTAAATAGTGAGTTTTGAGAGCTCTTTATATGATCTAGATAGGAGTCCTTTGTCAGCTATGTGCTTTGCAAATGTTTCCTCCCTGCCTGCAGCTTGTCTTTTCATCCTCTTAACAGGGTTCTTCACAAAGCAAATGCTTTTAGTTTTGATGAAGTCCAATGTATCGATTTTTTCTTATAGATCATGCTTTTGGTGTTATTTCTATTTCTATGAACCCTTCATCAAGCTCTAAGTCCCAAAGATTTTCTCCTTTGAAACTGTATAGGAAGTTCCCATACCTGCTTCCTTACCACCCTTCTTTATTTTTCTCCGTTGCACTTGTTACGTGAAATATACCATAGATTTCCCTAATTTGTGTATTGCCTGCCTTGCCCTGCTGGAATAGAAGCTTCCACTGGGACCGAGATCTTTCCTGTGCTGCTCACTGTTGTGTCTCCAGTGCTTAAACACAAAGTACTTCATATACATTTGTTGAATGAATAAAGGGATCTTGACTTCCAAGACGTAAGATAATTGGACTGAGAGGTATTACCAAGGACTGAGAATCCCACAAGCTGTACTTTTGTGAGCCATGTAAGAGGGAGGCAAGAATCCTGGAGTGAGGGTCACAGCATTCCCACTGGTACCTGCCTCTCCCTGCCCCAACCCCTTGTTGTCCACTAAGAGCTGAAGGACAGATAAGAGCACATCTGGTGTGGTGTTTCAGGCAGAGGGAACAGCCGGTGCAAGGGCCAGGGAGCAGAAGAGCATGAAACATACAATGTGAATGCCTGGGGCTGGGGCAAGGAAGTGAAGGACTGTGATCTTTATGCTAAGAGCTTTAAGGAAGACCAAGCAGGAGGTTGAGGGGACCAGATCCCTCTGGAAAGGGTGGTCTAACTTAGGGAACAGGGGCAAGCTCCATTTTGGACATGCTGAGCTAGAGGGCCACTAGGATGTCTAAGTGGAGCAGCTGGCCATGGGTCTGGAGGTCAAGGGAGTCCCCAGGCTACGGACAGAGATGCAGGAAAGTGCATCCAGATGAAACCTGATCGGCTGCTTTTACTCCGAGAATAGGGATCAGGTCCTCAGGATACGATGGGGAAAGTGTTGCCCAGACCAGCTGCATCAGAATCTTCTGGGGGGCTTGTGAAAAACATAGCTCCCCGGCTCAGCTAGACTCTCTAGGTGTGGGGTCCTGAAATCTTCAATGTTAAACAGCTCTGCAGGCAATTGATATGTCTGAGAATTACAGACTTAGGGAAACTGAGAGAGCTGAGGGATAAAGCAGAGGCAGCCAGCAAGTGGAGACCTAGAGACCTTCCCCCCAACCCCCCCAATTTTTTCTTCCTTCCTTTCTTTTTAAGTAGCCTCCATGCTCAATATGGGGCTTGAACTCATGACCTCAAGATCAAGCATGGTCTACTGACTGAGCCAGCCAAGTGCCCCTCCTCAAAAAAGTTTGATGCAAAAAATTTAAAGTGTGAAAGTACCAAGTTTTGGCGGGGAGAATATAATGCAACTGGAATATTCATGCAGAGCCAGTACAGGCTGTAAATTAATAGAACCCTTTTTGAAAAGTTGGGCATACCCTTTCATCCAGCCATCCCATGCCTGCATACATACATATCCTAGAGAAAGTCTCCTATATCCTCAAGGGAGATGTATACAAGAATGCTCATGGCACAATGTAGAAACAATTTAAGTGCCTACCCATGGGCAAATGGATAAATACAATCGCAGGATGTTCATGAACTAGAATACTATACAGCAGTAGAAAACAAGGAAACAGAGCTACCCACACCAATAAAGATGAATCTTCCAGTGCTGAGGGGAAGGCAAACCACAGAATACAAACTGCACACTTCCAGATATGTTGAAGCTTAAAAACATCCCAAATTACATTTTGCCTATTATTAACTACCTCGCGTTGTCAGAATGATACCTGAATATATGGTAAAACTATAAAGAAATCAAGGAACAGATGCACAAAATGGAGGAAATAATTGCCTCCGGTTGGGATTGTGGGGGAGGGGAGCAACTGGAGCATCTAAGCTGTTGGTCATGTTAGATTTCTTTGCCTGGGTTTTGGTTACGTGTGTTTTGTTTATAGTTCTTTCTACCGTACACATATAAAATATTTGTAAGTTTTCTATATTTATTTTTAATTAGGAGAGATCACTTGCTACAGAGAAATTTGGAGGTCAAGGAAGAAAGGTTCTTTGTTACGGGATGGTGTTTTTTTAGGATTGGAAGGATTAGAGCATGTTGAATTAATGGGAAGGAGTTGGGGGGGGGCATATCAGACAAAGAGTCTAATTAAGGAAAGAAGTCCTCAAAGAAGGGGATGGGATCCAGTACTGAGACTAACATTGACCACAGACAGGAAGAAAGCCATTTTCCCATGGCATCAGTGAGAAAGCAGGAAAGGATGGGTGTGAAAACAGGTAAGCCTGGGGACGTGTGATGGCTTGTATTTTCTCTATATGGTAGTAGTGAAGGCATCAGTGGCCCAGCCACCAGCATCAGACCAACACAGCAGAGGGTGGGTGATATGACAGATCTGGTCTTTGTCCCTGGTTCTAGGCACAGAGCTCCTAAAATCCTTGCATTTGACTGATAGAATGATGTTTTGCTTTTCATAGTAAGTTCTTCTGCATTACCCCAGAGTTTATGTCAAGCAGGTGACTCTTGTGGATGATAGATAGCTTCCAGATGGGGATGCTGGTGGCCAGAAAGGCCAAGCCATGATTAAGGGGGTTGAAGAAGGGAGGGGTTAGTGATTGAGTTCAATCACAAATGGCCAATGATTAATCAATCGCACCTACATAATGAAACCTCCACACATACCCCTAAACAGGGCTCGGAGAACTTCCAGGTTGGTGGACACATCAAGGTGCCAGGAGGGTGGCTCACCTAGAGAAGACATGGAAACACTGCACCCTTCCCCCGCCATACTTTGCTCTATGCATCTCCTCCATCTGGCTTCTCCTCAGTTTATAATTAACTGGTAAATGTAAGTAAAGTGTTTTCCTGAGTTCTGTGAGTCTTCCTAGTGAATTCTCAAACCAGAGGAGGAAGTCCAAATTTATAGCTAAGTGTACTGGCACTTGTGACTGGCATGTGACGTGGGAGGCAGTCTCGTGGGGCTGAATCCTTTATCTGTGGGGTCTGCACTAACTCCAGGTAGACAGTGTCAGAATGCAGTTGCATCATAGGACACCCCATTGGTGTTGTCGGATGGGATGGTATCAGAAAGAACCTTGGGGCTTTCTGCTAGTTGGGACTCAGAGATACTCCTAGCACCCTAGTTCAGTTTCAGCCTGATATTCAAAGGCTTTTATGATCCTGCCAGGAATCTGACCACCATTTTCTCACTTGATTACAAGGAAAATCGGACCCCAAAACTTCCGGAGCATGACCATTTATTTACCCCATGCCTATTAAAGAACCCACAGTCTGTGGACAGCCTGTGTGCTCCACCCCACCGCTTGCTTTTGCTCACCTGGACTTTAAGCCTGAATTTTCTGATGCCAGAGAAAGCTTTAAGTGTGTTCAGAGCTTGGATTTTGACACTGTTGTCCTTGTCATCCAGCATGGAGCCCACCAATGCGATGTCATCAGTAGTACAAGCAGAGGCCTAGAGTGTGCCAAGAGAGACAGAAGAGGCAGGAGAAGCAGGTGTCCTGGGCCCACAGCCCCCCATGTTACCAAGGCCCCTCAGCACGACCCCTCCCGCCAGCAGCCAGAGAGACAGGTCTCAGGACACAGTCTGTCCAGCCAAGGGGGCAGGGATCGGCCGTAGCCCCCGGGGGCCGGGCTGGTTGGGAGGGACTTCCTGCTTCCTTTCCCTCACCTCGGCCTCCAGCAAGTACACACAGCGCGTGATACTGTGCAGGATCATGCTCTTGGCGTACTCATCCTGTTTGCACTCCAGAGAGTTGAGGAGCCTCCGGAGCTCACCTGAGTCCCGCCCGTGCCGCTCTCGCTCGATTGCCAGGCCTAGAGAGCCACCCCAGCCAGATTCAGGCTGGGGACTCAGGAGTGGTCAGAGAATGGGGTTGGGAAGTGGGGGAGAGGGAGCTGGGGACAAGACTGTCTTGCTTTTTCTGAAGAGAGGCCTTCCTGCTACATGCAGGACCGCCACAGACAGCTGAGCTGTGCACCAGGGCACTTCGTCTAATGATGTATCGTTTGTATCCTAAATGTCATAGTTTTGTGTTTACTATAACAATTTCCTGGCATATGGCAGTCATATGTGGTATTTCATTATAATCAGTATATGGCAACGATATTCCAACAGACGGCAATCAAAAAGTCTGGCAGAAGGGTGCCTTTTTCTACTCGGCACAAAGTTGTCCTATGGACCGGTGGAGGTTCTGGGCATGTAGGTGCCCCAACCGTTCCCTTAGGAAGAACTGCTGATGCCAAGTTTCCAAGCAGTGGCATCCTGGGGGCTAGAGTGAGTGTCAAATTCGGAGACCTGCCAGAGGAGTCCTGGAGAGCCATCTACTTCCTGGGGACTCTGAGCTAGCATCTGTAGGGCGGGTTTGAGGAAGATGGAGGAGAGAAAGAGGAAGGAGAGAGGAGCTTGGAGGAGTCACCTTTGGGCCCTCCCACACTGGAGGCCTCGGGAGCAGGTGCCTCCTGGGGCAGAGCCCTCTCCCCAGGGCCCGGACACTCACGGGCGATGCAGATTGGTGAGGTGGTGCAGAGGGGCGGTTGGCATTTTATGCCAGCCTTGATGGCCTTGTAGAGCAGGTAGATGAACCCAGCACCTGTGGCCAAGCCCACTACACCCTTGCGGATGTGCAGTTGCCCCAGGCACTGGGGGACGCTCATGCCCATGTCTTCAGCGCTGCCTTGCTCCCAGGTGGGAGCTAGGCCCAAGGCACCTGGCAAGGGCCTTCTGGAACCAGAACTCTGGCAGGGCCGGGAACCAGGGTACCAGAATCAGAACCTGGGCAACAAAGGAAACTGGGGAAACAGGATGGAGGGTGGTGATCGGGAAACAAGATGGCCAGAGGCGCTTGGAAGGAGAGAAGTTTCAGCTTCTGAGGCTGTAGGAAATGAAGCTCGAGACTCTAAGGGAATAAAAATTCTGGGGGCAGGAAGGTCCTTCACGTCCCCTTTTCTTTAGGAGAGCCAGGACGGCTGGGCCCCGGTAGGCAGCTCTAGAGTCTGGCTTTCCTCCATTAGAGGGCAGCAGAGGCCCAATTTCTGGGCTTGTTCCTTGGGAAGTTTCTGGGAGGGGCGTCGGGTGTGCCCAACTGGCAACCCTGTTCCCTCACTCCTTGGCCTCTCATCTTTGATTTCTTCACCATGGATTGACTGCTGGGCATCTGGGTGTTTCTGCAGGCAGGGCCCCCTTCCATCAAGGGGAGCACTTCGTAAAGTTTCACGGTCTTGAGGCAAACTCACCTTCCAGCAACTGTAGTTCCCCCTGTAGTGGGTAGTAATTACCTGTCTGGCCAAAAGCTCTTGAGGGCAGCTCTCTCGGCACCTGCAACATCTGATAGAGTCCTGTACTTAGGAGGGGCTCAAATCATGACTTCTGTCAAACAGTGTCAAAATCATGACTTCTGTCAACAGTGTCAAAATCCAACCCAGAGTGAGCAAGAATCTGGTTACATAGGCACTCCAGGCCCAACCGGTGTGACCCTGGAGGAGGATGAGATTGCCCATGTCTGGGTCTCAGTTTGTGCATTTGCAACCTGAGAGGATCCAGATTTACCATTCTATAACTCCAGGATTAAAACTTGGGTAGGTGTGTGCCTTTAAATGATGGGGGTCTAAGGGGTGGCTGGGTGGCTCAGTTGGTTGAGCATCCGACTCTTGATTTCAGCTCAGGCCATGGTCTTGCAGTCTGTGGGTTTGAGCTCTGCATCGGGCTCTGGGCTGACAGTGTGGAGCCTGCTTGGGATTCTCTCTCTCACTCCTTCTCTCTCTCCCTGCCCCTCCCCTGCTCATGTGCACATACTCTCTCAAAGAAACTTAAAAATAAATAAACGATGGGGGCCTAAATCTGGGAGAACCACAACCCAGTGCCCTGCCCCACCCCTACACAGTGAGATGAGGCTTGAGGCCTCCTGTGGAGAAAATGCCACCATCCCAGAAAATGAGAGTTCGACTTTGGAGGACTTGGTCTCCACCAATAGGATAGGGCAGGTGAAACTAGACCCTTCCCTCTTTCTCCCCTTTCCCTGCTTGTCCCCTCTGGCCTTGCCTCCTAGTACAAACCAGGGAAGTGACAAACCCCAAGCCAGGCTCAGGCCCAGAGCCAGCACTGAGCACCATTGTACCAGAAGAGGGCTTCACCTGCCTGGGTTTAAGCTCCTGTTAGAAGGGTCTAGGTCCTGGGCTACACCTGGACTTGAAGGATGTGAGGAAATAGGAAAGTAGCATCCCCAAGGAGGCTGCAGCCAGCCGGGCCCATCCACTCAGAGCCTTCACATCGCACACCCTGGGCTACAGGCAACACTCCTAGGTGGTCATTCCTTTCCTCTCTTCTGTCCTCGGCCCTCCTCAAGGGTCATTCCTACCCAAGCACTCTACCCAAGTCACCCAAGGTGGGTGACTACATGGACTCTGTGATGAGGGGTGACAGAGGCCCCTGGAGGCCTCCCTGCTGCCATGGAACCACCTGTCATGCCCCATGGACTCCAGGCAGGAAATGGCGGCCTGATGGGACTGCTTTAGGTTCTAAGGCTACCCTGGTGGATTTGAGGGTAGATCCTTCAGAACAAGGTTGCTGCCCTTCTCTGGGGTAGAAACCAGGGCTACTGGCCTCTCTAGTCCGTGGGCTTGACTCTGCAACCCTCACTTCCTACGTAAATGCAGCGCTCACCTGTTCTTTAAAGAAAAAAAAAAAAAAAAGCATCCTCTTTTGGCTTTAACCCAACTCCTTCCTGCTACACCTAAAGCACACTTCTCTTGGTTCTGCTCTCAGATGATACACAGGGACCAAGAGGCAGAGGCCATGCGCAGAGTGACATTCTCACTAGTCCACAGCACCGTGAAAAAAAAAATTACAGAGGAACGTCCATTTGTTGGTGTAAAGTCAATGACTGTCTTTTCTTGGGAATGACTGCTTTTGATTCAGAGGAGGTCTTTCTTATTTTGAGAATTAAAATGCGCTTGCTTTTACGAAATGATAGTGATAATAGATGGCAGTTGTGTTTTGAGTGTTCTTAGGGTGCATAAGTTCAAGATGCAACTTTGTAGGAACTTGGCTTTTGTTTTCTTATTTTGCTTTCTGTCAAATCCAGACAGAGAAGTCTGAGATTCCAGATACGCACAACCAGCCCCAAGTTTCTTTCCTATCCTGACCAAGGCAAAACACGCGGGCTGACCTAGCACACACCTCTCTGCCATCTGCACTGGCTTTCTACTCTCAAAGCTGATGTTCCCATCATGGTAGGTGCAACTTAGTTTAGTGAAGGAGAGTGTGGGCTCGAGCCAGACCACCAGGGTTCAAAACCAGTTTGGCCACTGACTTAGCTTTGCGCTCTCTTTGTACCCCACTTTCCCCACCTGGAAAATGGTAATAATAATGTCTGCCTCTTGGGATGGTTTGTGAGGATTAAATCCTTGAAACAGTGCCCAGGGCCCATCAAATGTCAACTACAATTACTATCATAAGCAGGTTTCACCTGGACAAAAACGTTGGGTGTGGGAAGGCAGTGAGCACACAGATGGTGGGTCTCAGTGATACCTGAAAGACATTCACCTCCACCCGCCCCACCCCTCTTCTTCAGGCTAATCAATCTCAACTCCCCTGACCCATTTAATTGCCTTGAACAACTCTGGAGCCTCTCTGAAGCCCCCCAGAATACTTAAACCAGGAGGGCTCTTTCCCCCAGCCCATTCCCCACCTACGAAACCCCAACCAACGAAGCCCTGGTAATGAGTGTTTCAACCGAGTTAATTTAAAAAGCCTATTACGCTATTGGCGGCCTACTGTGCAAGACACAGTGCTAGGTCTTTATGGCGGGGGACACTGGAGGGGACCAGCGCTTGTAAGCACAGGAGAAACTAAGGGGAAATTAGCCTACTGTATATTGGAACGTTCACTGGAGTCCGATGGGCTTGGATTTGGGCAAATCCCATAATCTGAGCCTGTGTTTCCTCCTCCGGAATATGGGTTTACTGACACCTACCAACTACCAGGAAGTGCTGCTGTCAGAACTGAATGACAGAATTTATGTTGCGACCCTTGGTGAGCAGGGGGCAATCCATACGTGCGAGCTCCTCCAGGCAGAAAGCCAGAAAGTGGAGAGACGAAAGGCAGGGGGTGCGGCCCGTGCCCTGCCGTGGACCCCACGCTTTCCGAGACCGTCCCCTCCCCAGCTGGCTCTTACCCAGGCCCAGGAACCAGATTCGGGGGCCTCTCTGTAGCTCGTTACTCCAGCGGAAGCCGGGGGACAAGAAGAAACGCGGCGAAAGCACTGAGATTGGCGCCCCCAGAGGAGGAGGGCCGGGTGGGGGGCGGAGGCCGAGCCTTTCCCCGCCCCGGGCCTCCCCGCTTAGCTCCCCCCCTCCCCGGACTACCTCCTCCCCAGGCGCGCATCCGGCGACGGGCACAGGATGTTCTTTCGCTCCCGTCCCCCCCCCGCCCCCCCGCCGCCCCCGCTCTCACTTTCCCTTCGCTCCCTTCCCCCACTCCCGCCGCGCCCGGCGCCGGCACCTTGTTTAACCCCTGCTCTCCCGCGCTCCGCGGCGCTCGGGCGCCCCGGGGGCTCCCACCCTTCCCGCCTACCCCCCAGGACGCGGAGCGCGCTCGAGGGCTGCCCGGGAAGGGGCGGGCCGGCCCGCGTTCTCGGGATCCATTGGCCCGCCAGGGGTGAAGGAGTGGGAAGGGATCCCAGAGGCCGAAGCCGGCATTCTCCAGACCCCCGCCAGTTCACCGGCGCCGGGCGGGCTGGGGGTGGGGCGCCCGCACTGGAGCGAGCTACGCGCCCGCGGGGGGCGGCCCTGTGGGCGTGGCTAGCACCGGGACGGGAGGCGGGCGGTAGGGTCGAGGACCCCCGATCTCATCCTCTGCCGGGGTCTGAGTAGGCAGGGGCCAGGGGCTCCAGGAGAGGATGGAGAGGGCTCACGCCCCGCATGCACACGTCACTGTTTCCAAGGCAACCGGGGTGGGGGAAGCGGGCTGGAGAAGGAGAGACCTTAGAGAAAGGAGGCTACTGGAGGCTTTGGGACCCAGGTGGGGGTGGGGAGTCTGCGGGGGCGGGCTTTTCAATCTGCTTCCTCACTCGCTGATGCTGCAAGAAACCGAAGGGAGGACCGGTTCTGTTCATTCAACAAACGTTCATTGAGCTTGAGCTCTGCTGGGCGCCATGCTTAGGCACTGGGCTACGGTGGCTCAGGGTCTGAACCCTGCCCTCACCCGTTATTGTTAGTTAGGGTAGGATGGCCTTGCGCCCCGGGTCACGTCTGTGGAACCAGTGTAATGATTAAAAAGTGTTCCAGTATGGGGGGGAAGGCTAGTTAAGGAACTTTGTCCCCCAATTCAGGGAAGGCTCCCAGCGTGCAGGGAATGAAGACCAACTATTGTCTGATCACTCTGCAACAGGCACTTTTTTGGGCCCTTTGTATTCTCTGTAATCTTTGCCCCTCATTCTGCAAGGTAACTATCACTAGTGACTTTTACAGATGAAGACACTGGTTCAGAGGTTGAGAGAGTTGTCCAAGGCCAAACAGCTAAGTGTTGGAATCCAGATCCAGGCTTATGTGGCCTCCAAAGTCAAAGTGTCCTATCTCATGCTCCCTTGTCTAAACAAATAGATTATATTAAATAAATAAATGAAAGACACTATCCCTGCCATGAAAGAGATTATAATCAATGGGGTTGAAAATATTACGGGACATAAGTAAGCGATAAAATAGAGAAGAGACTGAAGGCAGCTCACAGGGCTCAGAGGGAAGTTGACAAAACAATCGAAATGGCTTGTAGAGTATCAGAGCCCTCCTGCAGGAGGTAGATGTTGAAATGTTGGGGGTCAGGATCACCAGGAGGGAGAGAGAAAGTGTGTGTGTGCGTGTCTGTGTGCGTATGTGTGTATGATCTGCTGCCAAGAAAGAGAACAATCCACGGGCATCAGACCAGGGACCCAGAGTTAGGCAGGCTGCAATCTCCAATGGTGAAAAGATCCGTCTGTAAACCCAAAGTCACTGGTTGCGCCCACTCACCTTTCTGCCTTCCACCCTCCTCAGTGATTTTCTGTGTCTTACCAAAGCAGAGGATCCCAGCAGGCAGCTGCACTCATTCATTTCACTGTGCACTCAAGGTCTTTGCAGTTGGCACCTCGCACAAACTCCCTGATGCTAACTTGGATGTCAGCCTCTCCCTTCCCCACCCCTCTCTGAAGATTTGGTAAATAAAAAACAGGGACTTTTCAAAACAAAAGGGCCTGAGCGAGCATGAGGAACCAACAGACTCCAGGGTAATGGGGTCACCAAGTCAGCACAACCAAGTGGATAGGTCATTTGCTGCCCTTCTGCTATGTAACAGGCCCAGGGCTGGACTCTGTGGTCTGGGCGCACCATGAATTAATCTGGGTCCCTTCTTATGGAACACACAGGTTAACAGCTGGTATGCCCAGCATTTGAGGAATCTGAAGCTGAAAACATACACACTAAACAGCGTTTTAGAAAGATTATTCCAGTAGGAGAAAGGAAAATCCTAGGTCAGAAAGGACAGTGTGACAGAGGCTGTGGGAATTTGGGCCAAAGGTGGAATCTATGGGGATAGAGAGGAAGCAGTGAATGTGAAAAATAAGGAACGATACATCTTGTAATAAAAGCAACAAAGGGAAGAATTTGGTAGTGGATCAGATACAGGATGGGGAAGGAGAGAAAATAGTTAAAAATTAACCCACCTTGGTGGTGAGTCTGGGGGATGGGAGAGCCCACAGTGGGTAACGGGGAAGAGCTGGTGTGAGGGACAGGAGGATGAGTTCAGTCACTTCCAGGCCATGCGAGGGCAAGTGTCCTGTAGGTGACTGGACTTGGAGAAGGGCAGTGGGCTGTCTTTTGAGAGTGTCCCCGTCACTACAGGTGTGCAAACAGTTCCAGAACCATCACCGGCCTGGGATATCCTGGACTGATTTCATATACCAGGTAGAAGATTGGAGTTGACAACACTGAGGTACCTCCTGGCTGGGAGATTCTGTGAGCTTTGGCTGGGCGAGCACACATGTGGGAAATATGACTCTATGTGTGGGAAGGGGGTCCATGGCCCAGGCCTGCATTGGCATCCATTTCCTCAGAGGATGCCAGAGATGCCATCAGACGGCCCAGGGGCATGAGGCCCAGGTGAGGCACTTCAGCTGCCTGGGGTCCCTCCCCCAGCCCCACCCTCAAAGGCCCTGGAGCCCAGGCCTGTGCTGACTGCCAGGGCCTTTCCTGGAACTCAGCAGAGGACGGAGCCCCTCCCTGCCAGCCCTGGCACACGCCAGGCACAGCGTGTCCCCTGGGGCACCTTGCAGACACCCCAGGAGGCTGGGGTGTGGGACGGGTCTCCACCTCCAGGAAGAGTCCTGCTCTGGGCTGCCATCTGAGCTCCCTGCCCTGGGCTGTCATCCTCACCAAGGCCCTACCAGACCACAGGGGACAGCAGGCACAGCAGAGGAAGGAGAAGCTTTGTGGCTGGGTGGCAGGATTCATGGGTCTTTGTTGTGGCTTTGGGTGGGAGGGTGGGGAAGGCAGAAAAGCAGGGTCTCAGGCTTCAAAGCACCTCCCCACCTGCTTCTCCCTCCCTCTGAGGAAATCTTCAGGGGCCTCGTGGTTTTGAGGGGAGGGGACAGGAAGAGACTCTAAACTCTGGGTCAGCCAAGGACAGAGGTGGGGGAGATCTTCTTGCCCTATATCCCATTTTCTCTCAGCATCCTCTTCCTGTGCTCCCCGCCACCCTAGAACAAATTTCTACCTCCATCTGCCGCTATGAGTTACATCCCCCACACCAAGACCTCCAGGGGCCTCCCAGAGTGGTGGGCTTTGGGGAAAACGGGCCTTGTACACAGAAGCTGCAGGCCGGGCCACACCTGCCCAGGGGGGCAGGAGGAGAGCTCCCCTCCCAGATGGGCCGAGGCTGCTCAGCTCGGGCTGGGGGGCCGATCGACGCTGGAACGCAGGGGCGAGAAGGCAGAGGGATGCTCACAGGGGCCACGTAGAGGTCCCGCGCGGCAGGCAGGGGCAGGCAGGGGCGGGAGCCGGGGAGCCGGCGGTACGCCCGCACCCCCTCCCCTCTCCTCCCCCGGGCTCGAGGGAGCCTCCGAGAGTCGGGTCGTCGCTGACCGCAGGCTGCAAGAGCGGTTGATCTGGTGAGCGAGCACACCCACTTACCCAGCTGCTGAGTCAGGCTGTTCTCGCTCCCCGCTCGCCCGCCCGCTCGGGACATTGTGTTCCAGCCCCGGCGCGCTGGCACCGGGCCCAGGCGCTCACACCAGCCTCCTCGCCCTGTTTGTGCTCGCGGCTTGCGCTCGGCGCGCAGCCTCCCCGCCGCCGCAGCCCTGCGAGTGCGCGCTGGGGCCCGGCCAGGGGCGGCCGGGGGGCTGGTGCGGAGCCCCGGCGACGCGCCCCCGGCCCGCGGGGCCCCGCAGCCCAGCCCGGGCGCCAGCCTTACGTACAGCACCCAGACCTCTCCAGCCCCCCACCTGAGCCCTGCTGTGGAAGCCCGGGCGCGCGTGGGGCCCGAGCGGCACACTTGGGGGGGGGGGGCAGGTGTCGGTAGCTCCTCGAGGGAGAAGGAGCCGCCCAGGCTGCCGCCCAAGCCCCGCTAGCGCTCGGTCCAGTCTGGAGGAGGATAGCTTGGGAGCGCGCCAGCCCCACACTTGGAAGACCTGGGATGCAGTCACGTGACAACGGAAGCCCGCTGGAGGGGGGCCGATTCAAGCGATGCCCCCACCCCCGCCACGAGGAGCCTCCTCCTCCTCGTGCCTCGGACCCTCTTCCCCGTCCGCTCTTCGCACCAGCCTGGAGACTCCAGGGATTCCCAAGGGCTGGCAAACCAAGCCCAGCCCTTTGGGAGAGCTTGGGAAACCCCTGGCAGGACGCCGGCAGTACGAAGAGCCCGGGAGCAGACGGCAGGGTGGAGAAGACGACCCCGAACTGGAACATGACCCCTCCCTTTGTTCCAGCCCCAAACCCGGATTTATTCAGAGCCACGTTTTCTCTTTACCCATCCATCTACAGAAAGACGTCATTGAGTGCAGTTCCTGAAGGTTCCACCGTCTCCAAACCAAGGAGGGGACAAAGGACTGACGTACTGAGCATACCATATGGAAGGCTCTGTTGGGTCGTGCTAACGATGTCAGTAGAAAGTTGAAGACACAATTCCTAAAGTCCTTTCGTCTCCCACCTCCCAACCTCCGCAGTGTGCTGTGCCATTTCTGCTGCCAGGGGTGCCCATGCTCTGAGGCTACCCATCTCTTCAGCTCCAGCTCAGAAAGCCCGCTTGAAACAGCGCCAGCCAAATCTGATTCCTCTCCCCTCCCAATGCCCGGCACATTCAGTCTGTACCTTTCTCACGGCACAGCGTGTGGCCTGTCTCGTATTCTAGTGATCTGTTTACTAATCCTGTTCTTCTAACCAGATTAAAAAGTCCTTGAGGCGGAAACAAAGTCTGCCTCTTTGAGCCCCCTCCCCCCCCCCCAACACTTGAGCTCATCCCCCACAGGCCAAGTTTGGCACTGGAGTTGATGTTCAGTAAATGTTGGGTGTATTGAAATGATTTCCTGCCCTCGGGCAGTTTGCAGACCAGTTGAAGAGACAAACACACAGTTGGTGAGGTTAAATAATAACCCAAGCCAGCAGGTGGTGAGTACCAAATGTTAAGAGCTATAGGGACTCAGGAAGGAGGTGGTGATATGGGAGAAAGATCCCAGGAGGTTCTAGGCCTTGGGCTGTGTGTGTGGAGGAGGAGAGAGGAGGCGTGGAGGTGACTCATTCTGGTTGACATCACCACAAACCAGCCTTCATGCTAGCCACTTCACATGCATTATCTCTAATATTTAGGTGGAGGGAGGGGGATAGGTTTGGAAGGAGTGGAGGGGATGGTGCCCAAGCCAGACCTGCCCAGAGCTTAACCAGAGCATAGAGGCAGCCTTGGATCTGGGCTCCCCACCCTCAGTTCACGGGCACTGCCTGTTCCCTGGCCTGCCACGCCTGCGCGCTACACCCAAGAGAGCTGCCCAGCTCTGGATGCACTCTGGTCCCACCCTGGTGAACAACTGGCTGTGTGATCTTGGGCAAGGCACTTCCTTCCCTACACCTCACCGCCATTTGTACCTCTGTTGCAGCGCTTATGAGCCGGGGAGTCTGTGAGTTAGTGTCCTGGCGGCCACGTGACGCTTACCACCTCCCCTCATGTTATCTGGGCTGCTGTGGCTGCCTAAACCCCCAGCCCTCTCTCCCTCCCCCACTCATTGCTCCCTCCCCGTCTGGAGCTGCTGAGAGGAACACTGGGTACAGAGTGTGAGCAGGGATAGTAGGTTTCCTGTGGTTGCAAAAGGAACATCGGGACTTTCCCTGCGGTGCCCAAACTGTGGGAGAAGTGGGGGAGGAGGAGGCAGGGCCAACCTCGAAGGAACCTCTGCTCCCTTCCCTCCCCTCCACGCTGCTCCCAGCTCTCCAAAAGGCTGGTACAGTTTGTTACGCTGGGGCCGGAATGTACCGTGTGTTTCATATGGCCTCTGTCCAGTCCTACACTGGCCGCTTTATATTTATACTTTCTTCTTCAGCTGTGGCATCCTGCTGTCAGTCAGTCACCCCTGCTCTCATCTGCCCACCTCCCACCTGGGGTCTGGACCCCACCAAGAATCAGTCCTTGGGTTCCAAACTCTTGTGGTGGGGGTGGGGGTGCAGAGAGGACCCTGGAGGAGAAAAGCTGGACTCCAAAAGGGTAAAACCCCCAGTCCCCTTTCTCTCTCCCATCACCCAGCCCTGCAACTGCCTCCAAGGTCATGGACTCTGATTTAGGTCTGAAGGTTCTCCGTGCCTTTGAGGTCCATCCTCTGTTCCTTGCCACTCTTGTTTTCCCGAGCACTTCAGCAATATTCTTAAGCCCAGCTGGACAAGTGAGCTGAAGGCTCTATTTAAGTTGCCTCCCCCAAAGCTTGGCAGACCTGTTAATCTGTGATCCTCCCCCATCAGTCGCAGAGAACATGGCAGAGGTGGGGCTGGGGTGGGGGGTGGGGGGTGGAATCGGACCCTCCCCACCCTCCAGGAATCACACATTCCTAATAGAAGCTGTGAAATGGAATTTGACACTTGGTGACTTAGTGATTTTCTGAGTCATGACCAGTTTAACCTCCTCAAAGTGGCTTCAACATTCAGAGACTGACCTGGCCTTCTTCCCCCAGGAATTTGTGATATGATTATTCACAATAATAGGAAACTGAAGTTCAGAGAAGTGACAGAGCTGGGATTCATATTTGTCTGACATCAATGCCAGCATTTTGTCTCCTTCTCCTCCTCCCCTCCTCCTTCTTTTTCTTCGCCTCCTCCTCCTCCCCTCCTCCTCCTTTTTCTTTCTTCTTCCCTTTCCTCTTCCTCTTCCTCTCCTTTTCCTCCTCTTCCTCCTCCTGCTCCTCCTCCTAGAGAGAGAGAGCGCGCACAAGTGAATGGGGGAGAGGGGCAGAAGGAGAGAGAATCTCAAGCAGGCTCCACACTCAGTGCAGAGCCCAGCGGAGAGCTCCATCCCACGCCCCCAGGACCGTGACCTGAGCAGAAATCAAAAGTCAGACGCTCAACCGACTGAGCCAGCCAGGTGCCGCCAATGCCAGCATTTCTAAATGGTCTGCTAGACTGCTCAGACCATGCACCTAAATTTTAAGTCCTCCATTGCTCAAGCCTCAGAGTTTCAGTCCCTTCTTTCTCAAGTGATTCCAGAGACTCTGCCTCCTGGGAGTCCGTGCGTGCCTTGAGGTATAACTGTTTTCGGCCCATTTGACAGGCTGGAAGCGTAGGGGCCCTGGAGGAGGCTGAATGGCAGAGTTGGACGGTCAGGCTTGCTGGCCAAGGGCATCCTCCGTTGTCCCTCAGCCAACTGGCACGCCTGCTGCCACTCACCACCCCCTCACCTGGGAATAAACTTTGCCTTGTTGTATTGATCTGGCATGGGATCCAAAAGCCAGAGCCTGAGGCTCTGAACTCAGGTCTGTCTGTGGCACGCAGTGACACGGCGGCATGGTCTCTGTTAGGACCCATTTATGGCAGCACTTTGGGAGAAATCACCACCGTCATGTCACTCCCTGGGGTTTGTGTCAGGCCATGTACGTTTCACCTACATGTCCCAACTCAGCGTGATCTTAACGTTCCTCTAACGTGAAGAGAAGAGCAGTCACTTTCCCGGTGGGAAACGTGAGGCAAGAGTGGCTAGGTTGTTCACCCAGAGGCAAGAAACTTGGTTTGTGACGGTGCGATCTCGGGTGCTTCGTTTCATAACCCGGGGCCTCTTCCGAGCTGAGAGAGGAAGAGTTTCCCAAGACGTCCCAAAATCTCGTGACATGTGGCCTTTCACCCAGCTCTACCACCGTAGGAAGGGACCACATTGTCCACGCCACCCTTATCTACCCCCAGAGGCTGAAGCAAGGGCACCAGACATCCTGTAGTGAGTCGGCCTGTCCCGGTCTCTGGCTTCCTGTCTTCTGCGGCTCTCATGGGCACATTTTGTCCCCTCTGAGCCCAGTTCTTCCTCTTTCATCCTTCTCTCTGTCTTTGCTCACTGAGAGCCCTGTTTATATGCCTCCATCCATCTGTGTTTGCTTTTCTTTTTGCTGTTTATATGTTCATTCTCCTGGGAAGTTTCCTAGGGTCCCAACTGACATCGACTTGTTTCCAAGGAAGCATCTTCCATTCCTACCCCCACTTGCGCTCTTCCCCTTGCCTCCAGCTCTGCCAGTGTCAGATTGCTGAGGTTCACGTGCTCAGTGGGTACTTCATGAACACCTACTGTGTGCTCCAGCAATTGTGTTAATTCCTGGGGGCCCAAAGTCTAAAAACTGTGCTGGAGCATCTGTTAATCTCTTACTGTTTGCACCAGGCACTGTGGTTTATCCTGGTGGCACGAAAGCTGGTCATGGCCCTTGAGGGATCTCTGGCCTACTCGGGAAGGTGCACAAAAATAGATCATTATTGTGCCCTGGGAAGTTGGGGACTGGGGGTGGCCAGAGGGGTCAGGGAGGGCCCCTCTGGGGAAGCCAGTCTGCGAGTCTGAAAGGAGCTAGCCAGGCAAAGTAAGGGCACAGGGCATTCCAGGTGGAAGGAATAATGTCTATAAAGGCACACTGGCATGAAGCAGCCTGTGTTCTCCGGTGGGCACTTTGAGTTGTTTGGTCTGGCCTGGACATGGAGTACAGGTTAGGGAACCCAGGGAGATGAGGCCAGAGACAGGCAGGCCCAGATGGTGCAGAACCTCATGTTCCAGCAAAAGGGTTGACCTTTAGCCTGGAGCCGCCGGAAGCCCAAGCAGCCTCATGGCTCCCTGCAGCCTGGGAGCTTCGGGGCTGGGCCTGGGCCAGGCCCAAAGCCCTCTCTTGAGCCTTCATTAACCCACATTTACTGCCCTTTGGCTTAGTGAGGCCTGTGGGAGAGTCAGACACTGGAAAATAATGCTGTTTTTAAAGCACGATCATTATTCATTCATAAATGTTTAGCAAGCTCTGATGTTTGCCAGGTGCTGCTTTGAACGTTGGGAATGGGTCCTTGAACCCTACAGAGATCCTCGCTCTCAGGAAACTTACCTCCTTGGCAGTTGGAGAGGTAGGATTGGCCATAAACAAATAAACACATAAAACAAATAAATGAGAAGGATAATTTCAGATCCCCAAAACAGAGCGATGCAATTGAGGGGAATGGGGTAGTCTGGGTAGTCAGGCAAGGCTGCTCTAAGGAAAGTTAAGTTTGAGCTGAGATTGAGATGATGAGAACAAATCAGTGTGCGTGAACATCTACAGGCTGAGGGTTCAGGTATAGGAAACAGCACTTGTGGGGTGCTTGTGTGGCTCCGGCAGTTAAGCGTCCAATTCTTGATTTTGGCTCAGGTCATGGTCTTGTGGTTTGCGGGATCAAGCCCTGTGTGGGGCTCCAGGCTGACAGCACGGAGCCTGCTTGGGATTCTCTCTCTCTGCCCTTCTGTCTTTTTCTCTTTCTCTCAAAAATAAATAAACTTAAAAAAAACAAAAAACAAAAAAACGGAAACAGCACAGGCAAAGGCCCTGAGGCAGTAAGGAGCATGGTGTTTTCCAGGTTTAGAAAAAGATGTTGGGTTCAAATTCATTACTCTGTAGCAATTCTATGCAAGGATTATTGTACCCATTTGGTAGAGATGGAAACTGAGGCTCAGAATGTTTACATTTCTTGGCCCAAATCATAACTGGTAGTACAAATTTTGGTTCTAAAGCCACTGTTTTGTTTTGTTTTGTTTTGTTTTGTTTTGTTTTGTTTAAACCAAAGTATCAAGTACAGCAACCGTGTGTCCTAAATCATTTGGGAAGATCCAATTTCCAAAATTTTGTCTCGTTGTTCCCTAGATATCCATCATGGACATTCTCTGTCCCAAATCGTGACTTTGAGCCCCGTCTCTGCCACGTACTACCAGCGGGATCCTAGGACAAGCACTTCATCACCATAAGCCTCAGTTTCATCATCTGTAAACAGGCAGAGTAATAATTCTGATAATTGAGGCTTGCTGAGAGGATTAAGTGAGATAATCCATGTCAGAGGCAGTACAGTGCCTGGAACATGGCACACATCCAATTCATTCAATTCATGATAGTTTTGTACTGTTACCTTGGGAAACTGAGGTCACCTACAGAATGGTCCTGCTGCCACGTGACAGGCCTCTGAAGCATGAGCCAGGCAGGGGAGCAGTGGGAGGAGACAGAGCAGGAGAGGGCGGCCAGGGGGGCCTCTTCCCTGTACTCAGCCGCTTACTCCTTGAGCTGGGATCCCACACTGACACATCTTGTACTTCCCGTTTCCAGGGAAATTCCTCGCCACTGGACCGCACCCACCCTTGAGGACCTCCCCATCTCCTTGGGCAGAGCAGAAGCCAGACAGAGCAGGGGACTGTGAAGTGACAATCCTCAGCCCTGTGTGTGCCAGGAGCCCCCGAGGGGCAGGCACCACACTGCAGGCGGGCAGGGGCCGCAGAGGAGTGTGGTGTGGGCTGCTGGGACAGAGCTCCTCTCAGAGGAGGTGGGGACCCCGTGGAGTACGTGACTCGTGCCCTTCCAAGCTGCACGCTCCAGTTAGCAGGACAGAGACCCCTCCCCACCCATCTCCAACCTTCCCAGGCTTCCTGCTCTGCTGGGAGGCCCTGTCACCACACACACACATACTCTCTCTCTCTCTCTCTCTCTCTCTCTCTCTCTCTCTTGCACTCACACCCCCCTCCCAGGCACCCCTGAGAGGACCAGCTGCAGCTGGGAGGTGGGGGTGGGGAGAGTACTGCCAGGGTTCTCAGATCCCTAGCCTCCCTCTCCCACCCCTCCCTCGCCCCCAACTGCTGAGCTGCTTCTAGGTTTAAAGCAAAACATGAATCTGTCCTTCCTGCTGTTCAGTGGCAGCAGCCCTGCCTGGAATTATTTTTAGCATGGATGCAGGGAAGGCACAGTTCTCCTTGACTTTCACTGGGGACATCCCCCACCCCCCAGCCAAGACTTGGCGGGGGGAGGTCAGTACGGAAACCCCCCTCCCAGAAAGGGGAAATGGGTGTGTTTTCTGTTCCTTCAGCTCACCAGAACAGGAGCTGTAGTCAAGCTTGGGGTTGTGCTGATGGGAAATTCTAGGCTCCAAAGCTCATGGGTTCCACCCCACCTCTGTCTGTGTCCCCCTAAGTCTGAGAAGCAGGAGGTGCATGGTGTCTGCAGCCGAGATGCCCAATCTGTGGGTGTTGGGGTCCAAGGGGAGCCACTTGGTTACACCCAACACTGTGGACTAACGACATAGGGACACCTATGGGTGCAGGGTGTGGTGTTTACACGGGTGCTTGCTTTATAATTGATTAAACTGAGCATGTCTGTTCTATATATTTCTCTGCGTGTGTCTTTTAATTTTTTTTTTTATGTAGGCTCCACGCCCAGCCTGGGGCTCGAACTCACAACCCCAAGATCAAGAATCACATGCCCTACTGACTGAGCCAGCTAGGTACCCCAAGTATGTGTGTCTTTTAGATACTAGCATTACTTCATTGAGGTATAATCTACATATAGTAATAGCACAAATCTTAAGTTTAGAGCTTAATGACTTTTGATAAGTGTATATACCCGTGCAACCATCACCTAGATCAAGATCCGGACCATTTTCAGTACCCCTAAATTCCCGTGTGCCCCCTCCTAGTCAATCTCTGCCCCCCCCGGGGCGGGGGCAACCTCGATCTGATTTGTACACCATAGATTAGTTTTGTGCGTGTGTGCACGCATACGCGTTTTACGAGGTTAAAAGAAATACAGCTACTATCATAGGAGAGGGAAGTGGGCAATAAAATCTTTAATGTGAAAAGGGGGCCTCAAAAAAGGAGGGTTAATTCCGTTTGAAAAAAACTAAGGCATCACTGGCATGGGAAACAGGAGGTTCCAGGGCCAGCCCAACCTCTCAGGATTGGAACAAGAGGTCTGGGGACACTTCTTGGAGCAGAGAGGCGGTGAGTGGGGAGAGCAGGAGTGAGGGAGAGGCCTGCCAGGGCTCCTCCTGAGTCCGTCCACCCCCACGTTCTGCGTGAGGTCCCTGCCCCTCCTCTGGCAGCAGTTTTCTGTGAGGCCAAGGCTGCGAGGAAGGGCGCTCTCAAGGGCATCCGCCCAGAGGCACGGAGAAGTCAGGGCCTCTGGGCAGTTAGGTTATTTATCTCTCCTGCCTTCCCTTCCAAGGTCTCTACGATTTGGGGCCTCCTTCACCCTATGTCCTGCCTGGGGAGAGGCTGAGGCTCTCAAGGTAGGGTGGGGTAAGAGTCACGGAGCTCATCATTTCTTCTTTCCTTTGTTTAAAAACACGTATTTGAGGGGCTCTCAGTCGGTTGAGCTTCGGCTCAGGTCACGATCTCACAGTTTGTGAGTTCGAGCCCTACGTCCGACTCCGTGCTGACAGCTTGGAGCCTGGAGCCTGCTCCGGATTCTGTGTCTCCCTCTCTTTCTGCCCTTCTCCCGCTCTCTCTCCCTCTCTCAAAAAGTAAACGTCAAAAAATTGTAAAAACAAAACACTTATTTGAGCACCTACGTCGTGCTGTAGCTTCTTGCTGGGTGCTGGGGACAGGAGGATGACTGAGACAAATGTCATCAGCTCACAGGGGGTGAAGAGTAGCATCGCCAGGTGAGGCCAGGCCTTCTCCCCGCTTCAAATGACCTCAGAGAGGTAAAGTGACTGGTGCAGTATCACACAGTGAGCTGCTGACAGAGGGAAGCAAAGAACAGGGACCCTTGACTCGGTCCTCCCTACTGAGGATAAGCAAAATCAACAGCCTGACTCCCCAGCTTTCTTCCCTCACAGGTGTTCTGGTCCTGGAGTAGCAGAAAGAGCACTGACCTAGAAGTCAGGAGACCTCGTCCCTGCTTCTAGGTCTTAGAGGGACGTGCCCTCTCTGGGCCCCCGGTTTTCTCCCGTGTACGGAAGGAAGGCGGACTTGAGATGAGCTTTGTGTTTCCCTCAGCTCTCACTTTCTTGAGTGTACCCTGCGTTTCCTCACCACAGGGCCTTTGCTCAGGTTTTTCTGCCACACGAATGCCTCTTTCCCTCCTCCTTCCTTCCTCTGACATTCTCCCAGTCACCTGGGACCTAATTCACATGCTGCCCCCACAGGATTTGGGATCTATTTTTTTTTTTTTCAGGGGGGGAGGGGCAGAGAGAGAAGAAGAGAGAGAGAACCTCAAGTAGGTTCCCCGCTGTCAGCGCAGAGCCTGACACACAGAGCTCAGACTCCCAACCGTAAGATCATGACCCGAGCCGGAACCAAGAGTCAGACGCTCAACTGACTGAGCCACCCAGGTGTCCCAGTATCTGGGATCTGTCGAGTGGTGGCCCCGAAGTCTCCGCTCCCGGAACAGACAGAGCCTCCCTCACTTTGCAACCCCTCCTGTCCCAGGACAGCCTCTGTGGGGAAGATATCTGTTTTGTCAACCACCAGTGCAGGTGTGGGGTGAATTCTTGCTCCCACCCCACTTCCACATGGCCCTTTCAGCTTTCGAGACTGATCTGATCCTTCCTCAGGGCTTCTGTGAGATTGCGCCTTCCTGCTGGGCAGCCCAGCCCAAGCCGGGGCTCCAAACTGGGGCACTTTGGGCAAAGGCAGCCACCCTGGGAGGTGACCCCAGGAAGGACGAGGACAGACACGGCCTCTCCCAGAACAGCTGCCCCACCTCATCTGTCCCGTCCTCATTCACAGACACCTGGGAAGAAATCCTCCCTCACAACAAACAAAAGGGCTCCCGTTCCCACAACCACACCCAAACCCACTCCTACCTACCTCCCCACAAACAGATGTATCAGCTTTGCAAAGATGTACCCCCTGCTGCCTCTGCTCCCCTGCCCCTCCCCTGGGCGGCACTGTGCACGCACGTACACTCGTTGCACACGCACACGTGGGCACACGAAGACACACGCATGGATACGCATGCGTACACATGAGTGTATACACAGGCAATATGAGGGAATGCACGGGCATGCAGTGGTGCCCTCATGCGCCTGGGGTGCCCACACTCTCCCGTGTATGCACACGTGGGTGCACGTATACACACACTCACTCTCCCATGATGCGGGACTCCTCTGCACCTTCAGCTCTCGGGTGAGCCCCGCTCATACCTGCCTGCTGAGGATGCTCTGGGGGGATGTGGGGTGAGGACAGTGCTCCATTGCTGGCTCCCGGCTACCTCTGGATTTACAGCAAACCAGGCTCTTTTGCCTTCATTTCTCTTACTAGTGAATAACCCTACGGGTAGCAGAGAAAGACCCAAGAGCTGTGCGTTCACTCCAGGGCAACACCTTGCTTGGGTGGCTGACAGGAATGGGGGCAGGGGAGGGGGGTAAGGTTTCCACCACTTCCGGGAACAGATGTCTCCAGGGGGGGCGTCGTTTTGCGGGGCTGGTAGATCTCTTTGCTTGTACTGTCAGTTCTTGATTGCATTCCATTCATTCGTCCCATTGCTGCAGGGGCCTTAGGCCCTTGTCTCCTTCCCGTGGAGAGGTAGGACGGCTTTGAAGAGGGCCCAGTCCCCAGGTGGATGTGGCAGCTCTGGGGCTGAGAGCGGGGTCCCGGGCAGACTGGCTTCCTCAGGGGAAAGCGGGGCTTCTTTCGGACGCCTCCAGGGCACAGCGCAGCAGTAATCCAGAGAATGGTAGGGCTGAGCGATCGTGTTTGTGACACGGTCGCCCAGTCTAGGGGCTGGGCAGGGAGCAGACTGGGGTTCCGTTAAACCTGATTCAGCTGCAGTCACTGAGCACACAACACGTGCCTGGCGTGGTGCTGGGGAGGGGGAGGAGGGAAAGAGGAGGCTACAGAAATGAGTAAGACGCAGCAACTGTCGCGCGTGCATGTGTCTCGTTCCACACGGGCGGAACACCCGGAGAGTGGAACTTGGGGGCCACCCCAGATCTGTCCTCTCCTACCCCATCCAGTCAGTCCCCTGTCCCACGGGGTGTTCTTGTTCCCTCTTTCTCACGAGTTCTCTCCTTTCAGGGCTCACGGCCACTGCTTCTGCAGGCATCTGGTACCGCCTCCCTCGCGGGGCTTCTAATCGGAGGGGGGTGGGGGGGCCCCACCTCCAAGCTTATATCCTCCCTCACTCGGCTACCAGAACCATCTGCCTCAAACACACAGCTGATCTGTAACTGAGAACCCTTCACTGGCTCACCATTGCCATCAGAACGGAGGCCCAAACGCCTCACGTGGCACCACCAGCGGTGGGCGTGCAGGGCGCCTGCATCTCTAAGCCTGCCCCCAACTACACATTAGACCCCAGCCTCCCGGTTCCCCCGACTGGCCGTGCCGGTGTGCACATCTGAGCCTTTGCACATGCTGTTCCTGTTGCCTGGAATGCCTGTCCCCTCCTTAGCCTAGGAAGGACATCATTATCTTTCCACATTGAGGGGGTCCCCCGTTCTCTGCCGGAACACATTTTACAATAGTGCTGACTAGAATGATTTAAAAGCCAGCATTTCTACAGAGCAGACACAATTCGGACTGCTTTATGTCTTACACATATATAAATAGACAATTATATTATTAATCTCCATTAGTTCATTTAATCCTCACTAACTTGATGGGTACTATAATTATCATTTCCATTTTACAGATGGGAAAACTGATACGCAGAGAGTTTAAGTGACTTATTTACCTCAAGTGACATGCCTGATAAGCAGTAGTGGGATTTACACACAGCCAGTTCAGCTGGAGAGTCTGCACGGTTAACCCCTGCACTACACTGCCTCGCTCACTGTCTTGAGTATTTGCCAACTTACATAGCTTTGAGCAACCAGATTCGGTTAATGCCTGATGAGCAGATGAATGAATGAATGAACTCATTCAGATTTAATTACATGAAGCAGTAGGGCTCAATCTTCATTCATGTAAGATGTCTGCTATGCCAAAGCTATTTTATTTTCTAGAACGTAGGTCATTTTTTCAAAATAGATTTTGAGAGTAAAACCCTATGCATCATATTTTCGTGTTATCTTCTGGCCTTTGACGTGGAATTTAGATGGGTCTCCAAGGCTGTTTTTTCAAGTCAATGGAGAAAGAGGTCCCCAAGACCCTCCAGTGACCTGCTTACTATGACCAGCTGCCCATGGCATAGGCAGGTGTCAGCTACCTCCTGAGCAATCTCTGTGCTTATGGCACCAGGGAGACAGATTCCCCTGAGAAGTGACCTAATGCAAAGTGAATTATGGCTGATGCTGAAAGAACATCCTATCTCAGCACACGGGCCAGGGACGGAGTTGTTCCAACCGGAGATGTCTGGGACGGTTTTCTGGAAGAGGTGAGATTTGGACTGAGTCTCGAAAGATTTTGGTAATTGGAGAGAAGGGAGAAGGGTGTGGAAGTTCCGAGAATGTTCGGTGGTAGGAAGAGTGGAGCAGCAAAGCGGGAGGCAAGAGAGGATGCGGTGGAAGGGGAGACCCCCCCAGGCAGGTGGGTAACGGCCACATAGTGGGGCAGCAGAGGCTGACATCATCTTCATTTCTGCCCTGGTTGACTGCACATTTTTGGTCGAGTGGTTGATTTTTTAATTTTCATTTTCTATCCTCTATGTAAATTAAGCATTTCCACCTGGGGGGAAGCTCGAATGAGAATCCCGAGGGCAGAAGAATTTGCTGATTCCACAGTTCAACACACTAGGCTCGCCACCCAGCCAGCCGACAGCTTGTCTCCCTACGCTCACTTCTGAAAGGTGGTGTAGCTTAGAGGATTAGCCGCAGCTCTGCCACTTGCTGGCTTGGCAGACCATTTAACTTCTCTGTGCTACAATTTCCTTAGTTTGTTTTTGAAGATTCCCTTAGTTAAGACACTTAAAGCATCTAGAACGTGGTCCAGCTTCCAATAAGCGCCCGGTGGACATTAGCTGGTATGGACACCATAGCCAAGAGTCTTCATAATGATGCAAATTTCACTGGGTTATCCCTCTTTTAGGCCACCGGATTTGGCCTTTGCTGCCACCTCTCTCTAGTCCCAGGGTTCTCCCCACAGGTGTGGTTCCTGGTGACCTGAGCAATACCCTCCTCACCCCCCAAATATCTGAGTCAGTCACCCCTCTTTTTGCCCCTGTCCACCCATGCCCACTCTGCTGATACACTGGCTTCCTGGGATATGATTAATTCTGATTTGTGCCCATGGGGTCTGGACAGGGAAGCAAAGCTGCAAAGAAACCTGAGTAAATGCTTTCTGGGAGTTCACAGGGCACACGGCCAATTTCAGTTTGAGGGTCAGCCAGGTTCCAGACATCAGAGCTAAGTCCCTGGAGAGGAGGCATTGGTGCCTCTGTGTCTCCTCGGGGGGCAGCCAGCTCAGAGCCCTGCATGTACCCAGGCTTGGGAAATACCTTCGGCTGTTTGCACGACAGGGTCAGAACAGCATCCAGCTGTGCCATGACAGCCCCAAACCAGAAAACCATGGCAGTCCGAAAAACCAGACTGGGATGGGGTACAAATCTGGCTCCTCATAGCAAAGGGGCAGGTGGAGAGGGGATTAGCATATAAAACAGAGCCTGGGCCCTTTCCCAGGGCCAGGTCCAACTGGCTGCCCCTTAGCAAACCTCAAGGGCCCAGACAGTTCTCTTTGAACTATCAGGTTCACCTTCCGCCCTATCTTGCCCTTCTTACCCACGTCTGGGACTTTCTCCCAACACTTTCCACCTTGCAAAAGCTTTCTCTTAAATCTGGAACCAGAGTTTCTCTTTATCACTGTGTTTTTGTTTTTTCACAAGTTGTGCGTGGTGAGATCTCTCTTGTGTTTATCCTGCTGTGGTGCATTCGTCACATTTGGGACAATTTCGGCCATTGCTCATTCTAAATGGTTTCAGTATTTCTTCAGTCCCAGCCCATTTTTCAAAGATGGTCTGCAATGGACTGACTACCTGGCAGTTTGTTAACAACGCCCCACCCAAATAAGAATCTCCCCGGAACTCAGGAGTCCGTGTTTCCAACAAGTTCTAGGCTGTCTTGGGCCCACTGTACTAAGACCACTGAGCCAGGACTGTGAGTGTTTCAATGGCAGGGCCTGGATGTTGCTCACCTCTGTGTCCCCAGCCTCTGTAGGACCTGTGGGGCCACCTCCCTTCCCAGGCTCCTAACGGCCTAATGCCAAAAAGATGACACCTGGACCCATGAATTTCAGGCATCAGCCAGCAGAGGAAAGAAACTCTTTGGGGGGCTCTGAGGGGTTGCCCCAATTCACCAAGGACGCCTTGAGAGAAAAGCACTCGTGCTGACTTAACCACGCTGGACCTCTGTTCTCTGTGAAATGCAGATCAACGTCTCTGTGGTGAGGGTTGAGGTGACGAAGTCAGCCTCAAAAGCTAGAAGTTCGAGGTGTCAGGCTTAATTCTCGTTGGGGTTAGGGGGCAGGGGAAAAAGCAAGTGAGCAAGTGAGAAATTATTACTTGCAAGCTACTTCCTAGAAAATACAGAGAGAAGCAGACAGATAAATGTACCAGGCTCATACGTAAGAACACACACCTTGTGTGTGTGTGGTTTAGATAAACTTTACTGAGGCGTAATTTATGTACAATACAATGTGCCCATATAGGTGTATAATTTGATGAGTTTTGACAAATGTGTTTGCCTCTATCGCAGTAAAGATCATTTCTGTCTCCCTAAAAGTTTCCTTGTTCCTTTTTGCAACCTGTCCCCACCTGGGCCCAAACAGCCCCTAATCGGCTTTCTGTTGCTTTGGATTAGATTGGTATTTCCTAGAATTTCATGTACAAGGAATCACACGGTCTGTACTATTTTCTTTCTAGCTTCTTTTGCTCAACATCATGTTTTTGACATTCGTCTATGTTTTTGCTTCTATTAGTAAGTAGTTTGTTCCTTTTCATAGCTGTATTGTATTCCATTGTATGGCTACACAATTTGTTTACCCGTTCTCTTGTTGATGAAGATTAGGGTTGATTGTAGTTTGGGGCTATTGCGAAAAAGTTGCTGGGAACATTCTTCTACGACTCCTTCTGTGAACACATTTCTATTTCGCTTGGGAGGAAAATTGGTGAGTTATACGGTAAGTGTGTGTTAAGCTTCAAAAGAAACTGCCAAACTGTGCTCCAAAGTGGAAGTGTATGTTGCCACCAGAGAAGTGTGAGAATTCCAGTTGTTCTCCATTCCACTGGCTCTTGTATTGTTGGTCTTTTTCATTTTCACAATTCGGCTTGGGCGAGGAATGGTCTCTCACTGAGGCACGTGTCTGCCCACCCCTCCAAGCTCTTCTGGAACCATTCCTCCCATCCTCACGCTTCTCCCCAGCTGCTCCAACAATTCCTCTGTTTCTTCCATGCTCTAGTCCCCATTCCTGGAATTCTCGTCCTCTTGAAATTTCCCCCTCTTGAAACTGACCCCTTCTCATCATTCAGGTCTTGGCACAAATTTCACCTCCTCAAAGGTCTTTCATCACCCTCTCTGATGGTGTCCTCGACATTTTTTGGCTCATTTACCCTTTGGCTCATTTGTAGCAGTGAGCCCTATCTGAAAGAATCTTGTTTGTGTGTCTATTTGTTGTCTGCCCCACAAACAAAGGCAACTTGTCTGTTTTATTTACCTAGAATGGTGCCTGATAGATAGTAGGTATTCAATATACATTGTTCAACGGATGTGCAGTCCAAAGTGTGCATTCGGTATATTAGTCTTTAAGGTCCTGGGAATTAAAGGGTATGCATATTAACAAAACACAATTATTAATTAATTAATTAATTAATTATTTAAAATTAATTTATTTTTGAGAGAGAGAGAGAGAAAGAGCATGAGCAGGGGAGTGGCAGAGAGAGAAGGAAGCACAGTATCTGAAGCAGGCTCCAGGCTCCAAGCTGTGAGCTCTCAGCACAGAGCCTAATGAGGGCTCAAACTCACAAGCCATGAGATCATGACCTGAGCCCAAGTCAGATGCTCAACTGATTGAGCCACCCAGGCTCCCCCAAAACACAAATATTTAAAATGTAAATTATTTTTATTGTCTGGGCTATTCAATTTTGCATGTAAGTATGCATAGAAATCTAAAAATATAGAAAAGTAGAAAAAAGAGGAGGGGTGCTTGGGTGGCTCAGACGGTGAGTGTTTGACTCTTGATTTCAGCTCAGGTCATGATCTCACGGTTCTGGGTTCGAGCCCCAAGTCAGGCTCTGTGCTGACCATGCAGAGCCTGCTTGGGATTCTCTCTCATCCTCTCTCTCTCAAAATGAATAAATAGACATTTAAAAAAAGAAGAAGAAGAAGAAAAGAGGAAATTTGACCGTAGTTTCACCAATTACTATCGTTTAAAAGTGTAAAATAGGGGCGCCTGGGTGGCGCAGTCGGTTAAGCGTCCGACTTCAGCCAGGTCACGATCTCGCGGTCTGTGAGTTCGAGCCCCGCGTCGGGCTCTGGGCTGATGGCTCAGAGCCTGGAGCCTGTTTCCGATTCTGTGTCTCCCTCTCTCTCTGCCCCTCGCCCGTTCATGCTCTGTCTCTCTCTGTCCCAAAAATAAATAAATGTTGAAAAAAAAATTTAAAAAAAAAAGTGTAAAATATTTTAAATTATTAACTAGTTTTAAATTTTTTATTTTTTTAAAGTTAGCTTTTGGGCCGTCTGGGTGGCTTAGTTGGTTGAGTGTCAGACTCCTGATTTTGACTCAGGTCATGATCTCAGGGTGGTGGGATCAAGCCCTGCACTAAGCCCTGAGTCGGGTTCCATGCTGAGCGTGGAGGCTGCTTAAGATCCTCTCTCTCCCTCTGCCCCTGTCTCCTGTTTGCATGCTGTCCCTTTCTTTTATTTTTGTTTTTATTATTTTTTTTAAATGTTTATTTATTTTTGAGAGTGAGAGAGAGAGAGACAGAGCATGAGCAGGGGAGAGGCAGAGAGAGAGGGAGACGCATGTTCAAAGCAGGCTCCAGGCTCTGAGCTGTCAGCACAGATCCTGATGAGGGGCTCGAACTCACAGACTGTGACATCGTGACCTGAGCTAAAGTCAGGCGCTCAATCGACTGAGCCACCCAGGCGCCCGCATGCCCTCCCTTTCCAAAATAAGAAATTAAAAAAATTTTTTAAATAAAAAAAATAAATGTAGCTTTTTAAAAAAATGTTTGTTTATTTTGAGAGATATAAAGAGAATGTGCACAGGGGAAGGGCAGAGAGAGAGAGAGAGAGAGAGAGAGAGAGAGAAAGAGAGAATCTCAAGTGGGCTCTGGGCTGTCAGCGCAGATCTCATGAACTTTGAGCTCATGACCAGAGTCGAAATCAAGAGTCAGATGCTTAACTGACTGAGCCACCCAGGCATCCCAAATTAGCTTTTGAATAAGTAATATTTGTACATGGGAAAAATTCACAGTATATCCTTCTGGAAAACGCTGCTCATATACAAACATACATATATATCTATCTGCATTTCCCCCCAAAATAGCACCATACTGCATACATTGCTCTGCACGTTGCTTTCTTCATTTAACAATTTATCTTAGAAATCACTCCACATCAATAGTTGTATCAGTTACAATTATGTTCGGCTGTGAGTGACAGAAAATTCGAACTATCAGTGACTTGTAAGATTAGATATTGATTTCTCTCTCACTAATAAAGTCTAGAAGTAAGTAGTCAGACAACACTAGGACCCCACAATTATCAGGGACCCAGATTCCTTCTGCCTTTCGCTATGCCATCTTCAGCATAGGGCTCTACTTCACGGTCCAAAATGGGTGTCTGAGCTCTAGCCATTACATCTGCATCTAGCCAGCAGAAAGAAAGGAAAGAAAGGGACATGCTTCCTCCCAGTAAGAACACTTCCTGTGACATTTCTGCTCAACTCTCATTGGCCAGAAAACACAGGGACACACCCAGCTGTAAGGGAGGCCGGGAAACATTTTCTTTTTTCTTTAAGTAGGCTCCATACCCAATGTGGGGCTTGAACTCATGACCCTGAGATCAAGAATCACATGCTCTACTGCCTACTGAGCCAGCCAGGCACCCTTGGGAAACACATTCTTTATTCCAGGTAGACATGTACCTTGCTCAAGATCAGAGGAGAAGAGAATAGATATTGGGGGATGACTAACAATCGCTATTACAGCAAACACAGATTTGCTTCATTTTTAAAAATTGAATTTTGGGGGGCGCCTGGGTGGCTCAGTCGGTTAAACATCTGACTCTTGATTTCTGACTCAGGTCATGATCTCACAGTTTGTGAGTTTGAGTCCCATGTCGGGTTCCGCGCTGACAGTGAGAGTCTGCTTGGGATTCTCTCTCTCTCCCTCCCTCTCTCTCTGCCCCTCCCTTGATCTCTCGCTCTCTTAAAAACAATTAAACTTTTGGGGCGCCTGGGTGGCTCAGTCGGTTAAGCGTCCGACTTCGGCTCAGGTCATGATCTCGCGGTCCGTGAGTTCGAGCCCCGCGTCAGGCTCTGCGCTGACAGCTCAGAGCCCGGAGCCTGTTTCAGATTCTGTGTCTCCCTCTCTCTGACCCTCCCCCGTTCATGCTCTGTCTCTCCCTGTCTCAAAAATAAATAAACATTAAAAAAATTAAAAAAAAATTAAACTTTTAAAAAATTGAATTTTTTATAGCCAGCTGCCCAACAAAAAGTGGGAGCCCTTCACCAACCCTCATGTTCTGCACTTCAAGTCTCCCTTGGGTGCGTGATTGGTAGAGCTAAGTCACATGTATAGTTTCCACAGAGGCTGAGAATTTGAGTTCTGACTTCCAGGTTGAGGACAAAAATCACAATAGGGGAATTCCCCCAAATATAGAAAAACCACTTAGAATATAGGCCAATCCTCCTGTAAAAGACAACTACATATGCCAGATTTTTAAATCTTAAAATATTTTTATTTTTATTAAAAAAACTTTTTTTTTATTTTTATTTTTTTTAAAAAAAATTTTTTTTCAACGTTTATTTATTTTTGGGACAGAGAGAGACAGAGCATGAACGGGCGAGGGGCAGAGAGAGAGGGAGACACAGAATCGGAAACAGGCTCCAGGCTCCGGGCCGTCAACCCAGAGCCCGACGCGGGGCTCGAACTCCCGGACCGCGAGATCGTGACCTGGCTGAAGTCGGCCGCTTAACCGACTGCGCCACCCAGGCGCCCCTAAAAAACCTTTTTTTTAATGTCTATTTATTTTTGAGGGAGAAAGAGATAGGGCGTGAGCAGAGGAGGGACAGAGAGGGAGACATAGAATCCGAAGCAGGCTCCAGGCTCTGAGCTGTCAGCAGAGAGCCTGATGCAGCGCTTGAACTCACGAGCTGTGAGATCATGACCAGAGTCAAAGTCGGATGCTCAGCTGACTGAGCCACCCAGGTGCCCCGATCTTCAAATATTTTTAAATGTTAAAAGCATTAAAACTCTAACAAGATAGTGAGGAATTACTGAACCAAGGTACATGAACAGATAGGAATCCAGAGAGATTAGAGTTGCCAGATAAAATACAGGACTTCCAGTTATATATTTGAATTTCAGATAAGCAACATTTTTTTTTAGTGTAAGTCCCAGTTAAATTTGAATTTCAAATAAACAACAAATTATTTTTTAGCATAAGTATAATATGTACTTGTGACATATTCCTACTAAAAAGTAATTTATTGTTTATTTGAAATTCAAATGTAACTGGATGTCCTGTATTTTTATTTGTTAAATCTGGCAACCCTACCAGAGAAGTGAGTCCAGCACTTGGGGCTGCTTTTGTCCGTGGGCATTTGCCAATCTGAGTCATCAGAGAGGTTGAGCTGTGCTTTTGAAAGCTTATTAGGATTAGGGGTACAAAACTGGAATGCAGGGCCTACTGAGGTTGGAGACTCTGATAAACCACCCCTGTGGTAGATTATTACTTTGATAATCTCCAGTGAGCCATGGCTATGGGTATCCATGCCCCATGTACTCCCCTTGACTCTGGGCTGGCTCTGTGACCCATTTTACCCAATAGAATGTGACAGAAGTGATGTTGTGCCGGGTCGGGTTCAAGCCTTAAGAAGGTAGCTTCCATATTTTGGCTCTAGGGGAAGTCAGTTGCCATGTAATAAGTCTAACTACCTTAAGAACTGGGAGCTAACCGAGGAACTGGTGATGTGTACCTGGATTTCAGAATTGCGATGGACTTGTGTCTGCCAGTTTCTCCTTTTCGAGTAGGAATATACTTTGAGATTGTCCTTTCTCTGCGTCACCATTTCCTGTGGGGAGCAGGTAACTTGTCTCTTTAGTTCAAAGGTTGTCAGATCCAGGGGAATATCACTGGAGAAGTCTCATTCATACCTGGACCTGAACTTAGGGAGTTCAAACTCAATCCTGGTAGAGTAATGGGGCGAGATTTTCGGGGGTCTTAAGGGGTGATGAGTGTATTTTGCACTGGGGAGGAAGTGAATCATTAAGGGACAGAGGGAAAATGGACAGATTGTTACTTTGGTATAGGCCCCCAGTGAACGATATTGTGTGAGCACTCACACCACAACTGTTCCCTCCCCTTGAATCCGGACTGGCCTGTGACCTGCTTTCACCTACGGAACATGGTGGAAATGACACTGTCAGTTCCAGATCTAAACCTCTAGAAGGCCCGGCAACTTCCACATTTGCCCTTTGGAGGAAGCCAGCCACCACGTAAAAGTCTGATTATCTTGAGACAGGATATTGTGAGAAACCCAACCTAGCCTCATGGAGAGACCATGTGGGAGAAGAACGTAGGACCCTCGCCAACATCCCACTGAGGTCCCACTTGCCCTCTAGGTGAGTAAGACCATCTTGGAAGTAGACCATTCCGGCCTAGTCAAGCTGCCCCGACTGATGCCACATAGAGTAGATACCAGTGTCCCTGCTCCAAATTGAAGAATCATGAGCAACTAAATAGAATAGTTATCGTTTTAAGTCAGGAATAAGCAAAGTATGGCCCATAAATGGCTCCCTGTTCTTCTTCTTCTTTTTTTAAACAGCTTTATTGAATTATAATTAATTCACCTACCACACAATTTATCCATTTTATGTATGCAACTCAGAGGTCTTTAGTATATTCATAGATGTGTGCAACTATCACACAGTCAACCTTAGAACATTTTCTTAAGTTTATTTATTTATTTTGAGAGAGAGAGAGCAGGAGAGAGTGTGGGAGGGACAGAAAGAGAGGGAGAGACAGAATCCCATGCAGGCTCTGCAGTATCAGCGTGGAGCCCAACAGGGGGCTCGAACTCTTGAATCATCAGATCATGACCTGAGCCAAATCAAGAGTCAGATGCTTAACCAACTGAGCCACCCAGGCGCCCCTCTAAAGATTTTATTTTTAAGTAATCTCTACACCTAATGTGGGGCTTGAACTTACAACCTTGAGATCAAGAGTCTCAGGCTCCACCAACTAAGCCAGGCAGGGTCCCTTGTTTGTTTGTTTGTTTGTTTAAATATTGTTTTGGCTGTTCTGGGTCCCTTGCAATCTGTATGAATTTCAGAATCACCTTGTTGATTTCTATAAAGAAGTCAGCTGGGACTCTGATGGGATTGCATTGAATATGTAGATAATTTGGGGAGTATTGCCAACTTAACAATGTTAAGTCTTTTGATGTAGGAACATAGGATGTTTTTCCGATTATATAGGTCTTCTTTAATTTCTTTCAACAATGTTTTGTAGTTTTCAGAGTATAAGTTTGGTACTTCTTTTGTTAAATTTATCCCTAAGTATTTTATTATTATTTTTTGAGATTTTATTTTTAAGTAATCTCCACACCCAACGTGGGGCTTGAACTCACAACTCCAAGATCAAGAGTCACACACTCTATTGACTGTGCCAGGTAGGCACCCCAGTATTTTGTTCTTTATTAGGCTATTATAAAGGAAATTTCTTTCTTAATCTCATTTTTTCATTGTTCATTGAAAGTGTATAGACATATCATTGATTTTTATTATAGATCTGGTTTCTTGCAAACTTGCTGAATTTACTTATTTTTAAAAATTTTTTTAATGTTTGTTTATTTTTGAGAGAGAGAGGCTGAGCGTGAGTGGGGGAGGAGCAGAGAGAGAGACACAGAATCCAAAGCAGGGTCCAGGCTCTGAGCTGTCAGCACAGAACCTGACATGGGGCTCGAACCCATGAACCGTGAGGTCATGACCTGAGCCAAAGTCGGACGCTTAACCAAATGAGCCACCCAGGCACCCCTACTTATTATTAAGTAAGCTCTACATCCAACGTGGCACTTGAACTCACAACCCTGAGATCAAGAGTCACATGCTCTACTGACTGAGCCAGCCAGGTGCTCCTGAATTCACTTATTGGTTCTAACAGTTTTTAAGTGGATTCCTTAGCATTTTCTATACACAAAGATCATGTCATCTGTGTTTAGAGATAGTTTTACTACTTTCTTTCCAATCTGGATGCCTTTTAATTTCTATGTCTTGCCTAATCACCCCGGCTAGAACCTCCAGTAAAATATTAAATAGAAGTGGCAAGAGTGGACATTCATGTCTGTTCCTTGTTTTTTTCTTGGAAAAGGTATCAAGTCTTTTACCACTAAGCATGGTGTTAGTTGTGAGTTTTTTTGGTGATATTCTTTATCAGCTTGAGAATGGCTGCCTGGCTTTGTAAATAAAGTTTTAGTGGAACACAGCCGTCCCATTCATTCATGTATTGTCTACGGCTGATTTGAACTATAATGATAGAGTTGAGTAGTTGTAACAGAGACCATATGGCCTGCAAATCTAAAATATTTACCATCTTGCCATTTAAGGAAAAGTCCACTGACATCTGTCTTAAACTGCTAAATTTTAGGATTGTTTGCTATGAAACCATATATAACTGAAACAACTCCCAGGCTTTGACTGGAACCTCAAAGAGCTGCAACATTGGGTAAGGAGGAACCATAAACAAACAAACAAACAAACAAACCATAAATAAACAAACCCTCCCACATACTGTAATCCAGTTTCAAGTCATCTGGGAAGCTCAGAAAATCAGAAGCCATGAAATTGAGTTAAGGTGATCTTAGCTTGCCAGTGTCCCCAAATGCCTGCAGAAACCAATGGAAATCCTTTTGGGAGGAAGATGTTATCACTGTTGCCTTAAATGATTTTTCAAATACAATGTCCAAAACATAACCAGGTACATGATGAGATAAAACCTCATGAGGAAGAACCAGTAGTAAAAACTAACAATGGAAACCGATCCACAGGGACTCTAGATTGAAATTAACAGACATAAGCCATAAAACAGCTACACTTACTTTGTTTAAGGAGAGAAAAGCCAAGCTTGAAAATTATAGCAAGTCACAAAGAGACATAAGAAGTGACATAGCAGATCTGAAAAGACCCAAACAGAAATTCTGGAACTGAAAAAAAAAAAACCCCAAACAAACAAGCAAACAACAAATTAAGAGCTTGATGGATGGGTTTAAGAGGAGAATTTTTTTTTTTTAAGGAGGCTGCATGCCCAAGGACACTAAGTGACTTGATCTCATGACCCTGAGATCAATCAAGAGTCGCATGTTAGGCACCCCAAGAGAAGAATTTTTTAAAAAGCTGAAGAGAGAATTAGTGAACCGAAGAATAGTCACAAGAAACTTTTACAACAGAGTGTCGAAGGACAAAAGATAGAAGATACAGAAGAAAGGATGTAGTGAGAAGGTCTAATAGGTATTTCAACTGGGGGCCCAGAAAGAAAGAGGTACAGAAACAGTAATTGAACATAATGGCTGAAATTTTTTTCAAAATTAATGAACAATTATTCAAATGTGATAAGCAGCCATGAAGTGACATACACTCACTCCACCATGTGGTTTGACTCTTAAGACAGTGTATCTTTAGGGCACCTGTCTGGCTCAGTTGGTAGAGCACGCAACTCTTGATCTCAGGGTCGTGAGTTCAAGCCCCATGTTGGGTGTAGAGCTTACTTAAAAACAAAAACAAAAACACACCAGCACATCCTTCCCGTACATACCTACCTTTGAAAGCGTTCTGAAACCAACATAAAGGTGGATCCATAGCAGATGGAACAGGGCTTGTGTGGGATGAGTTCAAATACAAACTTTGCCACTCCCTGCTGTGCTACCTGGAGGAGACTGCCAAACTTCAGTTTTCTCAGCCAATAAATGGGGCTAGGAATACAAGCCTACCCCACATCGCCATTGTGAGAATCGAGTGATACGGTGCATGTGAACAAACCTAATGAATGCCAAGGGCTTTAAAAATGAGACATGGTTTGAGTAGGATCACAAACATTCCCAGGGGCACTACCAGTGACAGGTCAGACCGGCTACATAATTTGCAGGTGAAATGAAATGAAATGAAAATGCAACTGTCGAAAAATTATTAAGAATTTCAAGACAGCGACAGCAAAGCATTAAACCAAGCGCTGGTCACACGCCCATGAAGCCAGCCTTGGTAATAGGCCCTGCAAAGAACCGCTCTTTGCGTTAGGAAAGGGCTGTCTGTTCCACATCCAGGTGTCTGCAGCCATAGCCCACGTTATCTTTGAGCTCTGAAGGGCAGCAGTGTTTGGGGAAACTGCAAGCACACGTGTTTCCAAATGCCAAGGAGGGCAAGTGCAGTGACCGGAGTGGTTTTCTGAGAGAGTGGGTGGGGCCAGCCAGGCTGCCATCAGAACTGTGGAACTGACTGTTCCCCACAGACTCTGGCCTAGAAAAAAAAAAAAAAAAAAGCCTGCAGCTGTATCTACAGGGCCTGTTGTTGTTTGCTGCGGTGTGTTACAACACAGCCTGGCAGCCTCCGGGGCCTTTCTGTCTTCCTCCTGGAAGAGCCTGGTCCCAGAACATGTGACATGGCCACACAGCCCTGCAGATTTCCCATACTGCTCCTCGCTGTTCCCTCAATTACCAGGCTTTTCCAGGTCTGCATGCTTTTTTGCTCATCCTGTCCTCCACAGACTAGGAATCCCTTTCCTTCCTCTTCCACATCCCTCCATCTGGCAAACACCATCTTTCAAAACTCTTTTAGGACTCAGCTCTAATGCCACCTCCTCAATGAAGCCTTCCCTGCCTTTCCCAGGAAAAGCCAACTGCCCCTTCCTTGGAGCTGTCCACTGTAACATATGTGGTACTGACATGTAATGTGGAAGTCACTATCTCCTTGGCTAAAGCCTTCAAGGGCTGAGACAATGTCTCCTCACCTATGCAGACTCTGCACACAGCACAGTGCTTAATACTTGCTAGTAGTAAGCACAGTAGATGCTTAATCAACTGGGGTTAGAAACTTTCAGAACAAATCATTGAAGGATAAATGGTTGGATTTGGATTCAATCACCCACGTCTTGTTGAATTAATGTATGAATAAATTGTGTCAGTGATTCTCCCTGGCATCTGGTAAAAAGGGAAGCTTCTAGGCATTAAGTCAGGGCCTTCTTTGCTCTTGAGGTTTCCGTGTTGGTTCTAGTTGTTTTTTCCCCAGGCACCACGTCCTGAAGGCAGGGATGGTGATTTGTTGAAGAGGGTCTTCAAAAATACCTAAATGACCAATGTGACATAGCGCAGAGAGCAGATTTGGAGCTAAGAGATGTGGCTTCTGATCTGGTTATGGGACATAAGATTTCCATAGGTGACTATTAAGTCCCATAGCTATGAGACTTTAGGTTTCTGTCTCCTCAAAAATGAGGGGTTTGAGTTAGTTACCCCCTAAAGCCCAGGTGCAGCCAGTTCTATCTCCTCATCTGAATCTCTATGGGAACTACTCAGAGGCAGCCAGCCTTCTGGTTGGAGGAGCTTAGCCCCTCTTGAAGCTGAGTTTGCTCAGCGGGTCTACCCTTTGCTAATGGGGGGGTGGGGGCGGTGGTGCGGTGGGAAAAGGGGATCAGAGAACACCAATATTTTTTACGGTCTTTTGCTGTCTCAATGGCCTGGTGTCTCATGCTTGAAAGGCAGAAAACCAGGGGAGAGCATAGTCTTCACAGTCATTTAGTGTCCATGGGGAAGTACCACGGGCTAAACTGGTTCTCAAGATGGGATTTTCCCGAGGCCCAACGGGGCATTTTTTTTTTACTTCCTAGGGCTAACCTAGTCTGCTTACCTGACACAAACATCCCGGCCTGCCCCTCTCCATCCTTTGGGCAGGCCTGGCAAACAGGCAGCAAGGCAGAGCTTTCAGAGATACGATTCAGATGTGAAGTCAATAGCTTGTTTAGGCATGAGTTTCTCTGAAGGTTAAGAGACGGTGTGAAGGGGCATGGGTCAGTTTCCTTCATCCCTTCCCGCCGGCCCCCACAAAGGCCAAGGGCCAGACACGTGGGCTGGCGTGGAGAGGCGGAGTTTACACTAAGGCGGAGGTGCAAATGGACGGGGGCGGAGTCTCATTTGCATAGACGGTGCGCGGCCACCAATCCGGACCGGCGGAGCGACAGCCCGCGCGCCTTTTGGGGGCGGACTGACAGCCCCGGGGCCCTATCGAAGACGGGTCCTGCGGCCGGCGGGGGCGGGACCGCGCCGGGCGCTGCCCCGGGGATTCGGGCCGGTTCGCGGGCGCTGCCAGTCTCGGGCGGCGGCGTCCGGCGCGCGGACGGCCTGCTGGTTGGGCTGGGGGCCGAGCAGCGCGAGGGTGAGGCGGAGAGAGAAGGGGCCAAGGAGCAGCCACGGCGACAGGTACCGGCGCCATGGCCGCAGGGATGGGGCGGGCGGCCGCGGCGCCCCGGGAACCGAATTCCCTCCTTCGCGGTCAGATCGCCGCCGCGCCGCTTCGGCGCCCCCTCACGCGCGGTTCTCCTGCCCCAGAGAGGCAGGCTCGGGGCGAACGGGGCGGGGGAAGCCTCGAGGCGAGCGCGCCGGATGCCCCTTGCCCAACTGCGGGGTCCCTCCGCGCCCCGCCGGCCCGCGGGGTCGGTGCTCTCTCCGCGAGGCGCGGAGTCGGGCGACCGCGAGAGCCGCTCCCCGCCCCCGCCGCGCTCCCCCTCGCGGAGTCGAGGCCGGTCGCGCCCGCTCGTCCTCACCCGGCTTTTGTTTCCTGCCCGAGGTGACAGGTCCCGGCTCCGGCTCCCGTCGGTCTCCCCCGACTCGCCCGAGGCCCGGCGCCTGTGACCGCGACCGCCCGGAGCAGGCTGCGGGACCCGCGGAGAGCCGGGCGGCGCGTGAGCGGCCGCCGCCGCGGGCGGGAGAGAAACTTCGCCTTCCGGGGCCCGGGCCGGCGGGCGAAGTCGAGCCGGGGTGAGCCGTGCGCCGGGACGCCGCGGGCGCGATGGAGCCGCGCACACCTGGCGGGGCCCGTGGCGGGTGAGGATAACGGAGTGTCCCGCTGCTGCGCTCCTCGCTTTCGGTTTGCGCTCCCGGGGCGGTGGGTGTGGATGCGTGTTCGCCGCCTTCACCTGCCACCATGGGACAAGTGACTGGGATACAGCATCCCGGCTCTCAGCCGCTCTTGAAGGGTGCCAGTGCAGCGCCTTTCTAACAGGTGATTATTCTCGTGCCAGGTGAAAGCCAGTTCCAACTTGTTTTCGGGCTCCTGACTTGGTTCACTCCTGGAACGTTAGAACTCCTTCCACTGATGTCTGAAAAGGTGTACTGGCAATAGTATAGGAGTCCAACCCGGTATTGATTTAAAACAAAAAACAAAAAACACCAACCGTTTGAGGGGGTCAACGTGCAGATTGATTGCATTCTTTCCATTGACGAGCCTGGAGGAACATGGTCTTATTTTAAAAATTCGGTTTCTGCAGTGGTGGCGAAAGCATAGTAAGGTACAAAGTTAGTAAATGGAGAATGCAGAAGTCTAGATACCCTTCAGGGTGGTTCAGGACAGCGTGTACAACGTTTGGCCGCCATTCAGTAAATTCTGCATGAAGTAGTTTGAGCTCGTGGTTTTGGATTTACTTTTCAGGAGTATGTTTTCCAGTGGAATAAGGCTTAGCATTGAATGGGAGCTTTCTTTGGAAAAATGGGAGTAGACAGGAGTGTTTATTTTCATTGTCTTCCCATTTTGTTAGATTGTGGACAAGGGAAAAGTCAAGGCATATTTTGGTTAAGTGTTTTTAATAGTCTGTGGAATTCTCCCCCCCCGGCGCCCCCACCCCCCCCCAGAGGGGTTTTTACTTTAGAGAATTGTAGTAGCTTTTTCTCTTGGTGTATGAGTCAAAGGTCAAGGATAGACTTGAACGAATTTTTATTCTTTTTGGGAAATTTTTATTTGTCGTACTTTCACTTAGCCTTTTCTGCGTCTCTCTCCCAACTGACCTCCACTTACTTAATCCACCATTATGGACCTGACCAATGTAGGGCATCTACAGAAAAAATACGTTTAAAAATCGTACATAATTATTTTTTAAATGTAGTTTATATGTATTTAAATTTATTTGTGAGTAACTTGATTTAGCTTACTTAATTTTTTTCTAACGTGTGTTTTGTGTCTATTGGGGATGACTTATATTTAAGAGGGGTGCAACTTTTTAAAAGCAACGTTATAGTTTTGATTTAATTATGCTACTTTATTAATATTTCACTGAATGGTTATTTTATTATGTACCTAGCTATTTAGTAACATCATTTAAAGTTGAACTCTTTAACCAATAGGCTAGTTGTGACTGGGATTTTAAAACAAAATCAAAGAGATGGTCTTTATGAAGTGTTGTATATCTCTAAAACAACAGGGTTAAGTGTTATGAGGTCTTTGTCCTTACAACATTTAACAAAACAAATACATACTTTTTTAATCTTTAATTTTGGGTGGTTTTTTTAAGAAAAACCATAATTTTAACCAGTTCAACATGAAAACCTTTTAAAACACTGGATTAGGCAACTAGTTAAATCCTCAATTTTCTGTTTGTTCTTGGGCTGGAAAAGAACACATATTTTGGGTTAGTTTCCTAAAGGTTTCTTAGCTTAGAACGAATCAGTCTAGAGAAGAAAGAACATCCTCATTCTGTAACTGTAGAAAAAGTTATTGCTATTAAAGCAGAGTTGTCTTTTTGATGCTTAGGGGAGATTTGTTCAACAGTGGCACGTCGTGTTGAGTGGGTTTTATTCTACATAAATAGTTGTAAGGAATCTTATAGGTCTGAGGTTCTCTTTGTTTTGGATGACTTAGATAATTGTTCTTTAAAGTGTATAGGAATATATGAGTTTTAACTAGTATGTGTAATTTTCTATGTATAATTATTACAATCCTTATCATATGGTGATGTTTAAATATACCACATATAGTAAATTAAACTTATATTTCATAGTTTTATTTACACAAAAGCATATTTTAGGAACTTTATTAAAAGCCCATATTCAAATTCAGTTTTTAGATATTTTACTGGTTTTTTTGGTCCACTTTAACTTGTGGTAGACCATATCAAAATTATCAACCACATTTCAGTTTCAGAATTAAGCATAAGTTGAATTCTTTTATGTACACAATAAACATATTGAGTGTTTAAGTCATTTATCCTCAGGTGTGGTTCTTTTTGTTGTTTGGGGGTTGGCAAATATTTTTGAATGAAGAAAGGCACAAAGAAACAAGGATATATACTAAAATAGCTAATTTGAGGATAAATCAAGTGGCCATGTTAGACATGAATATGGCTTTATTTGACCGCAGTACGCATGTTACACCTAGCATTAAGAATATCTCTGTATAGGCCTTTAATTAATTTTTCAGAGTTCCTAAAGAAAAATCTATATTGTCCATATTTTGGCACACCAAATTCTGTGATTACTCAATGCTGAACAGTTAAATACAGACATTTTATAATTCTGAAACAATTTGAACTTTTTTTTTTTTTTTTTTTTTTTTTTTAAGCTGTCTACTCAGTGTGGGGCTTGAACCCACAACCCTGAGATCAAGAGTTACATGTTCCACCAATAGAGCCAGTCAGGCACTCTGAAACTTTTTGAACTTTTTTTTTTTTTTAAACAAAAGTTTGTCTTTTTTTCTTTTATTTTTTGGAGAGAGAGAGAGAGGTTGAGAGCACGTGTGAGCAGGGGAGAGAGGCAGAGAGAATATCACAGGCAGGCTCCACGTTCAGCTTGTGACTGACTGAGGCACCCTGGCGCTCCTGAACTTTCTAACATAGTTGATTAGTAATTATTTTGCTTTCTCATTATTGTACATGTCTGAATTTTCTACAGTGCATTTCCCCCCCTATTTCTGGCCAGCTTTAAAGAAAAATTTTGCATGGTTTACTTTTCACCAGTCTTTCCTGGCATGCTCCTGGTGTTACCAGAATCACCTGGATCGGTGATAACCATTGTGCATATTCTGTAGTATTTTTCACAGGCTGGGCCCAATTCAGTATTCTTGCCGCTGCGTGTTGGGCCCCAATTTTGGCCAAGATAGTGTAGTGCTTATTTCCTCAAGGCTGGGCACTTGTTGGCTAGGATGACCAGTTTGGCCGTGTCTGATTATTTTATCTACTTGTACCCCATCATGTACTGTCCCCTTATCATATGAACTTGGAGCCTAGAGGTAATTGACTCCAGTGAGGACTTCTGTGCAGCTACCATCTTCCTGCCTTAGGTGTGGGACAGCTCCAACCAAGAGCAGTCTCCAGTCCTGGCCAAGGAGCTAGTGAGAAAGGCTCTATAGTGCTTTTTTTTTTTTTTTTTTTTTATTTTTTTTTTTTTGACTTCTGATAATATATCCCCAAAGTGTAAAGAAAATTAAATTTACATACAGAGGAGACATACACTGAGTGGTTGTTGGTATGTAAATAACTATTGACTTTAAAACAATAGCCACTTAAGTGCGATTTAATTTGCAAATAAGATACCGTTACATGACTCTTCCGTCAAAAGAGAGCTTAAAATAATTATAGTAGGGCCTAACTCACTCTTGTAACTAATTTGTATAACAGGTTACTAAGGATATTTAGCAATATTTTAAACACTAAAATTCAAGCTCTCAAAATAATTTGTACCTCACAATTTGTTTTGAAGAGAATTACCCTGTATTCTGCTGAAACTTAAACATGTAAGACTATGTCCTTAAATGGGGCAAGTTCATTTTATGCTTAATTTAGTATTTACTTCTAGTCTTTTGGAAAACATCTAGTTAATGAGAGTGAAGGACCACCAGAGGGAGTATGGGGTCTACACAATTGCTGTACCTGTTTTCTGCTCTTGGTCTGGAAGAAAGATATTTTAAAAATAAGAATAAAATTGTAATTCTCTAAAACAGTCAGGAAAAAGATGATGACAGTTGAGAGTTGTAGTGGTTTAGAGCCACTGTTGGTTTTTGTAACAATTAATCAAGGCTGTTTTCCTTGTTTTTTTAGAAAATGGTACAATTATTGGAAAATGATGTGTTTTCAGAGTGAATAATGGGTTAAGTAAATAATTACACACCTGTGAAAGTCAGGGACCATTTAAATGCTAAGAATATTTTTTAAGATTAAAAATGTAGTACATTAGAATGGTATGTTTTTGAAGTTGCTCATTTTGGGGGAGGAGGAATAAAAGGTGAACAAAGAGCAAACATTAGAAGTGGGTTGTTTTCTCCCATTGATAGTTGCAAACCTTTATAAAACAGGCAGTGGTAAATTTCTAGGACATTTTGTAGCATTCTGCCTCCATCTTGGCAATTTATGGGTAATGTTAAATGAGGAGACACTTTTAGTCCCCTGAAAATGATAATCTGATTATCAACAGCAGGGTTGGGAGTTTCAAATTGACTTCAAAAATCAGATTTACGTGTATGTTTTTTAATGTTACCATCACTAGAAATTAAAGAACTTCCTCTACTTTTAGCTGCAATTACACAGTAGAATTTCAGAGTCAGGATGTGTCTTTCATAGACTTAATGCTGTGGTAAATTACTTCTTGGGATGGAGAAAACATCCTAGGGATTGAGCTTTTTTCAGAATATATTCTCAATGGAGATGGGATGGTCTTTACCCATGTTAAGTATCAGCCAATGGATTATTTCTCTGTTTAACTTTAAAAAAAATTTTTTTTTTTTTACATTTATTTATTTTTGAGAGACAGAGAGACAGAGCACAAGTGGGGAGGGGCAGAGAGAGAGGAAGACACAGAATCCGAAGCAGGCTCCAGGCTCTGAGCTGACAGCATAGAGCCCCACGTGGGGCTCGAACTCACAAACCACGAGATCATGACCTGAGCCGAAGTCGGACACTTAACTGACTGAGCCACCAAGCGTCCCTTAACTTTGTTTTATTTACTTTTTTATTATTATTTTTTAAACGTTTATTTATTTTTGAGACAGAGAGAGACAGAGCATGAATGGGGGAGGGTCAGAGAGAGAGGGAGACACAGAATCTGAAGCAGGCTCCGAGCTGTCAGCACAGAGCCGGACGCGGGGCTCGAACTCAGGGACCGCGAGATCATGACCTGAGCCGAAGTTGGCCGCTTAACCGACTGAGCCACCCAGGCGCCTCTTAACTTTGTTTTAAAAAAGCAAGACGATAAAATACAATTTGTACTTTTAACACATACTTTGGGTTTTACTCCTCGCATAGAAAATGATTGTGTAGTGGAGGTAACAGTAGCTTATATGGAGAGAAATCTGTTTCTCTTTTGAATTATTCTTAGGTTAAAGCATAATACTAAGAGGGGCGCCTGAGTGGCTCAGTCGGTTAAGCGTCCGACTTCGGCTCAGGTCATGATCTCACGGTTTGTGAGCTCGAGCCCCGCGTCGGGCTCTGTGCTGACAGCTCAGAGCCTGGAGCCTGCTTCGGATTCTGTGCCCCCTTCACTGCTTGCCGCTTGTACTCTGTCTCTCGCATTGTCTCAAAAATAAATAAACATTAAAAAAAATACTTATGAAGAAAAACTAAAATGGACAGCTTTCCCACGTTAGATGTGTTTTCACTGTGAACTTTATACATTTAAAGAAATATATCTTTGTTGGCCCCAGTTGGACTTCTCAGAATCTATTCATTTATATACACACGCGTAGGTAAAATACCTATGTTTTATTTTTTTGTATTTTATACAACTGTATACATATTTCCTATATATAATTATACTATGTAATGAGTCCATCTATCTGTACTATGTGACTTTACAGGCTTATTTATATGTGAGCCCCCCACCCCTTTCTAAATGAAATCTTATTTCACCAAGGAGAAAGAAAGTACATATTCACAAAAAGATTGATGTAAAATGTTCATGGCAGCTTTTTTTACAGTAGAAATGAACTAATGATTCGCACAACATAGATGAATCCAAGAAATATTATTCAGAGCAAGAGAAGCCAGGCATAAGTATGTACCAAATGATGCCATTTTTGAAAAATACAAGAACGGGTGAAACTTAGGTATGTTGATAGAAATCAGGACAGTGGTTTCTGGGTAAGAGTGTGGTTGACTGGAAAGAGGCAAAAAGGAACTTTCTAAGGAGATTGAAATATTCTGTAGCTTGACTTAGGTAATGGAAATTCAAGTGTACGCTTTTTGGGTAACTTACTTTCATATAATTTTTAACTTACAGAAAAATTGCAAGACCTAGTCCAAGGAACGCCCAGATTCACCAGTTGTTGGTGTACACGCTTGTTCAAACTTACTGAGCTGACTACTTAAGATCTGGGCATTTTACGGTATGTAATTTTTACTTTAATGAGGAAAAGAGCTACAAAAATTTGTTGGAGAATGATCTTGTTATCTGCAAAATGAAATACCTCGATTCAGACTTAAGGAGTGCTTTAATGATGATGGAGAAGAGAATCAGTGACGATCTCTTGTCTCTGTATATGTGTATTTATACTGCTTCTCTCTGAAGTTTCATGGTGACTTATTTCTGTTAGAAGAAACAAGGTTCTGAACGTGATTCAAAGCAGAAGTATCAGCAAGGAAAGCCTGCCTTATTAGAGTATGGGACTGATAGCTAGCAATAGCTTTCTGGGAAGTGAGGGTGTGATTATTCCTGTTAAGCGTTGCACACCTACAGTGTGCTAGATTTTGCACAGACATGCATAGTTTTTATTGTCTTGGAACTTACCAGATGAACAGGAGGCAAACAAATCTGCTTGTCTTTTTTTGGGTGGTGCTGTTTATCATATGGAGGAAAGATAGGTGCTTACAAACTGTATAAACTATTCTTGGTTATCAGCGAGTGGCAGATCTAAGCAGTAAATTTGTTGCTCTCCATTAGTTGCAGTGCTGTCAGAGTCTCTAGAGTGATTTGGTTTAAACTACATCTATTTAAATCCTAGCTAAAACTTTGGTAATTGTTAAAAACATTCAACTTTACCCTTCTACTTAATAGTTTATATACTTTTATTTTTTTTATTTTTTATTTAAAAAAAAATTTTTTTTTAACGTTTATTTATTTTTTTTGAGGCAGAGAGAGACAGCATGAACGGGGGAGGGGCAGAGAGAGAGGGAGACACAGAATCAGAAGCAGGCCCCAGGCTCTGAGCCATCAGGCTCTGAGCCATCAGCCCAGAGCCTGACGTGGGGCTCGAACTCCCGGACCGCGAGATCGTGACCCGGGCTGAAGTCGGACGCTTAACCGACTGAGCCACCCAGGCGCCCCAGTTTATATACTTTTAAATGTGTGGGTTTTTTTTTACAGGTTAGGGTTAGGTATAATTTATGGGTCTTGGTTCTTTTAATTTTTTTTTTTTTTTTTTGTATCCACATAAAAAAGTTGTCTATTTGATTACTTAGTAGAGTGGAAAATATTTGAAATAATATGACAACTAACCAGCAGGTTCAACAAAGCAATCATTGATACTGGGATGAATGTTTATTTTGCCTTTACTAATGAAAATCATACATTTATATGGACTATATCTTTTCTTCAGCAAAAATTGTAAGTTCATTGAAAAGCAAAATAACAAATGTCCAACATCAAGTAACAGAGATAAAAGAACGTTTTGCATTTAATGAACGTATTCATGTTTCTCTAAAATGACACAGGATCTTTTTTCCCTTTCATACACACTAAATTTCATTGGTCTATTAAGAATGAGTAAAACATTATTTGAAATGTTTTATCTGTTGGGATTTTGGTTCAAGTTGTCAAGCCGTTTTTGTTTTTGTTTTTGTTTTAGTTGTCAAACCTTAACTGCAGATAGAATTTTTAAAATATCTGTAGATAGGCTTTTTTTTTTTTTTTTTTTTTTTTTTTTTATAATGGAAGTTTTAAACTACACAGACCTGGGGAGAATAGTATTATGAACCTCTACCTATTCTCCAGATGTATGAACTATCAACATTTTTTTGTTCTTTTTTTTTTTTTTTAAGTTATTTAGAGAGAGAGTGTATGTGCACATGGGGCAGGGGCAGAGAGAGAGAGGGGGGGGGGGGGGGGGCAGAATCCATCCCAAGCAGGTTTTGCACTGTCAGCACAGAGCCCAGTGTGGGGCTCGATCTCATGAACCATGAGATAATAATGAGTGACCTGAGCCGAGATCAAGAGTCAGATGCCTAACTGAGCCACCAGGTGCTCCCAGTGTGCTTTTAAGACCATTAAGTTCTCACAAATATTATAAAATGGTAGTGGTATTGGTGCATCAGATTTTTCTCTTAGTATTTTCCAAAAGTTTTGTTATAAATACAGAAACTTCAGAAGCAGTGTGTTTTAGTTCAGAGACTTGACTTTGGACAAATAGTAATTATGAAACTGTTTTAATCCTTAGCTTCTCTCTGTCAATTCATAGCCTGAGGAAAAAATAATGTTTTAGCTTTTCGTTTAGAACAAAGCAGTCCAAATATTCTGTATCTACATAATAAAGTATTCATCTGGAAGGTTAGGTCATCTTCAAAGTGTATTATCTGAGGAATGCCGTTGTTTTAAGAGTTTTTTTTCTATATCCTTCTCTTTCTCTAAAAACTTGGTCCTTGCTGTGCTTTTAGGCCCCAAATATGTATCTTCTGTTTAAACTTGAGGCCTTCCAAACTTGAGGCCCAGATTTTCACCTATGTCTTAAATCTAAATCTGTTCAAATACCATCTCTGTAGAAGCTGCACACCAACACCCCCGCCCCTCATCCCCAGCCAGAAAGCTCTTCCCGGTTTTCCTCTTTAGCTGTTAATAACTCCATTATTCTTGTCGGTCATTTTTCACTCTTCCTTTACTTCCTAACTAAGCTCAGTGAGTCACTAAAACACTTTGTTTCTGACTTTATAATGTCTTCTTCATTTTTTTGTCCTTTTCATTTCTAGTACAATTATCCTAATTTGGTTAACATGGTGAAGTAGGAGATTATCCCTAATCTATAATGAACTTGATACATACCAAAATTAAGCTATGTTTCTAGAGTAAACTAAGGCATTTTTATCTCTTTCAGAGAAGGCTTCAGTCAGCCCTCTATAGCAGAGACATCATTTTGAAGGCCTAAGTAATCACTGTATTTAAACTAAGATGATACATAAGACTTGAAAATCACTCAGCTCAAATAACTTGGAGAACGGTGACTGGCAGGGCCCACAGTTTATTGTGGGGGGCAGGGGGTAGGGTGTAAGCAGCAGCCTTTCTTAGACCACAGAAATGGCCCAGGATGAGTTCCTTCCAGGCCAAAATATCTTCAAGTGCTTCGCAGTTGAGGAAATATTAAGTGTATATTATACACTCTGATGACTTCTTGGTGTTTTTAAGGCTAAAAGTACCAGTGTATGGGTTACTTAAAATTCTTCTCTTGTCCCTTGTGCCATATTTCCTGACCAAGATAGTTCCTGTCTAAAAGCTACTTCTGCTGAAAGTGACATGATACTCTTTTCATTATTTTTCTTTACAGACTCCTAGAATTGAAGTTTGTCAGAAAGATAGGAGCCTGAGGTTAGTTAGGAGGGTATAAAATAAAAACAGGAAAGTAAGTGATCCTCATTAGCTGTCATCCAGCCTCCAGGGGCCTTGGGTCTGATTCCTTTCCAGACGGGTTGTAGTTTATCAACTTGGCTTGCCTTTGGTTAGCTTATGGAGATCTTTTTTTCTTTCTGCTCTTCTGGGAAATGTTTGAATTTCCTCCTGGTAGGAACCAGGACTCAATTTGAGATTACTGACTTAGGGAATAAAAGAATTAAATTCCATATTGCTTTACATAATCCAGAATATCTGATTATTTTATTCTATGGGAATTAGGAATAAAGTGTGGATTCTGAGATACTTACGCAGAAACTAATAGTTATTAAGAGTGGAAAATGGAGGAGTAAAATACATTGCTAGGAAGCCTTGTCTGGGGGAGCAGACCTTGGAATGAGATTCAAGAGTATTGCTACTAAGTAGCTGTATGGTCTTGGGTAAATTAAAATCAACCTTTCCGGGCCTTATTTTAATTGTAAAATGAGTGGGTTAGATTAGATAGTATTTTAAGATTTCTTTGAATCTCTGAAATTCTAAAAGGAATGGTTTCTCAGGAAAAAAAAAAAACCTCCTAATTTATGTACTGTTCCTAGTAGTTTTTCAGCTATTGCTTCATATACATATTTTTCTATTTCCTTCAGAGGTTAGGAAAAGAAACAATTATAGAAGGAGTCAGAATTCCTAAATTGGATTAGATTTTAATGTTGTTATTTATCTGTGTTTCTCCACTGAGTTTATTCTGGATTCCTGTTTTCTACATTGTATCTGTGTCCATTTCCTTTCTTTTATTGCTTTTACTTGTCTTTACAGTGTTGACTTTCATATTCCTCTTTTCACTGCTTTTTGCTACTGCTTTTTTTTCTAGCTCTTCTTCACTGCTCATATTTCATTGTGGCATGGTATTCAACAGATAGACCCTTGAGTCTGAGCTATCACCAAATTAAATTTAGATATCCTAATAGTTGTTAGGATTAACGGGACCCTTCTACTCTATAGTACATAAAGCTAGACAGAGGAGTCCAAAGATAAAGGGAGTGAGGGAGCTTGAAGGGAGAATGAGTGGTGTGAATGAGAGTTTCTAAGGATTAATTTGCTATTATGATTTAAACTATAAGTTAAGATATTGAAGTCTTGACGATGGTGACTCTGCCAGTGACAGCTTGGTCCTGGAATCCTAATGGACTGTGAATTTCTTGCGGGAAGGTGCACCTCTGATCCTAAATCCTTTGTGTTCAGGGGCATGCTGTAGGCTAAGCACTAGTTGAGCTCAATTGCGGTTAGGACGGATTCTTTCTTCAAGGTGTTCTCTGGTAGGCTGGACATGAAGAGTGTGGTACAGACTCTTTTCAGTAAGACTGTCACTACCATTTGGAGAGATTGGACAACAGACAGAGCTTCTTCTAAGCCCCGTTTCCTCACCTGTAATATTGAGGAGGGGCAGTTGTGAGAATTAAATGAGACAGTGTCTATAAAGCACTTAGCCCAGAGTCTGGTATATGTGTTCAGTAATCATTAAATGCCATCATAGTTTCATTAACAAGCACCTTTATATTTCAGGCATTCGGCTCTTTTAGGTTCTAAGTAGTGTTGTTACAGAATAAATGAGACAAGAGCCTGTTCTTAGAAAAGATAGAATATATGCACAAAAGATAAACAACAACCTAGGCCCCACAGTAAGTGGCAAATGAGTGGTTTACTTAAGAACTCAAGGGGCAGGAATAATTGCTGAGCAGATGAGAACTTCAGAAAGGTGACAACTCGATCTGAACTCTGAAGGACTAGTTAGCAAGCTAAGAGAACAGGCTCTTACAAATTATAAACAGAATGCTATAGCTCTGCTACTGTGTAATCTCAAGCACAGTTACTCACCCCTCTCCCAGGATCGTTGAGAGAATTAAATGAGTTAGTATATGTCGGGCACCGAGAAGTGCTTCAGGCATGGTGAGAGCATGATAAATTAGTAGTACAAGTTGAGAGGAGAGAGAGTGCATTTCAGATAGAACACTGAGTGATAACGAACGGGAGATATTATAGATTTTTGTTGGAAATGATGAGGCCAAATTGGCTGAGAGGAATAACTTGTTGGAAAATAGCTGGTGATTATGTAGGGGCAGGATTATGAATGATTAAGTCTGGTGTTAGGAAGTCTTCTATAGGTACTGAGGCAACTTGGGAGGATTTCTTGGCTTATTTGTGAGGCACTCTGGCATTTCTCACTTTCTTTCCTGATTTCATTGTAACTGAAACTTGTGTTTAAACTAATTTTGACAATGAAACTTATGATCCTTCCTGAACCATTTGTCCATTTCTTTTTGTAAACGTGAATTCTTTTACTTTTTTTCTCTCCATGTTTTAGTTGTTTACATAATCCTTACTCCTTTTCTCCAGATTTTCCTCTCTGTCCTCAGAAACCCCAGTCTAGATCCTAAATCACTAAAGCCATAATGTAGAAAGGGCCAGGGGGAGGGAGAAAGAGAGGAAGGGAGGGAAATAACCTGTAGTCCAGCCGTCTTGTTTTACAGATGAGGACATTGATGTCCAGAGGAAGTACAGTCACATGTTCAAGATCCACAGCTAATTAATGAGCAAGCCTGCACCTTTGAGAGCTAAACTAGGGCTGGTTTTTTTTGTTTGTTTTTTGTTTTTTGTGTTTTTTGCTGTCCTGTCCAGTGTGATTCTCAACCATCTGAGTGGTAATTACAGTAGAACTACCAGTAATTTTTCTATTACTATTAAAAACCAAGATAAAAAATAATTTTACTACCAAGAAAAATGTGATAGTGATTCACACTTAAAAAAAAAATTTTTTTTTTAATGTTTACTTATTTTTGAGAGAGATACAGAGTGTGAGTGGGGAAGGGCAGAGAAGGAGGGAGACACAGAATCTGAAGCAGGCTCCAGGCTCTGAGCTGTCAGCACAAAGCCTGATTTGGACTCAAACTCACAGACCACAAGATGATGACCTGAGCTGAAGTCGGATACTTAACTGACTGAGCCACCCAGGTGCCATGTAATTCACACTTCTTTAAAAACAATTTTTAAAATGTTTATTACTTGAGAGAAAGAGAGAGACAGAGAGCAAGCAGGGGAGGGGCAGAGAGAGAGAGGGAGACACAGAATCTGAAGCAGGCTCTAGGCTCTGAGCTGTCAGCACAGACCCCCCCGACGTGGGGCTTGAACTCATGAACCGCGAGATCATGACCTGAGCTGAAATCTGCTGCTCAACCGACTGAGCCACCCAGGCACCCCCACACTTCTTAATGAGAAACCCATGATTACATTTCTTGGATGAGCATTACTATTCTTGAAGTAATATTTGAAACCAAAACTCCAAAATCTGCTTTAAGAAGAAAAGGGTTTCTTTCTTTCATTTTTAGAGTTGTGAATTATAGTAGCATTGTAAACATAAATAGCATTCTCAAAAAAAGTGGACTTTTTGTTTCTATCATTTTACTGATTGATGTGCTTGTACGATTAGCATGGAGAGTTGGGAGCTCTGGTACTTTGGCCTTGCAGCCCCCAACCCTGTATTTCTATTACAGTAGTCTCTTGAGTCGACATCTTCTCCAGCCTGTTACATTTTATTATATGCCACAAATAATGGTGAGAAACTTATTTCAGCATTGTTTTCTTCTACACAGTTTTCCTATGTAGATGCAGGATAATGGAAGATTTATTTATTTATTTATTTATTTATTAAAGAAAAAAATTTTTTTAACATTTATTTTTATTTATTTATTTTTTCAACGTTTATTTATTTTTGGGACAGAGAGAGACAGAGCATGAACGGGGGAGGGGCAGAGAGAGAGGGAGACACAGAATCGGAAACAGGCTCCAGGCTCTGAGCCATCAGCCCAGAGCCCGATGCGGGGCTCGAACTCACGGACCGCGAGATCGTGACCTGGCTGAAGTCGGACGCTTAACCGACTGCGCCACCCAGGCGCCCCATTTTTTAACATTTATTTTTGAGAGACAGAGTGTGAGCAGGGGAGGGGCAGAGAGAGAGGGAGACACAGAATCCGAAACAGGCTCTAGGCTCCGAGCTGTCAGCACAGTGCCTGATGCGGGGCTTGAACTCACGGACTATGAGATGGTGACCTGAGCTGAAGACGGACGCTTAACCGACT
>NW_024412394.1:2604277-2626764 GCF_014898765.1 Herpailurus yagouaroundi | reverse complement strand
GACGCTTAACCGACTGAGCCACCCAGGTGCCCCTAAATTTTTTTTTTAATGTTTATTTTTGAGAGAGAAAGAGAGAGAGAAGACAGAGTGTGAGTGGAGGAGGGGCAGAGAGAGAGAGGGAGACACAGAATCTGAAGCAGGCTCCAGGCTCCGAGCTGTCAGCCCAGAGCCCAACGCGGGGCTCGAACCCATGGACTGTGAGATCATGACCTGAGTTGAAGTCGGCCGCTCAACCGACTGAGCCACCCAGGTGCCCCTACAATGGAAGATTTGTAAAGCTCTAAACTTAGTTTCTGGTCACTCGAGATGCTCAATAAATACTCCCTTTTTTATAGAGTAGATAATTTTTTCTTGTATATAATGTCCATTCCAAGCCACCAAATAAATGATTATCACACTGTGTTTTTCCCTTGAAAGGTATTGTTTGAACTTTGGCAAGATGTCCTTACTGCATTTTGAAAATTTGCATGGTGTACAAATACTTCGTAGTCACTTTGAGTATACTTTTATCATGAATCATTTTGCAACTGGTAACAATGTTCTATAGTCTTTCCCATGATTACAGAAAGAAAAAGGCATGAGTTACCTAAAAATGCCCCAGACCTCTGCTTATCCTGCTGTATTCCTTCAAAGAAAGTAGGCTCCTGGACTAGATTCATTTTTACTAAAGTACTAATTTTTCTTTATCATTCTTAAACACTGAAGTTGAATTGTATAATCCACAGATGTATACAAATTTTTTCTCCCATATCCTTAAAGCTTTGTATCCAGTCACTTACTTACTATATTTCCCATGGTTTGGTTTCTTTTTTTCCTGTCTTCCCTTTTCTGAAGGGAGAAGGGATTTTTTTTAATCTGCTTTGTGATCTGCAATTTCTTTTGTATTTGGAAAATTGTTTTGGTATAAGTCCTGTAATTCTCATACATTGAGAAAGAAAGAGACTGTTTTGTAATTGTCATTCGTATATCAGTAGTATAATTTATATTTCCAATTTTGTAAACTATTAAATTTCTGCTATTGCTGTGTTAGCTGTCATGTATCATTTATACGCACTGTAGTTATGTTTGGTCATACTAAGTTCACGTCCACTGTTGTCAAAGTGGAAATACCATGGCTGGGGTGTATTTATGTATTGCTTCTAGAATTGTAGCCATTGACGAACAGGAAACTGAAAGCTGAAAGTTCAGGAAATGTATTGAGACTTTGTGGAAAAAATATATATGATACTGAAATCCATGACCATTTGAAGCCTGAAAAATTTATATATGAGTTTAGTCAGAAACGAATATTATGGATTCTTGTAACAATGCTGTCAGATGCTTAAATATGATAATGGATGCAGTATGTGCATTGCGGGCCAGGAAAATTGTGCAATGCTAGAAAAAAATGCAACAGATTATTATATGTGTTCAACTATACGCTTTCAAGAAATAAAACAGCTGGCACATCTATCAAATTCTTCAAGGATGTCATGTTTTCAGAGAATTGCAGTTTGGGGTTTAGTTTAGTTCTTGGGAAGGGGAGGTCTCTATTTTACAAGGTAGTCCATTTTACTTTTAGGAAGTTCTGATGGGTAAGTTTTATTTTCTCAAGTTGAACTTTGTTTCCCTATAATTTATTAATATGTTCTGTATTTTCTTAGTGTTGAAAATAATTGACTAAAATGACTTCAAAAGTTAAATGTATGTTAAGTTTTATTTTTTCATGTATTGTGGCATTTTAGGTGCCTCATAAAATACTACCATTGGAATCTTTATTTTTGAACTTATTTTGTAAATTTCTGTCAGAGGAGATGCGATTAACGTATATGCCTGGAACCTGTATTTTCTGTTTCTATACATAGCTGTTTTAACAGGATGTGATTTATATGGCTTCAACATTCTATTCTTTGAGACAAGTAGGAAGTTTTAACATAGTGGAAGAGGACATTTTTCTAACAATTGTATTTTTGTTGCTGTTCCATTGTTGTATATTTCAACAAAAGAGGTAACTAATGACGATTTCACTGCCACATTAAATGAGAATCCTATTTTTTTTTTTACAATGTTCTTTGTAGGAATTTCAGCTGCATTATATGTACTTATAATCATTTTATAAGTACTTATAAATCATTTTAATGGTCTCATTAGAATTAGCATCTTGTCAGGATTGATTTTGGTTTATATCTGTTACGGTCACATGTTCACTTCCAAACTGTCGTGGCAGCCAAGGGGGTAGAAAGCAATGACTGGCAAAGATTGGGGATTGGTTCCACTCCAGGAGGTGGGGAACATGGTTCCCCGGTGGAAAGTCCCAGAATGCTGTTTCCAGCAGAGGAGGGGAGGAATGGACTTGGGGCTGACAAAACAAGAAGTCTCACCAAGGCCAGACCACACAGGGGCTGGGATGGAAGGTGAAAAAGTTGAACCGTGTGCGGTAGTTGCTCTTTTGTTGCAATAGATGTTTTTTTTCAAGAAAAGGACCTTATTATACTTCTCACGTATATTATTATATTATCGAACTTCTTATGCAGTACATGTTCATTGTACAAAAATCTAGAAACATGTATAAGTTAGTGACGAAAATTAATATTTCTTGGGACGCCTGGGTGGTGCAGTTGGTTAAGCGTCCGACTTCAGCCAAGTCACGATCTCGCGGTCTGTGAGTTCGAGCCCCGCGTCAGGCTCTGGGCTGATGGCTCAGAGCCTGGAGCCTGTTTCCGATTCTGTGTGTCCTTCTCTCTCTGCCCCTCCCCCGTTCATGCTCTGTCTCTCTCTGTCCCAAAAATAAATAAACGTTGAAAAAAAAATTTTAGAAAATTAATATTTCCTATAACATTTTTCCCTTCCTCAAATGTTCTTGATTTTTCTTCATTTAGCATCTAGGTTCCTTTTTTGTTTGTTTTTGAGGGAGAGAAAGTGCGTGTACATGCAGCATGGGTGTGGGGCAGAGGCAGAAGCAGAGGGAGAGAGAGAATCCCAAGCAGGCTCCCACGCTGTCATTGCACAGTCTGATGTGGGGCTCACACTTGAACTGTGCGATCGTGGCCTGAGCGGAAAGCGAGAATCAGACGCTTAACCGCTTAACTGACTGAGCCACTCAAGTGCTCCTAGGTTACTTTTTATTTATTTTAAAGTGTGCTTGTTGAACTGTTCTTTCTACAAATTGTGCTGCTAGTAACTTTTAGAATTAATTATGAAGGGAATAGGAGTCAATTTTTAAAACCTTTGTTTTTGTTTGATACAATTGCCCTATTAATTTGTATCTTTTTTGGGGGAACAACCATAGGCATAATGAGAACACAGACATGGAAGGCAGAGTGGCTTTTACAGGGGAAATGGGAAAAATGGAGACCAAAAGACCTTTTTATAAGCTCTTAGGGAGCATGGACTAGGTTTTTCTTGTTACTGTTCTGTCAGTATCATCAGGCACAGTGCTTGGCACATAGTAAGTATTCCAGAGTCCAGAGTGCTGACCATCATAGTAAGTATTCCATAAATAATTGTTGAATGAAGGGATGAGTTTCTCATTAAGCATTTTGAGTAGTTCATATTTCTTGCACCATGGATAATCAAGATGAATTATATTCATCCAAAATTAAGAGCCTTTGCTGTCACAGCCTTTTCTTTCTCTTTAAAATTTATTATTAAGTATAATTGACATGCAATATTACATTAGTTTCAGGTATACAACATAGCGATTTGGCAGTTCTGTGCATTGCTCTGTGCCCTCCATGATAAGTGTAATCCCCATCTGTCCCCATACAAAGTTATTATGGTATATGACTATATTCCCTATGCTGTACTTTTTATCTGCATGCCTTACTTTGTAACTAGAATTTGTACCCCTTACTCCCCTTTACCTGTTTCACCCATTCTCCCACCCACCTCCTCTCTGGCAACCACCAGTTTGTTGTCTGTATTTAAGAGTCTTTTTTTGTGGGGCTCCTGGGTGGCTCAGTCAACTAAGTGTCCCAACTTCAGCTCAGGTCATGATCTCACGGTTAGTGAATTTGAGCCCTGTGCTGGGCTCTGTGCTGGCAGCTCAGAGCCCGGAGCCTGCTTTGGATTCTGTGTCTCCCTCTCTCTCAGCCCCTCCCCACTCATGCTCTGTCTCTCTCTCAAATAAACATTTAAAAAAAAGTCTATTTTTTTTTTTGTTTCTTTTTTCTTAAATGAATATTTAATACTGATTATTGTTTAAAAAGGTATGATTTGAAAAGATATATGCATCCCTGGGGCCAAATACGGAAGCAGCCTAAGTGTCCATCAAGAGATAAATGGATAAAGAAGGCATGATATACACGTGTGCGCACACACACACACGCACACAAATATTTCTCGGCCATAAATCTTGCCGTTTGCAAGAACATGGATGGACCTAGAGGGTATTATAGTAAGTGAAATAAGTTAGAGAAAGACACATACTTATGATCTTACTTATGTGGAATCTAAAAAACAAAACAGAGACTCCTAAATACCAAGAACAAATGGTAGTTATCAGAAGGGAGGGGTGGGGGGACGGGCAAAAAGGTGAAGGATTAAGAGGCACAGACTTGTAGTTATAAAATAAATCAGGGGATGTAAAGGACAGCATAGAGAATATAGTCAATAACATTGTAGTAACTTTGTGTGGTGACAGGTGATAACTACTCATTGTGGTGAGCATTTCATAATGTATATAAATATCAAATCACTGTATTGTAAACCTGAAAGTAATATTGTATGTCAACTACACTTCAGTTCAATAAAAAAGGATATGTTTGTATGTATGTATGTATACATACACATACACCCCCTAAAGTGAAAATCTCTTGTTTCTTTCCCTGAATCCCATTCCCAGAATTAGCTACTATTAGTGGTTTGTTATATTTCTTTTCAGATATTTCTTTGCATTCACAAATGTATATGCATTTTCTTTACACAAATAGAATAATAATATACATTCTGTTCTGTGATTTGCTTTTTTTTTTTTTTCTCCCTTTAGGTCATTCTTAAACATCTTTACCTATCAGTTCATTTACAGCTGCTGCTTTATTTTTAGTTGCTGTATAATATTCCATTGGTGGGGCTGTATAATAATAGTCCAGTAAGGAGGCTTCAGTTGTGTCATGTGTTTTTTTAAAACTATGACAACTGTGTTGTGCTTAATGTCCTTTTGCATATAATTTTTTTTCTGTGAGAATATCTACAAGTAATTTCCTGGAAGTATTGCTGGGTTAAAGAATATTTTGCACTTAAACCTTTTATAGATACTGGCAAATTCACCTTTAAAATAATATTTACCGCTTTGTACTTTCATTAAGGATATGAAGTGTTATTTACTGATAACTGTACGTTTTCATTTTGCTGATTAGAAGTGTTCATCTTGAGAAAATGAATCCTTCTCATACTAATTTGAGATGTTCAGAAGATGATAGACTAATATATTCCTGTTGCCTGAGGTGATCAGTTGAAGTCAAGTGAAAGAAGGTGCTCTGTACTGTCTATAGACCTATTGTGTGCATTGCACTATTTGGCTATGGGAGATGAAGATGTTGGTTTTCTGGGGTTTTGTCTTAGAATGTGTAAGATAAACATTTATTAGTGACAGTCTGAAGGGGTAGAAGGCCCTGAGTGCTGGTTTGAGAAGTTTGGACCTGTGCTGGAGAACTATTTAAAGTTCTTGAATTGGAATTGTACTGTGTGAGAGAGGCTTTACTGGCAGCATGTATAGAATGAATGGAAGTGAGTGAGTAGGCTGGAAGTAGGCGGGCCAGCTGGAGAACTGTGGTAATTCGGGAAGGAAATGAAGAAAACCCAGAATATGGTGATAGATGCGGATTTGGAAAGAAGGATAGTAGGAAACACAATGAGTATTTGGCAAGTCCTGTTGATTAAATGGAGAAAAAATATATTAAAGTTGTAAACGTAGGAGAATAGCCAGATAATACAGATGATGAAGTAAATAGAAAAGGGGATAATTTTGAAAAAGTTGGTTTTCTTTGAAAAGGTAGGGATATAAAAGGGTTCTACTTATAGTCAGGCAATTCGAGATCAAAACTGCAGAAGGGAAGGGGCGCCTGGATGGCTTGGTTAAGCAACTGACTTTGGCTCAGGTCATGATCTTGCGGTTCTTGGGTTCAAGCCCTGCATTAGGCTTTGTGCTGACAGCACAGATTCTGCTTTGGATTCTCTGTCTCCCTCTCTCTCTGCCTGTCCCTGCTCATGCTCTGTCTCAAAAATAAATAAACATTAAAAAAACTGCAGAAGGGAAGAGAGAGAAATTAGAAGTAGATTTGGTTATAATACAGGTAGTAGTTGGAATTAAGAGTGGTAAGGTCTGGTAAGATGCAGTTGACAGGGGAAGAGCAGTTGATTGAGAACTACATTTTGAAAAGGGGTACTCTCAATAATGGGAGATGGGATGAAAGAAAAATCAAGGAAAGAAGAAATTAATAATTGGGAGCAGGAAAAGAATCAGGATTTATATCTGCATATGATACAATACTTACCTGATGTTTTCCAGGCACATGCTGTGTTCTTCTTTTGGTAGTGATACCTCAGAAAATTTTAATGGTTATCTTAAAGATGGAGTTAATTTTATTCCTGAAGTTATATTTGAGTTTTGGTGTCGTATGCCTTGTTCCTTTTAGTTTCATAAAATCTTTTCATCTTAATATCTTTGGGTCCTAAACAAAAAAATACAGCTTATGGTTGGGTAAAGTCCATATACCTTGTACATTTTCCCCCCTCATTTTTAAGGTATTATTAGTCACCTGAGAGTGAATGAGTTTATCCGATCTTTACTGAAAACAGCTTTTTCAGAAAGAGAGTGAAGGGGTACACAAAAAGGCACTGAGCTCCTGGCCAGAGCAGCAGGCCAAGGAAGTGAGAGGAAAACAAAGCAGGGAGATGGGGCACAGGAGACCCAGTGCAACTCCTTTACAATCCAGCTGATGGGGCTCACTCAGCTAGCTGGAAGCAGGCCCCAGGGGCTAAGGTGCATAAATCCAGGCCTCAATGAGGGACATCACAGCCTTGAGCAGTTAATTGATGGTTTAGAAAAATGTTTCCTGGCTTTTGAAACTTGGCCAATAACCAGTGGTAAGAATCCATATATTTTTAGGACATAGTGTGAATTTAGAGTTTTTACTGTCGTAGTGCTTGTCAGGATGGAGCCTACTTACAGGAAATGATACAGTATCAAACAGGACTTCTGATACTATGTGAAACGGTTAGAGTTGCAGCCTCAGGAGTCATTCTACCTGGTTTCACTGTTCACCAGCAATATCGTGCCTCTTAATTTTACCACCTGGAAATGGCAAGAACAGTTCCTGTTTTGCACAGGGTTATTGAGAGAGGCTCCGTCATGGAACTTACCATTCTTACCAGCACTGTGCATGGTGGTAAGTGGAGGGAAAAAATGGTAGGGCTGATTGCTGTAGTTACTTGTTCTTTTATATTAGGTAATAAAGAAGGCCTCTCTGGTAAGTATTTGAGCAGAGACCTACCTGAAGGAAGTCAGGGAGCCAACTATGCTGGGGGAGGAAGGAGTTCTAGACAGAGGGAAGAGTGAGCGCAGAAGCCCTGCAGAGAGGCATGTTGGAGGCTGTAGCGAGAAGGCCAGTGTAGCAAAAACGGTGAGTGAGAGGAGGAGTAATAGGAAACAGTTTCAGAGATAGCCACTGACCAGCATGCGGGGTGTTAAGTGCAAGAAGGACTTTGGATTTTGGATTTTATTCTTTGTGAGATGGGAAGCTATTGGAGTGTTGCCAGAGTAATTTTTTTAAGCTAGTCTGATTGTCACTTCTTTGCTTCAGTTCTCTATTTCCTTTTGAATGAAGTTCACATGCTTTATTCTGGCACACACAGTCCTTCACAGTCAGCTTCTGCCTATTTAGTATCATCGGCATCCTTTCCACATGTATCCTCCACTTTAGCCAAATTGGATTACATGCAGTTCCTTGGATGGGCCGTGATGATTCATGTCTTTGTGTCTTTCTGCATGTTATTTGCCCTTTGAGAAACTCTCCCCCTCAGCGCACATAATCATTGGCTGTGTTTTGGAGGGTCCTCTTTGTGCTCCGAGGGCACTCTGTGCCTTGTTCTCTCACCTTTCCCTCTCCCCTAGCAACTTTGTACTCGGGCCACAGTCCTGGAATGTGCTGTGTTCTTTTCCCAGCCTTGATTTTGCTCTTGCCCCACACCCTTGCCACTTGAAATTAATGTCCATCCTTCAAGAACCAGCTGGAATACTGCCTTCTTTTCCCTGCTTTATAAACCTCCATCTTTCCCCTGCCCTTACAAATATTTTGTAGCTCTCTCGTACTTAATCAGTTATCTTGAATTGAAATGCTTCTTTGCCCCACCTCACCCCAAATCCTTGGCCTTGCTCCTTTCAGTTTCCATTGTGGCTCCCAGTATAGCGGCTTGCTCAGATTTTGCATTCAGTAGGTACTCATGGTGTACAGGATTCACAGCATAAGTAGAAAACTGTTGGGTTTCAAGATGCTGAAGGCAAAGCAGCAAAAATGAACAACCAAAGTGAGGCAGCTGTGAAATTAACCAAAAAAACTTACTGTGACATAATGTTGATGGTGGTGTGGTTACCTTGGTTCTCTCCTATATTTACTATTGGCACCAAAAATTGGTGCACCCCTTTTGGAATGTAGTTTAGCAAAATGGATTCGAAAACATAAATGTTCATGGGTTTTGACCCAGTGACACCATTTCCAGAAACCATCTTGAGAAAATAATGTGGTGGTTGCTTTGGCAGCACGTATGCCAAAATTGGAACGAGAGGTGCCTGGGTGGCTCAGTTGTAAAGCGTCTGACTCTTGGTCTTGGCTCAGGTCACGATCTCACGGTTTCGTGAGTTCGAGCCCCACGTTGGGCTCTGTGCTGGCAGCACGGAACCTGCTTGGATTCTCTCTCCCTCTCTTTGCCCCTTGCCCACTTCCCCTATTTCTGCCTCTCTCAAATAAATAAAATAAAACTTGAAAACAAAGTAAAATAAAGTAGAAATGATAGAGAAGATTAGTGTGGCCCCTGTGCAAAAATGACATGGAAATTCATGAAGCATTCCATATTTTTTGTAAGTTGTATCTCAATTAAAAAAAAACAAAACTAAAAAAAAGGGGGGGTGCCTGGGTGGCTCGGTTGGTTGAGTGTCCACTTTTGATTTTGGCTTGGGTCCTGATCCCAGGGTCGTGAGATCCAGCCCTGCATTAGGCTCCACACTCAGCATGGAACCTGCTTGAGATTCTCTCTCCTTCTCTCTCTCTCTTTGTCCCTCCCCCACCCCTAAAATTAAAAAAAAAAAAAAATTAAAAAAGGAAATAATACAAATCAGGATGACAGTTATAACTACTAATGTTTGAAAGTTTACTGTGTGACAGTCACCATGCCAAGCCCTTACTTAATTTAATTTTCAAAATTCCAAGAGGTGTGAATATTGTTAATCTCATGTGATAGACTCCCGTCTATCTTTGAGGCACAAAGTAGTTGGGTGACTTGCCCAAGCAGCACTCGTAGCTGCTATTGTTGTCAAGCCAGGGTTGCCACTAAAGCAGACTGTTAAGAATCCATACTCGTTGGGGCACCTGGGTGGCTCAGTCGGTTAAACATCTGATTCTTGATTTTGGCTCAGGTCATGATCTCACTGCTTGTGAGATCGAACTTGCTTGGGATTCTGTTTCTCCCTCTCTCTCTGCCCCTCCCCTGCTTGCGCTTGTGCTCTCTCTCAAATAAACGTAAAAAATAAAATTAAAATCTTAAAAAAAAAGGAATCCATACTTTCTCTCTCTTTTTTTTTTTAAGATTTTATCTTTAAATCTCCACACCAACCTGGGCCTCGAACCCACAACCCTGAGATCAAGAGTCACACACTCCACCAACTGATCAGCCAGGCACACCAAGAATCCATACTCTTTTTAAAAATTTTATTTTTAAGTTTATTTATTTATTTTAAGAGAGGGAGGGAGAGGGAGCAAGTGAGAGCAGGGGAGGGGCAGAGAGAGAGAGAGAGAGAGAGAGAGAGAGAGAGAGAGCGAAAGAGCATCCCAAGCAGGCTTCATGCTGTCAGCATGGAACCTGACATGGCACTCGATCTCACAAACTGTGAAATTATGACCTGAGCTGAAACCATGAGTCAGATGCTTGCTTATTAACCTTCTGAACCACCCAGGTGCCCCAAGAATCCATACTCTTAATTATTTAGTATGATAAATGCCTAGGCACAAAAATGTTCACAGCAGTGTTACATAAAATAGATACATTGGAAGAATGTATGTTAGGAGCTAATGTCCATTCAAGAAGATAATTTTTCTACCAGCTGTATTGAGATAAAATTCACATAGCCTGGTATTCACCTCTTTAAGGTGTGTTAATCAGTGGTTTCCAGTATATTTACAGAATTGTGGGGCACCTGGGTGGCTCATCAGTTGAGCTTCCGACTTTGGCTCAGGTCATGATTTCACCATTCATGAGTTCGAGCCCTGCATCGGGCTTGCTGCTGTTCGCACAGAGCCTGCTTCAGATTCTCTGTCCCTCTTCTCTCTCTACCCTTTCCCCGCTCAAACTCTCTCTCTGAAAAATGATTAAACATTAAAATAAAAAGATTTCAACAATATATTCACAAAATTGTGCAACTATTACCATTATCCCACTTCAGAGCATTTTGTCACCCCCAAAAGAAATGTCACACCCTTTAGCAGTCACTCCTACTTCTAACCATTACTCTCAGTGACCACCATTCTACTTTCTGCCTCTATAGATTTGCCTGTTCTGGACATTTCATATCAATGGAATCATAGCATATATGGTATTTTTTTGTCTTGCTCTCACTTAGCATAGTATTTTCAAGATTTTTTCATGTAGCATATTATCAGTACTTTATTGCTTTTCATTGCTGAATGATATTGTGTTGCATGAATATACATTTTGTTTACCCATTCAGTAGTTAATGGATATTAGGATTGTTTCTACTCTTTGGCTAATATGAATAATGCTGTTATGAACATTGATGCATAAGGTTTTGTGTGGACATATGTTTTCATTTGTCTTAGAACTGTTGATCAGATGATAACTGTTTAACTTTTAGAGGAATTAGAGCCACAGTTTTCCAAAGCAGCTGTACCATTTTGCATTCCCACTAGCAATGCATGAGGGTTCTACTTTTTCTACATTTTTGTTAGTGTTTGTTACAATCTTTTTTTCTAATAGCCATCCTATTGGGTATGGAGTGGTCTCTTACTGTGGCTTTGATTTGCATTTCCCTACTTTCCCTCAGCATCTTTTCATGTGATTATTTGCTATTTATGTATCTTCTTTGGAGGAAATGTGTATGTGAATACTTTGCCCATTTTTTTAACTTTTATTTTTCAAGTAATCTCTGTACCCATTGTGGCGCTCAAATTCATAACCCCGAGATCAAGAGTCACATGCTCCACAACTGAGCCAGCTAGGCACCCCTGCCCATTTTTTAATTGGGTTATTTGTTTTCTTTATTACTGAGTTGTAGATTTTTTTTATTGACGTATAGTTGACATTATATTAGTTTCAGGTGTACAATATAGTGATGTGAAAATTAGATACATTATGAAATGCTCACCATGGTAAGTGTAGTCCTATGTCGCTAAATGAAGTTATTACACTATTATTGACTGTATTCCCTATGCTATGCTTTTCATCCCCATGACTTATTTATAACTGGAAGTCTGTACCTCTTAATCCCCTTCACCTATTTCACCTCTCTCCAACTCCCTCCCTTCTTGTAGCCATCAGGTTTTTTTTCCTATATTTATGACTCTGTTTCTGTTTTGTTTTTTAGGTTCTCTATATAAGTGAAATCCGATGGTATTTATCTTTCTCTGTCTGACTTATTTAGCATAATATGCTCTAGGTCTATACATGTTGCGAATGCATGATTTCACTCTTTTGTGGCCGAGTAATATTCCATTGTGTACACACCACATTTTCTTTAGCCATTCATGTATCGATGGACACTTGCATTGCTTCTGTATCTTGCCTGTTGTAAATGGTGCTTCAGTAAACATAGGAGTGCCAGTATGCTTTTCATTTAGTGTTTTCTTTGATTAAATATCCAGAAATGGAATTACTGGGTCATATGGTATTTCTACTTGCAATTTTTTGAGGAGCCTCCATACTGTTTTCTGTAGTGGTTGCACCAATTTCCATTCCCAACAACTAATGCAAGGAAGTTCCCTTTTCTCCACATTGTTGCCAGCAGTTGTTATTTCTTATCTTTTTGATAATAGCCATTTTGACAGGTGTTAGTTAATATCTCATTGTGGTTTTAATTTGAATTTCCTTGATAAGTGATGCTAAGCATCTTTTCATGTACTTGTTGGCCGCCTATATGTCCTCTTTGGGAAAATATCTGTTTAGGTCCTCTGCCCAGGTTTTAATCAGATTGTCTTTTGGTGTTGAGTTGTATGAGTTCTTTATATATTTTGCATTAATATATTTTGGATATATCATCAGCAGATATCTTCTCCCATTCAGTAGGTTGCCTTATTGTTTTGTTGGTGGTTTCCTTCACTGTGGAAAAGCTTTATAGTATGATATCCCAGTTTTGTTTTGTTTTGTGTTTTGCTTTTGTTTTCCTTGTCTGGGGAGACATATATAAAACAAGTTACTAAGGCCAGTGTCTAAGAGTTTACTGCCTGTGTTTTCTTTTAGAAGTTTTATAGTTTCAGGTCTTACATTTAGATCTTTAATACATTTTGAGTTTCTTTTTGTATGTGGTGTAAAAAAGTGGTCCAGTTTCATTCTTTTGTATGTAGCTGCCCAGTTTTCTCAATGCCATTTGTTGGAAGAGATGGTCTTTTCCCCATTGTATATTTTTGCCTCTTTTGTCATAGATTCATTGTACCATAGAACCTTGGGTTTATTTCTGGGCTTTTTATCCTGTTCCATTGATCTGTGTGTCTCCTTTTGTGCCAGTACCATACTGTTTTGATTACTATTGCTTTGTAGTATAGTTTGAAATCTGGGATTGTAATACCTCCAGCTTTGTTCCTCTTTCTCAAAATTACTTTGGCTAATTGGGGTCTCTTGTGGTTCTATACACATTTTAGGATTTTTCTAGTTCTGTGAAAAATGCCATTGGTATTTTGATAGGGATTGTATTGAATCTGTGGATTGGTTTGGGTAGTATGGACATTTTAATGATACTAATTCTTACGATCCATGGGCATGGTATATAACTTTTTAATTTATTTATGTTGTCTTCATTTTTTTTTTCCAGCAATATCTTGCAGTTTTTTTAGAGTACAGATCTTTCACCTTCTTTGTTAAATTTATTCCTAGGTATGTTCTTATTTTTGATGCAACTATTTTCTTAATATCTTTTTCTGATAGTTTGTTATTAGTTTATAGAAATACAACTGATTTCCATATGTTGGTTTTGTATCTTGCTATTTTTACTGAATTCATTTATTATTTCTAATAATTTTTTGGTGGAGTCTTTAAGGTTTTCTGTATATAGGATCATGTCATCTGCAAATAGTGACAGTTTAACTTGTTTCTTACCAGTTTGGAGGCTTTTTATTTCTTTTTCTTGTCTGATTATTGTGGCTAGGACTTCCAGTACTATGGTGAATAAAAGTGGTGAAAGTGGGCATCCTTCTTCCTGATCTTAGAGGAAAAGCTTTCAGCTTCTCACTGTTGAGTATGATGTTAGTTGTGGGTTTGTCATGTATGGCCTTTATTATGTTGAGCTGTATTTCTTCTCTACCCACATTGTTGAATGGAATTTTCCATCATGAATGGAATTTTGTCAAATATTTTTCTTTTTTTAAGGACTTTTTTGAAGTTTATTTTGAGAGAGAGAAAGAAAAAATGAGAATGGGGGAGGGGCAGAGAGACAGGAAGAGAAAGGATCCCAAGTGGGCTCCATGCTGAGTGTGGAGCTTGACGCAGGTCTTGATCCCATGATGCTGGGATCTTGACCTGAGCAAAATCAAGAGTCAGACACTTAACTGACTGGGCCACCCAGGCGGCCTCGTCAAATACTTTCTCTGCATCTGTTGAGATGATCTTGGTTTTTATTTGTCATTTTATTAACATGGTGTATTATGTTGATTGATTTGCATGTATTGAACCATCCTTGCATTACTGGATTAAATCCCACTTGTAGTGGTGAATGATCCTTTTAATGTGTTTTTGAGTTTGGTTTGCTAATATTTTGTTGAGGGTCTTTACATCTATGTTCACTAAGGTATTCTGTAAGTTTTTTGGGGGTAGGGTAGTGTCTTTGGTTTTGTATCAGGGTAATTGCTGGCCTTATAAAATGAATCTGAAAGCATTCTTTCCTTCTTTCCTTTTTTTTTTTTTTTTTTTTTGGAATAGTTTGAGAAGGATAGAGTTTTTAACATATATGTTTTGGTAGAATTCACTTGTGAAGCCATCTGGTCGTAGACTTTTGTTGTGGAGAGTGTTTTGATTACTGATTGAATTTTGTTCCTAAGAATTGGTCCGTTCAGATTTTCTGTTTCTTCTTGATTCAGTCTTGGAAGAAGGTATGTTTCTAAGAATTTATCCACTTCTTCCGGGTTGTTCAATTTGTTGGCATATAATTTTTTGTTGTAGTGTTTTATAATCCTTTGTATTTTTATGGTCTCGTTTGTAACTTCTCTTCCATTTTTTTGTTTTATTTGGGTTCTCATTTTTTCTTGAAGAGTCTGACTAAAGATTTGTCAATTTTAATCTTGTCAATAAACCAACTTAGTTTCATTGATCTTTTCTGTTGTTTTTTAAGCCTGTATTTCATTTATTTCCACGCTGGTCTTTATTGTTTTCTTCCTTCTACTACCTTTAGTCTTTATTCTCTCTTTTTTTTTTTTAATTTTTTTTTTTTACTTATTTTTGAGAGAGATAGAGAGAGGGAGACAGACAACATAGCATGAGCAGGGGAGAGGCAGAGATTGGTGGAGACACAGAATCCAAAGCAGACTCCAGGCTCTGAGCTGTCAGCACAAAGCCTGATGTGGGGCTCAAACTCATGAACCGTGAGACCATGACCTGAGCTGGAGTGGGACGCTTAACCAACTGAGCCACCCAGGCGCCCCGTATTCTCTTTCTAGTTCATTTTGGTGTAAGATTAGATTGTTTATTTGAGATTTTTCTTGTTTCTTGAGGTAGGCCTGTATCACATAAACTTTCCTCTAAGAATTGCTTTTGCTGTATCCCAAAGATTTTGAACCATTGTGTTTCCATTTTCATTTGTCTCCAGTTATTTTTCCTCCTTGATTTAATTTGACCCATTGGTTGGTTGTAGCATGTTTTTTAGGCTCCACATGTTTTGTGTTTTTTCCAGTTTTTTTCTTGTAATTGATTTCTAGTTTTATACTGTTGTGGTTGGAAAAGATGTTTAGTATGATTTAAGTCTTCTTAAATTTATTGAAACCTGTTTCATGGCCTAACATGTGATCTATCCTGAAAATGTTCCATCTGTGCTTGAAAAGAATGTGTATTCTGCTGTTTTTGGATGGAATGTTCTGTATATATCTGTTCAAAGTCCATCTGGTCTAATGTGTTGTTCAAAGCCAGTGTTTACTCACTGATTTTTTTTGCCTGGATGATCTATCCATTGATGTAAGTAGGGTGTTAACATCTCCTACTGTTGTTGTATTCCTGTCAATTTCTCCCTTTGTGTCTGTTAATATTTGCTTTATATATTTAAGTGCCTCTATGTGGGGTGCATAGATATTTACAATTGTCATACCCTCTTATCAGATCAATCCCTTTATCATTATGTAATGCCTTTCTTTGTATCTTCTTACAGTCTTTGTTTTAAAGTCTGTTTGTTCTGATATAAGTATTGCTGTCTCAGTTTTTTTTTTCCCACTTCCATTTACATGGAATACCTTTATATCTCTTCACTTTCAGTCTTTTTTTAGTTCTGAGGTGAGTCTCTTGTAGACAGCATATAGGTGGATCTTGTTTATTCTGTCACCCTCTTTCTTTTGATTGGAGCATTTAATCCATTTACATTTAAAGTTATTGATGGGTATGTATTTATTGCCATTTTGTCCATTGTTTTTTGGTCGTTTTTGTGGTTCTCTGTTCATTTCTTCTTTTGCTCTCTTCCTTTGTGATTTGTTGACTTTCTTTGGTGTTATGTTTGGATTCCTTTCTCTTTATTTTATTTTATTTTTTTGTATATATATATATATATATATATATATATATATATATATACGTTTTACAGGTTTTTGGTTTGTGGTTACCATGAGGTTCATATGTAACGATCTATGTATATGACAGTATTGATTAAATTGATGGTCACTTAAGTTTGAACACATTCTAAAAGCACTACATATTTACTTCCCTGTCCATGTTTTCTGTCTGATATTTTATTTTTAGATAATATTTTTTAAAATTTCTTTTTATGATGTTTATTTTTGAAAGAGAGACAAGAGTGTGAGCAGGGGAGGGGCAGAGAGTGAGGGAGACACAGAAGCTGAAGCAGGCTCTGGGCTCTGAGCTGTCAGCACAGAGCCGGACGCGGGGCTCGAACTCAGGAACCATGAGATCGACCTGAGCAGAAGTTGGATGCTTCACCGACTGAGCCACCCAAGCGCCCCTACATTATATTTTTAAATAACTTTTTATAATTTTACTAATTTTGTCTTTTAAACTTCATACTATTTTTATAAGTGATCTACTTTTTACAGTGTGTTTGCTTTTACCAGTAAAATAGTTTCCTTTCATAATTTTCTTTTTAGTTATGCCCTTTTCTTTTCCACTTAAAGAATTCATTTTATTTTTTTTTTTTTAATTTTTTTTTAATGTTTATTTATTTTTGAGACAGAGAGAGACAGAGCATGAACGGGGGAGGGTCAGAGAGAGGGAGACACAGAATCCGAAACAGGCTCCAGGCTCTGAGCTGTCAGCACAGAGCCTGATGCAGGGCTCGAACTCACGGACCGCAAGATCATGACCTGAGCTGAAGTCGGCCGCTTAACCGACTGAGCCACCCAGGCGCCCTTTAAAGAATTCATTTTAATGTGAGGTTTAGTGGTGGTAAACACCCTTACCTTTTGTTGTCTAGGAAGCTCTTTATTTCTCCTTCAATTCTGAATGATAACCTTGTCAGGTAGAATATTTTGGCTTTAGGTTTTTTCCTTTCAGTACTTTGAATATATCATGCCACTCCCTTCTGGCCTGAAAGTTTTCTGCTGAGAAATCAGCTGACAGTCTTATGGAGTTTCCCTTGTATGTAACTGTTTGCTTTTCTATTGCTGCTTTTAAGATTTTCTTTAACTTTTGCTATTTTAATTATTATCTGTCTTGGTGTGGATCTCCTTGGGTTCATCTTGTTTGGGGCTCTCTTTCATTCCTGGACTTGGATGTCTGTTTCTTTTCCCAGGTTAGGGAAGTTTTTAGCTATTTTGTCTTCAAGTAAGTTTTCTACCCCTTTCTTGGACCCCTGTTATGTGAATGCTAATATGCTTGATGCTGTCACAGAGTTCTCTTTAACTTACTTTCATTAAAGAAAAAATATCTTTTTCCTTTTGCTGTTCAGTTTGGTTGTTTTCCACTTTCCCGTCTTCTAGATCTCTCATCCATTCTTCTGCATCTTTTAATTTGTTGATTCTCTCTAGTGTATTTTTCATTTCAGTTATTGTATTTAGCTCTGACTGGTTCTTTTTTATATTTTTTATTTTGTTGTTGAAGTTCTCACTGAGTTCATTCACTCTTCTTTCAAATCCGGTGAGTCTGTTTATGACCATTACTTTGAGCTCTTTATCAGCAGATTGCTTACTTCTGTTTCATTTATTTTTTCTGGGGTTTTGTCCTTTCATTTTGAACATATTTCTCTGTCCCTTCATTTTGTCTGAATCTCTGTTTGTTTCTGTGTATTAGGTAGGTCAACTATGTCTCCTGCTCTGAAAGTAAATGGCCTTATGTAGAAGATACCCTGTAGTGTCCATCAGTGCAGCAGCCCCCCACCCACCCCGTCACCGTAACCAGCTGTTCAAAGGTGTCCCCCGTGTTAGTAGTGTGCGCTCATCTATTGTGGATGGGCTGTGACTGCTGTGGGCATGCTGGTGGACAGGGCTGGCCCTCAGTTTGGCTGTCAGCAGCGACGGGCTGCAATCTCTGGCAGGGTACTGGTTGACAGAGTGTGCCTCCTGTGTGGTTACACCTGTAGTTTTGTGATGTGCTGGTGGGTGGAACAAGCCCTCAGCCCTGCTGTCTTCAATGACTGGCTTCTACCTCTGGGTGCACTGGTGGGCAGGCCTCCCCCCTGCCCCGCCTTTATTCCCACGGCTAGCCCAGAGACCCTGCTATAGCTAGTATGGGCATGCTGGTGCATGGGGCTAGCTTCCTCACTCTTCAGGGCAGAAGTCTGGAGGGGTGCTTAGAGGGTTACCTCTCAGCTTAGGGCTGCCCGCCAGGTATGGCAGAGTAGTAGTTGCTCCGCAGGAATGTCAGTCGTGACTGAGACTGCCCTTCAGGTGTGGTACGGTGGAATCCACTTTGGAGGGGAGCCTGCCAGGTGGGGCAGGTCTACAGGGGAATGCTAGGGCTGGGCTAGCACACTTGCAAGGTAGGTAGAGAGTGTCAAAACTGGCTCCCACAAGTGTCTGGCCAGCTAAGCTGAAGGAGGGCAAGAAATGTGGGACCCTTCAGACTTCTGTTTTCCAGGAAGGTTCCTGCAGATTCCTGACCTCTCCAGCACATGTTCTAACAATTAGTAAATCTCCTTCACTTAAAACCCAGGTACTTTCCAAAGTCTGCTGCTGTGCTGGGTCTTAGACTGGGTGATAGTAGTACCATGGCCCTTTAGTAGAGGAGTCTTGGTTTCCTGTGGCCCTGTGATTCTCCAAGAAATAAGACCCCCTGATTTTCAGAGCCAGATGTTACGGGGTCTCATCTTTCCCGTGCAGGTCCCAGGGCTGGGGGTGCCCATTGTGGGGCTTGGTCTCCTGGCTCCTTCATGCCTGTGATATCCCTCCCGCGGTGGGTTGCAGCCCTGGGGGTTTTGGTTCACCAGTTGTGTCTCTGCCCCTCCTCTCCTTGATGTGGTCTTCTCCTTAAGTTTTCGACTGTTGAAGATCTGTTCTGCCAGTCTTCACATCATTTTTACTGTGAGTTTTATCACATGGAATTGTTACCTCGGTGTGTCCGTGATGGGAGGTGAGCTCAGGATCTTCCTACTCTGCCTTCTTTCCCATCTCTCTTAGGAGTTAAAGTATTCTAGATATCAATCCTGTTATCAGATAAGTGATTGGGAAGATTTTCATCCCATCCTGTGTGACGTCTTTTTGCTTTCTTCATGGTGTTCTTTGAAGCACAGAAGTTTTTAATTTTCATGAAGCCTCTTCTGTTTTTTATTGTTGCTTGTGCTTTCACTTTCACATAAGGCACCATTGCCTAATTCATGCTCAGTGAAGATTTACAATCCCCATGCTTTCTTCTAGGAGGTAGATAGTTTTGGCTCTTAAATTGCTGTCATTGATCCATTTTGAGTTACTTTTTGTATGTGGTATGAGGTACGGTAGTCAAACGTTGTCATTTTTGCTTTTGGAGATCTAGCTGTCCCATTTGTTGAAAAGACTGTTGTTTCCCCCACTGAATTGTCATGGCAACTATTTTGAAAATATAAGTTGAGGGGCGCCTGGGTGGCTCAGTCGGTTGAGCGCCCGACTTCAGCTCAGGTCATGATCTCGCGGTCCATGAGTTTGAGCCCCGCGTCGGGTTCTGTGCTGACAGCTCAGAGCCTGGAGCCTGCTTCAGATTCTGTGTCTCCCTCTCTCTGCCCTTCCCCCACTCATGCTCTGTCTCTCTCTGTCTCAGAAGTAAATAAACATCAAAAAAAATTTTTAATAAAAAAAAAATACAAGTTGAACATAAATGTAAGAGTTTATTTCTCAGCTTTCAATTCTATCCCATAGATCGGTGTCTGTCCTTATTTCTGCTACCACACTGTCTTGATGTTGGAGTTTTTGTAGTTAAGGTTTGGAACCATGAAGTGTGAGTTCTCTCAGCTTTGTTCTTCTCAAGGTTGTTTTGGCTATTTTACTCAGTTTTTGCCGTGAACCTACGACTGCTCTAAAAAATAATATCTGTTTAAAAGAAGGTACCTTTATATTGTAATATTGGGATTATGATTTTTTTCCTCTTTATTTCTGAAACTTTCTGTAATATATAACTGTGTTAAATTTTATAATTTTAACTCAGTTTTGGCTAATAGAATAACCTTTTAACTCAAGAGGCAACTCTTGGCTCTGTAGATAAAAAACCAAGTTAACTTAACTTTCCAGGAAGAATGTGTGAAGGTGAGGAGCTGGGATTTAAGGTTATGGTTAGAATGAGCCAGTCTCAGGTTTAATATTCAGCTTTTTAAAAAAATTAATTTATTTATTTTGAGAGAGAGAGTTCACAAACCAGGGAGTGACAGAGAGAGGCAGGGAGAGGGAGAGACAGAGAGGCGGGGAGAAGGAGAGAATCCCAAGCAGACTCCGCGTTGTGCTCGAACTCATGAACTATGAGATCATGACCAGAGCTGAAATCAAGAGTTGGATGCTTAACTGACAAGCCACCCAGGTGCCCCCAGTATTCAGCTTCTTGATTAATTCTCCTTTCTTTTTCCAGTTAGCTTTCTTCAGTTTCTTCTCTGCTTTCTCACTCTCCATTAAAAGCCCTCCCTTGCACCCCAGCTTAGAACTTTACTCAGAACTTTTAGATGAAATTTTGGGAATCTGGCCACTTTGTATAATTGACATTGATAACTGGAATGAGTGACAGATGAGTAGCATGAAGGCAAGGCTCCCAATAATCCAGTCTGAGCCACAGATGCCACTTTGGAAAGTAAGAAGGGGAGCAGGGGGAAGGAGGTCATCCAAGCAGCACTCATAATTGCCTTCTCTGCCCCTTTGTGTTTTGTCTGTTTCTTTTGCATCTATGTATGTTGTTTTCTTGTGGCACTGTATGCTTTTTAAGGGCAGCTATCTACAAGTGGTGCTAGAACTGGTTACAAGTTTAAATAGACAAAAGAGGGGGGGCATCTGGGTGGCTCAGTCGGTTGGGCATCTGACTTCGGCTTAGGTTGTGATCTTGTGATTCATGGGTTCGAGCCCTGCTTTGGGCTCTGTGCTGACAGCTCAGAGCCTGGAGCCTGCTTCTGATTCTGTGTCTCCCTCTCTCTCTGCCCCTCCCCCGCTCATGCTCTCTTTCTCTCTCTCAAAAATAAATAAAATTTTAAAAAAGTAAAGTAAATAGACAGAGAGAAGCAAGCCATATGATTTGGTGACAGACTGCTGTTCATATGTTGCTTGTAGGTCCTTCTGCAGCATGTGTGTGTTCTTTTTTTTTAAGTTTCTTTATTTTTGAGACAGAGAGAGACAGAGCATGAACGGGGGAGGGTCAGAGAGAGAGGGAGACACAGAATCTGAAGCAGGCTCCAGACTCTGAGCCATCAGCCCAGAGCCCGACGCGGGGCTCGAACTCACGGACCATGAGATCGTGACCTGAGCTGAAGTCGGACGCTTAACCGACTGAGCCACCCAGGCGCCCCAACATGTGTGTGTTCTAAATAGGGAGTTTCCTTGGGGTGCCTGGGTGGCTCATTCGGTTGAGCGTCCGACTTCAGCTCAGGTCATGATCTCGTGGTCTGAGTTCGAGCCCTGCATAGGGCTCTGTGCTGATAGTTCAGAGCCTGGAGCCTGCTTCGGATTCTGTGTCTCCCTCTCTCTGCCCCTCCCCCACTCATGCGCTGTCTGTCTGTCTCTCTCTCTGTCAAAAATAAATAAGCATTAAAAAAAATTTAAATAGGGAGTTTTCTTTCCACTTTAAGCAATATTAAAATCTCAGTATATTGAGATACATTATTGTATCTCATATTGCATCAATGCAGAATATTGAGATTTTGCATATTGTCCATTTGAGGTTTGTTTTAAAACAAAAGCAAGTTTTATACCAATGTCAACCACAAGCTAACTTTTGTAGCATTATGACTTTCAAGTATTAAGGTGATTTTCACTGTGTATTTTTCAGTTGAATTAATCAAAAGAAGGGGATTTTTCTTTTTTTTTAGATTTCTTTTTAACGTTTATTTATTTTGAGAGAGAAATAGAGAGCAAGCAGGAGAGAGGCAGAGAGAGGGAGACAGAGAATCCCAAGCAGGCTGCACACTGTTAGCTCAGAGTCCTATGCAGGACTTGAACTCACAAACCATGAGATCATGACCTGAGCCAAAACTACGAGTCAGGCACTTAACCATCTGAGCCACCCAGGGGTCCCCTAATTTAGAGTTTTTTAATTGTGGTATATTAATGGCCTTTATAAATGTAAAGTTACACTTTTTTTATTCTTGGAATGTTTAAAACAATCATTTCTTAATAGATTAAAGGAAAAAAGAGACTGCAATTACCCAGATTTCCAGAAATTTTCATAGTTTTGGCTGATAAAGTACCTGCCATTTTTGGAGGTAGATTCATTTATCAGTTACAGGCTTTTTTTTTTTTTTTTTTTTTTTTTTTTTTTTTTTTTTT
>NW_024412394.1:2603521-2603877 GCF_014898765.1 Herpailurus yagouaroundi | reverse complement strand
GAGGGGGAGGGGCAGAAAGAGAGAGAGAGAGAGAGAGAGAGAGAGAGAGAGAGAGAATCCCAAGCAGGCTCTGCACTGCCAGCACAGCCTAATGCAGGGCTCTTTCCCACAAATCACAAAATCATTATCTGAGCTGAAACCAAGAGCTGGATGCTTTACTGACTGATCCACCCAGGCACCCCTCAGTTACAGGCTTTGACTTTTTTAATGTCATGAAAAACCTATACCCTTCAAATTGCAGACTCAAAATCTGTTCTAAACAGTGTTTATCACTTTTTCTCCTACCTGAAACTCCATTCGTAATACTTGTGGTTTGTTGTTTCTCTTTTTCTTCCTTCCTTCCTGTTCGTTCGTTC
>NW_024412394.1:2596043-2603511 GCF_014898765.1 Herpailurus yagouaroundi | reverse complement strand
CTTTCCTTTCCTTTCCTTTCCTTTCCTTTCCTTTCCTTTCCTTTCCTTTCCTTTAGCTGTGTATCTTCCTTTTTCTGGCTTGAAAATGTACTCATAGACTTGTGCTTCTGGCCGAGATGGATTAACAGAGATTGATTTACTCTAACAAACAAAAAAAAAACCCCAGAAAAAATATATGAAGTTTGAAACACTGGACAACAGTCAGCATAAGACAGTGATCACCAAGAAACCAGAAACAGATGAGGCCTACAGTTAGTTATCCTAGCTTACTACCTGGAGAGAGTTTCCAGGCTACAGTGTAAGGAAGTTGGTGGGGGGCCGGCGGGGGGGGGGGGGGGGGGCGTTCCCATGCAGAGCCCAGCAGTCTCCTTGAGTTTAGGTGATAGCTGGAGGCCAGTGAGGCCAAAGGTGGCTACATTTTGGAAAAGAAAGAGCTGCACAAAGAACTCCCAGGTCTGCAGAGTCCCCCTTAAGTCTTCAGATGAGTACTGATCAGTTGTGTTTTATGGAAGCTACCCAAAGTCAAGAACAGACCACCCAAAATGATTAGAGGGAGTAATCTGATTCTTTCTTATGTTGTGTTCCCACCAGCCAGAGAGGAAGATATAAGTCATAGGATATTGGGTAGAATACTTAGAAAGGTATTGCCTCTGCAGTAGGGCAAATGTAGCCCTAAACTAAAGACTCTGGTCCCATCTAACAAAGCTTAAAAAAAAAAAAAAAAACCTCAGCAGGATGAAGCTATTTCCAAGCAGTTTAACTGCATCCCAGAACAAAGCTTAATATTTATAAGTATACAAAAATATCTAGTACTCACCAAGGTAAAATTTACATTTGGCTTCCAGTGGAAAATATCAGACTTGGAATGAAACAGAAAATACAGCCCCTGAGAAGGAAAATCAGTAAGTAGAAACAGAGACACAGATGATTGAGTTAGTGGAGAAAGATATTAAAACATTTATTATGACTGTATTCCATATTTTCAAGGCAGCATAGGAGAGATTGAGAATGTCTAATACAGATATATAACATATTTAAATATTTTATTTAATTTTTTTAATGTTTATTTTTGAGACAGAGAAAGAGTATGAACAGGGGAGGGGCAGAGAGAGGGAGACACAGAATCCAAAGCAGGTTCCAGGCTCTCCGCTGTCAGCACAGAGCCCGACGTGGGGTTGGAACTCACGAACTGTGAGATCATGACCTGAGCCAAAGTTCAATGCTCAACCGACTGAGCCACCCACGCACCCCTCAGACAAACTAGATTTTAGAGCAGAGAATAAATAGTACCAGGAATAAAGAAGGCCGTTTCATAGTGATAAAGTGGTCAGTTCAAAAAGAATTAATAGTCCTAAATATTTTTGTACCTAATAAGCTTCAAATTATATGAATCAGAAACTGATAGAACTGAAAGGAGAAACAGATCTGCAATTATAGTTGGGCATTTCAGTACCTTACCCACTCAATTGATAGATAGAACAAGAAGACAAAATATCAGTAATGAGTTAGAAGGTTTAAACGTTATCAGCCAGTTGACCTAATTGACATTTATTTGACATCTACCTAGTACAGCAGAATATACATTTTTCTCAATTACACATACAAGATTTATCAATATAGACCACATTTTTGTCCCTAGAGTAGTGTGAATAAATTTAAAATTACTTACATCATAAAAAAATAAGTCATCTGACCAGCAGGGAATTAAATTTTAAATTGATAACAGAAAACTGTCTTTTCCAGAACCCTAAATATTTCGAAACTAATTAAGAAACTCATGGGTCAAAGGGAAAAAAAAAAAAATCAAACATGAATTCAGAAAGTATTTTGTACTGGATGGAAATGAAAACAGTGTATCAAAATTTGCAGGAAGTAGCTAATACAAGTGCTAGGAGGAAAATACTATATCTGTGTTAGAGGAGTGAGGTTGCAAATCAATGTCTTGAGCTTCCACCTTAAGACACTACAAAAAGAAGAGAAAATTAAACCCAAAGTAAGCAGAAGAAATGAATTAGTGCTAAAAGCCAAAACTAGTGAAATATAAAGTCCGTGAAATCAAAAGCTGGCTCTTTGAGAAGACCAGTAAAATTGATAAACCTCCAGTCTGATGGATCAGGCAAAAGTGAAGATGTAAGTCACCAGTATCAGGAAGAAAAGAGTTGGCAAAGCTGTAGATCCTATAGTTACTAAAAGGATAAATACGACAATGGCATTAATTATTTTATGGCAGTGTATTAGACAGATGAAATAGGCAAATTCCTTGAAAAAGACAAAATATCAAAGATTACTCAAGAAGAAACAAGCAACCTGAATAATCCTTTATCTATTAAAGACATTAAATCCCCCCAAATAAAACTCTGGGCCCAGATACCTTCCCTGATGAATTCTACCAAACATTTTGAGAAGTCATAATACCAGTTTTAAACAAATTCCTCCATAAAATTGATGAAGAGGGAATATTTCATAACTTGTTCTTTGATATTAGTATTATTAAAAGCAGACATGGGTGGGTGCCCTGGCTAGCTCAGTTGGTAGAGCATGTGACTCTTGATCTTGGGGTTGTAAGTTCAAGCCCCACATTGGGTGTAGAGATTGCTTAAAAAATTAAATAACAAATAATAAATCCATCCATCCAAATACATTGCAAGAAAAAAAATTATAGACTGATCTCTCTTATGAGCATAGTCGTAAGATTCTTAACAAAATTTTAGCAAATTGACTCCAACAACATATAAGGTAGATAAAACACGGTGACCAAATGAGATTTGTCCCAGGCATGCAAACAGTAATCCCTCATTATTTGTGGTTTCACTTCCCATGATTTTAGTTACCTGTGGCCAATTGGAATCTGGAAGCATACGGTTCTCCTGATGTATACCTTAGAAGGTCAATAGTAGCATAACACTACATCACAATGCCTTTATCATTCACCTGCCTTCATCTCATTGTATAAGCATTTTATCTCCCATCTTCCCAAGAAAAAGGGCAAATACAGTTCAATTAAGATGTTTCTGGTGTGTGCGTGCCTGGGTGGGTCAGTTGGTTAAGCTTCTGACTTCAGCTCAGGTCGTGATCTCACGGTTCATGAGTTTGAGCCCCGTGTCAAGCTCTGTGCTGATAGCTCAGAATCTTGAGCCTGCTTTAAATCTGTGTCTCCCTCTCTCTCTGCCCCTCCCCCCTCACACTCTGTCTCTCTCTCAAAAATAAATAAACTTAAAAAAAAAAAGATATTTTGGGAAAGAAACCATATTCACGTAGCTTTTTTTTTTTTTTTTTTTAAAGAGAGCAAGAGACAGCATGACAGGGGAAGGGCAGAGAGTGAGGGAGCGAGATGATCCCAAGCAGGCTCCACACTGTCAGCACACACGGAGCCTGACATGGGTCTCGAACTCACAAAACTGAGATCATTACCTGAGCTGAAATCAGGAGTCAGACACTTAATTGACTGAGCCACCCAGGTGCCACTCACATAACTTTTATTACAGTATATTATAATTCTATTTTGTTATTGTTGTTATTGTTATTGTTGTGCCCAATTTATAAACTAATCTTTATCATAGATACATGAATATAGGAAAAAAACATCATATATATATAGGATTTGGTACTAGCTGTAGTTTCAGGCATCCACTGGGGGTCTTGGGATATATTTCCTTTAGATAAGGCGGTGGTGGGAAGAGACTATGTACCCAATAACAAAGTAAAAAAGAAAAACCATACGATCAACTCTGTAGATACAGAAAGGCATTTAACAAAATCCAACATGTGGTGATGATAAAAACTCTCAACAAACTAGGGAAAAAAGGAAACTTCCTCAATCTGATAAAGAGCATCTATGAAAAATCAATAGCTGAAATCATACTTAAGGCTGAAAGACTGAATATTTTTCCTCTAAGAACAGGAACAAGACAAGGTGTTCACTGTCATCACTTCTATTCAACATTGTACTGGAGGTTCTAGCCAGTGCAATCAGGCAAGAAAAATAAATGACATCTAGATTGAAAGAGAAGGGTAAAACTTTTTATTTACAGATGAAATGATTCTGTGTGATTTCTTCAGAAAAAAAAAAAAAGTTCCCAGAACAATTAAGTGCACGTAACAAAGTTGCAGGATACAAGAATATAGAAGAGTCACTTGTATTTCTATATATGAGCAAATAAATAGTCAGAGGTTGAAATTTTAAAAGAATACCATTTACAGTAAAATAAAAAATATTCACTACCTAAGGATAAATTGTATAAAAGATGTATAAGACCTCTACATTGGAAGCTATAAAATATTACTGAGGAAAATTAAAGAAAACCTAAATAAATGAAGAGCTGTTATGTTCAAGGATTGGAAGACTCAATATTGTCAATTCTCTATAAAGATACAGATTCAGTACAATCCCACTCAAAATCCCCAACCAGCAATTTCTGGAAAGTGACAAGCTGGTTTTAAAGTTCGTACGGAAATGCAAAGGTCCTAGAAGAGCCAAAACAATTTTGGTGAAGAGCAGAGAGGACTTCTAAAGCTTATCATAGCTATGTTAATCAAGACAGTGGTATTGATGTAAAGATGAGCAAATAGATCCACAGAACAGAAAGTCCAGAAAAAAAATACGGTCAGTTAATTTTTGAGTATGGCACCAAGGAAATTAAATGAAAAAAGAGTGGTCTTTTCAATGTTTATTTAGTTTTGAGAGAGAGAAGAAGCATGAGTGGGGGAGGGGTGGAAAGGAGAGACTGAGGATCTGAAGCAGGCCCTATGCTGTGAGCAGAGTGCCCCCTGCCCAGGGCTCAAACTCAAAAACCAGGAGATCGTTAACTGAGCTGAAATCAAGAGTTGGCTGCTTAACTGAGTGAGCCCCCCCGCCCCTCCAGGTGCCCCAGGAATAGTCTTTTCAATAAATGGAACAATTTGGTACTCCTATAGAAAAAAAATGAATCCTACCTTAATCATACCTTGCATCACACATAAAAAGTTAATTCAAAATTGGTCATAGACCTAAATCTAAAGCCTAAATCTATACAATTTCTAGAAAAAAATGTTTGTGATTTTTGGAGTTTGGTAAAGGTTTGTAAGATACAATAACAGAAGCATGATTTATTAAAAAAAAAAAAAGATAAGTTGGACTATATCAATATTAACGTCTCTTTGAAAGCCACCTGTAAGAGAACAAGGACAAGTCACAGAATGGGAGAAAATATTCACAAATCCCATTTCTTTTTCTTTTTCTTTTTTCTCTTCAGGCTTACTTATTTATTTTGATATAGAGAGAGCAGGGGAGGAGGGGGAGAGACTATCCCGAGCAGGCTGTGCACTGTCAGCGCAGAGCCCTAAGCGGGGCTTGAACTCACGAACGCGAGATCATGACCTGAGCCAAAATCAAGAGTTGGACGGATGCTTAACTGACTGAGCCATCCAGACGCCCCCACAAATCACTTTTCTGGTTAAAGACTTATTTAGAATATATAAGGAATTCTCAAAACTCAGTGATAGGAAAACAACCCAGTAAAAAATAGGCAAAAGATACAAGTGGGCATTTCGCCAGAGAAAATGCATGGATAGCAGATAAGCACAAGAAAAGATGAGCCATATCATTAGGGAAATGTAGATTAAAACCTTGATAAGATACCACTACAAACTTGTTAGAATGTTTTCAGTTAAAAAGGCTTGCAGTACCAAGTGTTGGTGAGGATGTGGAGCACCTGATCTGGTGGGAATGCAAGGTTTTATAGCCCCTTTGGAAAAAAGTTTGGCACTTTCTTAACGACCTAAAATGTACTCCTACCCTATGACTTAGCCATTCTACTCCTAGGCACTTATCTGGGAGAGTTGAATGCACATGACCACATAAAGATTGTACCTAGATATTCACAGCATTTTTATCTGTAAAAGACAGGAATTGAAAACAGTCCAAATGTGTATCAGTATGAAAATAATTCAAATGTGCGTCAGCAGGCAAATACAGTTTGCACTGTCTTCATACAATGGGATATTACTCAGCAATAAAAAGGAAGGAACTACTGATACACACTGTAATGTGTTTGAGTCTCAATATAATTACAGTAATAAAAGCCAGGAAAGAGACATGGTTCCATTTACATGAAATCCTATAAAATATAAACTATTCAGAAAGCAGATTAGAGGTCTGGAGATGTGAGCTGGAGAGGAATGAATCCTAAAAGGACACAAGACTTTTTGGAATGACAGATATGCTCATCTTTGTTGTAGTGATGGCTTTACAGATATATGTATGTATGTCAAAACTTACCAAATTGTGTACTTTAAATATGTGCAAGTTATTGTATGTTAAATATATGTCACTAAATCTGTTTTTATTTTTATTAAAAAAAATTTTAAGGTTTGTACCTTCTTTATTTTATTTTTATTTTATTTTATTTTTTATTTTTTAAAATTTACATCCAAATTCGTTAGTATATAGTATAACAATGATTTCAGGAGTAGATTCCTTAGTGCCCCTTACCCATTTAGCCCATCCCCCCTCCCACCACCCCTCCAGCAACCCTCAGTTTGTTCTCCATATTTATGAGTCTCTTCTGTTTTGTCCCCTCCCTGTTTTTATATTATTTTTGTTTCCCTTCCCTTATGTTCATCTGTTTTGTCTCTTAAAGTCCTCATATGAGTGAAGTCATATGATTTTTGTCTTTCTCTAATTTCACTTAGCATAATACCCTCCAGTTCCATCCACATAGTTGCAAATGGCAAGATTTCATTCTTTTTGATTGCCAAGTAATACTCCATTGTATATATATACACACACCACATCTTCTTTATCCATTCATCCGTCGATGGACATTTGGGCTCTTTCCATACTTTGCCTGTTGTTGCTAGTGCTGCTATAAACATGGGGGTGCATGTGTCCCTTCGAAACAGCACACCTGTATCCTGTGGATAAATGCCTAGTACTGCAGTTGCTGGGTCATAGGGTAGTTCTATTTTTAGTTTTTTTGAGGAACCTCCATACTGTTTTCCAGAGTGGCTGCACCAGCTTTCATTCCCATAAATTTTTTTTGACGTTTATTTATTTTAGATAGAGAGCATGAGTGAGCGGGGGAGGTGCAGAGAAAGAAGGAGACACAGAATCCGAAGCAGGCTCCAGGCTTTGAGCTGTCAGCATAAGAGCTGACACGGGGCTCAAATTCACGGACCACGAGATCATGACCTGAGCTGAAGTCGGACACTTAACTGACTGTGCCACCCAGGCGCCCCACTAAATCTGTTTTTAAAATTACTTGTGTGGAGCACGTGGGTGACTCACTTGGTTGGGTGTCGGACTTCAGGTCATGATCTCACACTCCGTGAGTTCGAGCCCCGTGTCAGGCTCTGTGCTGACAGCTCAGAGCCTGGAGCTTGCTTCGGATTCTGTCTACCTCTCTCTCTGCCCCTACCCTGAGCTTTCTTGCTCTCTCAAAAAAAAAATAAATAAATAAATAAAAAAAAAAAAAAAAAAAAAAAAAAAAAA
>NW_024412394.1:2587552-2595943 GCF_014898765.1 Herpailurus yagouaroundi | reverse complement strand
TTTTTTTTGTTTTTTTTTTTTAACATTTATTTATTATTTTGAGAAAGAAAGGGAGACACAGAATCTGAAGCAGGCTCCAGGCTCTGAGCTGTCAGCACGGAGCCCAACATGGGGCTCGAACTCATAACCACAAGATCATGACCTGAGCTGAAGTTGGATGCTTAACCGACTGAGCCACCCAGGTGTTCCAGTTTACTTACAGTTTTAATTTATCATGAAACTGAAAAACTATAATAAATGTTCCAACTTAGGCTTTCTGAAATTCTAAAGGAATTTTCAGAATGATATACATCAAATGTTAGGTTTAATTTTATTGTCAGATTAGAATATTGTTGTTCAACTGGATGATAAATAGGAAAGAATGTTATAAGAACCCTAAAGAGAAAATGGAGGAAGTCAACAGTATTCTGGGCTTGGGAGAAAAATTCTTAGGATTTTGATTGGATGACCAGGTATCTATGTTAGGTAGAATAATGGCCCCTTAAATATGTCCACATCCTAATCTCTGGAATTTGTCAATACGTTACCTTACACAGAAGGGACTTTGTAGATGTGATTAAAAACTTTGAGATGGGGAGATTATCCTGGATTACCCAAATGGGCCCAACATAATCACAGGGATTCTTAAGAAATTTAAGGAAGCAGAGAAACTTTCCTGGCTGTGATCAGAAGGCAATGTGACTGCATAAGAATGATCAGAGACATACAATATTGTTATTTTGAATTTCTTTTAAGTTTATATATTTTGAGAGAGAGTGGGGGTGGGGGGAGGGTAGAGAGAATCCCAGGTAGGCTCCATGCTGCCTGTGCAGAGCCTGATGAAGGGCTCGAACTCACAAACTGAGATCATGACTTGAGTCGAAGTTGGATGCTAAAGTGACTGAGTCACCCAGGAGCACCACAATATTGTTATTTTGAAAATAGAGGAAGGAGCCATGAACCAAGGAATGTAGGTGGCCTCTAGAATTTGGAAAAAGCAAGGAAATAGATTTTCTCCTTGAGTTTCTAGAAGGAATTGCAGCCCTGCTTACACCTTGATTTTATCCCAGAGAGATCTGTTTCTGATTCCGAACTATAAGATAATAAATGTGTATTACCTAACCTGTGTGTTGTATGGTAATTTGTTACTGCAGCTGTAAAACACGAATGCAGTATCTAAGGTGGTAAAGCTCAGAATTAATAGTGTTTTGCTGGAGAGTGTTTGCAGTGAAAAGTGGATTCTGTAATACCAAAGTAACTTTTTCCATTCCTTGGGAATTGTTTTCCCTTCCACATTTCAAATCTCACTTTCCCATAAAGTAAAATATGTATTTACTCACCAAAAAGTGATTCTAAATATAAAATATTAGTTGGAATAAATCTTAGATGTCATTCTACTCTAACCTCCTGAAATTTATAGATGGAGAAACTGAGCGACAGCCAGATTCCATAGCTAGTTAGCAATAGATCATAGTTTACATTCAGGCGTGGTTCAGTGCTCTACTGTATGTATACCCTTTAATGAGAAATTTGTTCCAGAATTGTGGAATATCTGAGTCACTTATCCAAAGAGGGTGTTTACGTAGGGAGATAGACGAATCTTTGTCTAGTTGACAGGATTGATTATGGGATTAATTTGTCATCTAGGAAGGTCCTAAGAGCCTGATCCTTAAGGGATGGAGTAAGTCCCATTAACAAACTTCACTGGTCAGTAACTTGATATGCATACAGGGGAAAGTACCAAGGCAAAATGGAGGGTTCTGGGAGAGGGTGGGGATACATCAAAAATAATTTTCCATACTCTCCCCCTGTTAACAGGCTTATAGATTCTATTTTTCTCCAGACGTTTCCCCAAACACTGCCTCTCTCCTGTAATGGAAGATACTTGTTCTGAAAACCCAGTGCCCAGACAGAAGTCCTTGGACATTAATCTGGAGAGCAGCACTCTTGCCCCTCTCTGTCTTCAGCTGCTGTTCTCCTTCTGCACCTGTATGGTGGGGATTTAAGGTAGCCAAGGTTTCTGTTCTTCTACCTAAGGTTTTGTTCACAGACGTGAAATGCTATTCTCATACAGTTTTTCTGTTGGACATAATAGTGGACCTTGGTCACAATCTCCCGGTTCATGAGTTTGAGCCCTACATTGGGCTGTGCGCTGGCAGCATGGAGCCTGCTTGGAATTCTGTCTCCTTCTCTTTCTGCCCCTCCCCCACTTGGTCTCTATCTTTCTCTCAAAAAAAAAAAAGCTTAAAAAGTACTTTAAAAAAATAATGGGGTCACCAGGGTGGCTCAGTCAGTTAAGTGTCCAACTTCAGCTCAGGTCATGATCTTGCGGTTTGTGAGTTCAAGTCCCATGTTGGGCTCTGTGCTAACAGCTCAGACTGAGCCTGGAGTCTCCTTCGGATTCTGTGTCTTCCTCTCTCTGCTCATCTCTCCCCACCCACCCCTTACTCTGTCTCTCTATCTCTCTCTCCCAAAAATAAACATTTAAAAAATTTTTTTAAAAATGGACCTTGGAAAACATGTATTAAGGCCCTATCTTAAATCTGCTTCATTTATATCACAGTGCTTTAATGAGACAGTACTATAAGGGGATACAGTATTATGCAGAACTTTTATACTAGGTTTCTTCTCTCTGCATTCCAGCTGGGAACCATCTCTTCCTCTAGTTGCTATTTAATGTGTACTCGAGATAGACAGCTAGGTGTAGTGTTCTGTTCTTACTGCCTGTGTGTAAGCCAAATTGATATTAATAAGATGAATCTACTGGCGCCTGGGTGACTCAGTCATTGAGCGTCTGACTTTGGCTCAGGTCATGATCTCACAGTTTGTGAGTTCGAGTCCCACATTAGGTGAGCTTAAGCCCCGCTTTGGGTGAGCCCTGCCTCTCTGTCTCTCTCTTTCCCTCTTCTCTCTCTCTCTCTCTCTCTCTCTCTCTCTCTCTCTCTCTCTCTCTGCCTTGTGGGATTCTCTTTCTCACTCCCTCCCTCTGCCCCTTACTCACTTGTGTACATGTTCTCTCTCTCTCTCTCTCTCTCAAAAGATGAATCTATTATGTGTATATATGCACAGACATGTACTTACAGTGCATTTCAGAGATACACTAGTTATGCCAGGGTTTTGTTAGTTACTGTTCCTGATTAGAACAGAATATTATTTTTACTTTTTTTTTTTATAGTTGAACACTCAGGTACAGTGTAATTCTAGATTTTTTCATAGTAGATTTGGAGAGGGAATATAGTCAACTGGTAATGATATTTCAGTACTGACTCCTTACTCTAGCATCTTATATTTTACCATTTTTATATTGACTACTTTTGAAAACCACAATTCGTTTATTTCAGTGTTTGTTGAGTGCTTTTTTGCCATTCACTTAGGCTAGGTGGTAGAGGTACACAAATGAGTGGGACACAATGTACAGTGTTTCCAGACCTTTGTCATGCGTTACCTTGTTGGCCTGTTCTTAGAAATCATCAGCAGACTTGGAAGCAAACTGTTTGACCCTATGAACCGACCCAGGTTGATAATCTTCCACTGTGGCACAGGTAGAATTTTGATTTTTAAAAAAATTTTGTTCATGTTTGTTTATTTTTGAGAGATAGAGACTGAACAGGAGCAGGGGAGGGGCAGAGAGAGGGAGACACAGAATCCAAAGCAGGTTCCAGGCTCTGAGCTGTCAGCACAGAGACCAACACGGGGCTCGCACCCATGAACCATAAGATCGTGAGCTGAAGTCGGACACTTAACTGACTGAGCCCCAGAAATTTGATTTTTCTATCAAAAACATGAACAGGTAATAAAGGCTTACTCCTGTCTTTACCTTTACCAGAATGTAAGTTCTGAGGAGATAGAAATTGTTTCTGTTCACTACTGCTCTATCTCCCTTGGCTCAGACAGTGTCTGACACATAGTAGGTGCTCAGTAAATATTTGTTGAATGGCCACTTATCTTTCAGCTTTTAACTCACATGTGTCCTTATAATGTTCTGGCTACCTGTTCCTTTATGGCTATATTTTCCTTACATCCCCTTAGCCTGAATTTAGTTACATGGCCATATGTAGCTGTAAGGGAGGACATTGGGGCTTCATTTGGGAAGCTTTGTGTTCAGTTAAAAACTAGGGGTTTTATTAATTAGGAAGAAGTGGAGAAAAAGAGACTTGAGAACTGCTAGCAGTCTCTACCACAAGTCTGACCAACGATAACTATCAGATGTACCTTGGGGCTAAGGGGGTTTCATGGCTTGATGCGGAGCAGGCTACAGTTAGTTAGTCACAGCCAAGAGGCAATGCCTGAAGTCAAGTACCAGGGAAGGATTCATTCACATGCTTGCCTGAGGAGGTAAAAGAATAGTAAATAGTTATATTTGAACCATGGTATGGTATTAAAGGACAGTGAGAGGACTAGTGCTTTCAAAGTGCTAAAAGATCTTATTGATTGATGGCACACTGTCGAACAGGGGAGGGGCAGAGGGGGAGAGAAGAGAATCTTAAGCAGGCTCCACATTCAGCATGGAGCCAGACATGGGCCTCTATCCCACCACCCTGGGATGTTGACCTAAGCCGGAATTAAGAGTCAGATGCTCAATTTACTGAACCATCCAGGCACCCCAGTGCTGAGAGATCTTTTAAACCTCTCATTGGTAATATTGCTGTCTTCTTTGGGGATGGTTTGTGGTTTTTAAGCTGTTCAACTGTATCTCTAAGGGTGTTAGTACTCAGAAGTGGGGCTTGGACATTATTATAAGTTTGAGAACACGGTTTTATTTGCTTAGTAGTAATTGCAACTACTGTGTATATTTTCATCTTAATTTCCATGTAGAGTCTGGTAACTTCCCAGTGAACATGCAGACTTCTCTTCTGAGCTCAGGCCTCGTGTCTGCCTTCTGGGTGTCTCACAAGGACTCTTTGCTCAATCAGAGTTTTCTTCCTCTGCATCGAAGGCACTCCAAAATGTTTTCATTAAATTGAAGAGAAAAAAATAAGAAGTTCTGATGAGTGGAATCATGAAGTATTTCATCTTTTTGTCCTAAGTTTAAGAAAAAATATGAAAGTAATAGATCCTCAGCATTAAACTTTAAATTATCTAAAATAAAATTACAAAGTGAAAATTCCTTCTTACCCTTCTCCTCCCAGATCTCATTCTCCAGAGCTGTCTTTACTGGCTGTTTTTTTTTTTTTTTTTTTCCCCAACGTTTATTTATTTTTTGGGGACAGAGAGAGACAGAGCATGAACGGGGGAGGGGCAGAGAGAGAGGGAGACACAGAATCGGAAACAGGCTCCAGGCTCTGAGCCATCAGCCCAGAGCCCGACGCGAGGCTCGAACTCACGGACCGCGAGATCGTGACCTGGCTGAAGTCGGACGCTTAACCGACTGCGCCACCCAGGTGCCCCCTGGCTGTTTTAATAGTAGGTATCTTTCCAAACTTTTTGTGTATATAAGCAATATTATACACACATACACCCTATGTTCCTTCTAAAAATAGGATCATATTAAAGAGTGTTTGCAACTCGCCATTTGCTTAATAGGACATCTTAGACATCTTTTCATCTTTTCATGTCCTTATTAGAAGGTTATTTTATCTGGAATGGCTAAAACCTTACCTGTTCTATGTTACTATTTCTGGAATTTAGCTATCTTAACTCTGAGAAAAAACCATGATAAAAAAATTTGACATGTTATATTTGCATAATTGTAATCCAGTGCTGTAAAATGTTTGCACATGGCAAAATCTACAAACTGGGAACCGTGGTTGGTTGATACAATTAAAATAATACCACATTGTCACATGTATTATCCTCTGTGATATCATCAGTTGACTTTTTTTTTTTTTTTTTTTTTCCCCTAAACAACCCAGAGGACCAAATCACCACTGGGCACTGGGCACTATGCACCGTAACAATACACTTCATTTACTACAGTGTTCCCCCCCCCCCCCCCCACAGTGGATGAGCATTTATAAAATCTTAATTCAGCTATTTGGATGTTTCTGGTGTTTAGACTCTTAATTAAGTCATTTTGTACTATCTAGATTTATCTCATCCTTTTCAAAGACTGCATTATATTTTTGTAGTGTGAATTTGCCAAATTTTATTTAAAAATTTTTTTAACGTTTATTTATTATTGAGAGAGAGACACAGAGCATGAGCAGCGGAGGGGAAGAGAGAGGGGAGTCACAGAATCTGAAGTAGGCTCCAGACTCTGAGCTGTCAGCACAGAGCCAGCCTGACGTGGGGCTCGAACTCATGAACTATGAGATCATGACGTGAGCCGAAGTTGGATGCTCAACCGACTGAGCCACCCAGGCGCCCCTTGCCAAATTTTATTTAAACACTCCCATGTTATTCTATTGAGGAAAAACTTGAGCATATTTTATTTAGCCATATGGTTAACTTAGCGGTAACTTAAGCAATCTATAAATGTTTAAATGATTAACAAATGTACACTTGTGTTCTTCCTACTCTTAAGTCATTACTTTTCTGTTTCCTCCTGACTCTTTCCTCTGTATATTTAAGTCTTTCTGGTCCTTTTCTCTTTTTAAGTCTGTGCTCTCTACTTCCCTTTTGCCTAAAGCATTTTACCTTTTCCCTTTATAAGTGTAGCACAAATATCAAATGGCTTCCTTGTCACTTTCACATCTTTATACATTCCCCTTCTACTTAACTTTTAACTTGGAATACTCTAGCTTTGTCTCATTTCCCTTTCTTAACCTTTCAACCTTTACCACTGCCCAGTGTCCAGGGGAGATACTAGGGGATACACATTGTCAGCAATGTTCCCCCTGCAAAATGAAAAACAAAACTTTTAGCCAAATGACTTATTCATAGATGTTCCATTTTATCCGAAGAGCAACCCTTAAATGTTTGAGAAGTGATTGCATCTACAAAATAAAGACATGCTAAGAAAAATGTTCAATCGGATGATAAGAGTGTACAGAAATCAAAAACACTGTTTATAAAAATCCTTTGAAAAGGAGTGCCTGGGTGGCTCAGTTGGTTAAGCATCCGACTTCGGCTCAGGTCATGATCTAATGGTTCGTGGGTTCAAGCCCCATGTCAGGCTGTGTGCTGACAGCTCAGAGCCTGGAGCCTGCTTCTGATTCTGTGTCCCTCTTTGCCCCTCCCCTGCTCGTGCTCTCTGTCTCTCTCAAAAATAAATAAACAATAAAAAATAAAAGATCCTTTGAACAGAATAAATGAAATAATGGACATAGTTGATAACCAAATAGTGATCTATAAATTCCGTCAAAGGAAATCTCTTAGAATATAGAACCAAAAGCCAACGATGGAATTGAAGAGAAAAGCTCAATGTCTCTCAACCCTATGTGCACATTAGAATCATCTGAGATAACTTTTTAAAATCACTGATGCCTTGGGCCCAGCGTAGCTCAATTATATACAGATTCTCTGGGAATAGGGTACAGGCATCAGTGGCTTTTTAAAGCTTCCCAGGTGATTCTAATATTTATCCCATGTTTAGAAACATGCTTAAGAGATCTGAAGGCTAGAACCAAGATGTCCACAGTCTGTCTAGCAAGACTTTTAGAGGCAGAGGACAGACATGGAAGGAAAAGAAATAATAGTAGCACCTCCCCTGAGATCCCCCAAAGACTCACCTTCAGCAGTTGAGGGCCAGGATATCAAGGCCCTGCAGGAATTAAGGAAAGAAAACAAATACCACAGTATATCTTGGTGATCTGTCTGAACCCCAAGAATAAAGAAAACCCCGTTTCTTCTATAAAGAATGGGAGCCACCTTGTGCACTAGGGAGGGAAGGAAACCTAACTGGCCTAACTGACCCAAACACCGCTTCTGCTCTCTTCCTAGACATGTCTCTCTACTTAATTTCTCTGGCCCACTCCTGCTTTTTTGGTGACGCTGACCGCAGACTCCACGGGGAAGAGCTGGTCTCTTACTGTTGGTATTTAGAAGTCAGTTTGCGCTGCTTTGTTCTCTCCTTTAGTCTGATCCCTTCTGCCTTCTGGTTCAGTGACACGCTTTTTGTTTTCCAGCTCAGTTAGAGCTTTACAAATTTTTCTGTGATTCCAGTGTCATCTTGGAGAAAGTTGATAATTTAGTACTGTCCTCCAACCTTTGACATTTGGATGGTCTGATATTTTCTAGGGTTTGTTCTTGTTCTGTTTTGTTTTTATTTAAAAAAATTTTTTTTTCAACGTTTATTTATTTTTGGGACAGAGAGAGACAGAGCATGAACGGGGGAGGGGCAGAGAGAGAGGGAGACACAGAATCGGAAACAGGCTCCAGGCTCTGAGCCATCAGCCCAGAGCCCGACGCGGGGCTCGAACTCACAGACCGTGAGATCGTGACCTGGCTGAAGTTGGACGCTTAACCGACTGCGCCACCCAGGCGCCCCTTTTTTTTTTTTTTTTTTTTTAATTTTTTTTTTTCAACGTTTAT
>NW_024412394.1:2551474-2587452 GCF_014898765.1 Herpailurus yagouaroundi | reverse complement strand
GAGCATGAACGGGGGAGGGGCAGAGAGAGAGGGAGACACAGAATCGGAAACAGGCTCCAGGCTCTGAGCCATGTTCTGTTTTGTTTTTAATGAGAATAGTAATTCATCCAAGTGGTCATTGACAGAAGTAATTATAAATTTGGTCTGTTAACTTTGCTTTCTTCAGTAACTGCTTGAACTGAGAAAAGTGAGTTGACCAAAGGGTCGTATGTATCTAAGAGATACAATGAAGGAGGAAATAGTGTCTAGCTATAAAGTGGTAATCCCATTTAGAATTCTTTTTGCTCTGCTGTCTCATTGACCGGACATCTGAGCCTTCAGTCTCTGAAGAATTGATGCAGCAGTCACTGCTGGAGACTCGGTTCCCAACCTTGGATGCACACTGGAAACGAGAAAGGCGTCTTCAGTCACGGTGAAGGTGGGAGGATTAAAGAGAAGTTAAGTCTGGCTGACTGTTCTGCGAATTTCCATCTGCTCTCGCCTCAGATTTCTTTCTTGTTTCTTTTTTTGATTGTACTTAAGTACACATAACAAAATTTGCAGTTTTTACCAGCTTTGAACGTACAGTGCGGTGACCATACGTTCACATTGCTGTGCAATTCTTACCACTGTTGTTCTCCGGAACTTTTTCACCTTCCCAGACAGAAACTCTGCACGCATTAAACAACTGTCCATTCCCCTTCCCCCAGCCCCTAGTAATTCTCTATTCTACGTTTCTGACTTGGTGAATTTGCCTGTTCTAGGTACCTCATGAAAGAGTCATGTGATATTTGCCCTTTTGTGTCTGGATTATTTCACTTAGCATAATGTTTTTAGGGTTTATCCATGTTGTAGCATGTGTTAGAATTTTATTTTTTTATGGCCAGATATTTTAATAATACATATATGCACACACCATGTCTTGTTTATGGACACTTGGATTGTCTCCACCTTTTGGCCATTATGAATAGTGTCGCTATGAAGATTGCTGTACACGTCTCTGCTTTCACTTCCTTTGGGTGTATTTGCACGAGTAGAATAACCGGATCATAATGGTGATTCTGTGTTTAACATTTTGATGAACCACAGGGCATGCACCATTTTATATCCCCACCAGTAAAGCATGAGGGTTCCAGTTTGTCTACATCTCCCCAACACTCATAATTTTAAGTTCTCATATAGCCATTCTAATAGGTGTGAAGTGGTATCTAAGAGGGGGGCAGAATATGTGACCCCAGAAGATGCCACTTTGGCATGTGGATTATTTTGAGCTGAAGGCAATCGAGGTCTGATAGACTCAGGACGACGTTTGGTTTTTGTTTTTGTTTTTATCTCTACCTCTCCCTTAACTGCCTAAAAAAATTTAGATAGAGGGCCTGTACCATGAAGAGAGCTAATACCAGAGATAACTTTTTATATAAAAAAGATTTATCTGCATGGCAGGGCAGACATTTGCTTATAAAACCTCTGTTCCTCCCATCTTCCTGTGAATTGTCTTCCTCCTCCTTGAAGTTCTAGACTCCTACCCCCTTTTCCATAGCTCAGGATGGCTTATAAGCCTCACTTGCTTGAGTGTCTGGGAGCTTCCTATCTTTGGGGTTCTCACAGGTACAAATTTTTTTTTTCCCTCCTGTTAATCTGTCTTAGGTAAATTTAATCGTTAGACCAGCCTAAGAACCTAGAAGGAGAGAAGGGGATCATTTTCCCCTTTACGTATCTCATTGTGATTTTGTTTTGCATTTCCCTAATAACTAATGATGTTGAGCGTCTTTTCATATGCTTATTGGCCATTTTTCACAGGTTTCTTTTTTGAAGGAGAAAAAAATGTACGGGCACACGTGGCAGTAGTCATCATCATCTTTGCATTCCCCTCCCCAGTGTGGAGGAAGGACGTTACCTGGGGGAACGTACATGGCTAAATGCAGTGTGCAGTTTTATAGAGATGCATAGTCTGTCTTCATATGTGGTCTTCTTTCCTCTGCATGCATATTTATCTTTTGTTGTCTGGGAACTCCTCCTAACATGCTGGTGTGTTCCTGGACTTGAATGTTTGACGGAGGCCTGGGTTGAAAGTCAGTAAGGGCAGGGGCGCCTGGGTGGCTCAGTCGGTTAAGCATCCGACTTCGGCTCAGGTCATGGTCTCACACTCCGTGAGTTCGAGCCCTGCATCGGGCTCTGTGCTGACAGCTCAGAGCCTGGAGCCCGTTTCAGATTCTGTGTCTCCCTCTCTCTCTGCTCCTCCCCTATTCATGCTCTGTCTCTCTCTGTCTCAAAAATCAATAAATGTTAAAAAAAAAAAATTAGAAAGAAAGTCAGCGAGGGCTTTTCAGTGCATCCTCACTCGAGTATATTCAAAATTAAGATGAATTACTGCATTAAGATGAATTAAGCCCCAGGGTATATACCTCTTTCCTTGTGTGTTTTCTTTCTTTTGTGTTTTAGTTCTAGGAGGCTGAAAACCTTTATGGCTCAGGCATCTGTGTTACATAGAAAGAATGCTACTGTAATGTTCTGTGCTGTTAACCAGGTATCTAGTTCCTATATTCTTTTTTTTTTTTTTTTTTTAATCTTTCTGAAAACTCTCCTGGTAGACAGTAGGATAACCTGATACAAGTTATCTATATTTTAACAGAGAACAACACAGTAAGTAATACACATGGGGAGTTAGTGGATAACGCTTTAAAAGGACTTCTCATCTGGGGAATCTGACAGTCTAGTTACATTGACTGAATTTTTCAGTACGCTGTTGGTGAAATTGTAAGCGTATTCTCATTTTTCTGTTATGTCTCAGGTGTTTGCGGACTGGCGCTTTGGAGAGTGCCTGCTTATCTGGCATGTCCATAACAGAACTGTGTGTTCCCTCTCTGATGTGCTGGGTAGCAGTTTCCCCCCTTTGGACAGTTCAGAACAGTGAGCTTTATCCTAGATTAATATCCATAGCTACATAGTGGTTCTAAATCCAGAATAAACCGAGAGTAGGGGAGAGAAGAAAAGGCTCTCTCATGAAGAAAGTGAAACTTTCTCAGTGTGTCTTGCCGGTTTTTAGGAATTGTCTGTTCTTCCTGCCTTTTTTCATATAAACTAGATTAAGGAAAAAGGTCATTGTTGTTTTTAAGTTTTATTTTTATTTAAGTAATCTCTACACCCAACATGGGACTCAACTCAGCGACCACGAGATCAAGAGTTGCAAGAGTGAGCCAGTCAGGCACCCCAAGGAAAAAGTTGTTTGTTGGTTTGTTTGTTTTTAATGTTTGTTTGTTTTGAGAAAGCACGTGTGCACGTGCCCGAGCAGGAGGAGCAGGGAGAGAGAGAATCCCCAACAGGCACTGTGCTGCGAGCACAGAGCCCAACTCGGGGCTTGAACTCAGGAACTGTGAGATCATCCCCTCAGCTGAAATCAAGAGTCGGATACTTACCCAATTGAGCTACCCACCCAGGTTCCCCGGAAAAAAGGGTTTTTTTAATTTTTTTTTTATTTTTATTTTATTTTATTTTTTTAACGTTTATTCATTTTTGAGACAGAGAGAGAGACAGACCATGAATGGGGGAAGGTCAGAGAGAGAGGGAGACACAGAATCCGAAACAGGCTCCAGGCTCTGAGCTGTCAGCACAGAGCCCGACGTGGGGCTCGAACTCACGGACCGCGAGATCATGACCTGAGCCGAAGTTGGACGCCCAACCGACTGAGCCACCCAGGCGCCCCAAAAAGGGTTTTTTTTTAATTTGTTTTGTTTGCTTATAAAAATCTGTACCCCAAATGACATAACTGGAATTAAGGGAAAAAACTTGGAAAGTTCCATTTTTTTCCTTATTCTTCCAGATTTATCTGCCTTTGAACGTTGAAAACAGTTTTATTGTTGTTTATCTTTGTGTTTTAATAATTCATGCTACTCCTCTTCTTAGCAACTCCATACTACTTAGAACCATTGTCTGAAATCACCTGTATCCCTTGCAGTGTTAGAACCAAAAATGAAGAGTAAATTTCTTGATCAAGTGAGACTTACAAAGTTAGCAGATCAGCTTACAGGTTTTCTATTTATTGAATTTTAGCAAGCCATTGTTTGCTACCCTTTGGATTAGAAGCAAAAGAAAATGCTTTTTGATTGACAATATTTTCATTTAAAAGTTCAGCTGATCCCCAGTTGATGAGCATTGAAAAGAAAGGCATTGTCTTTAGATGTGTGGTGGCCATGCTTGCTCAAAGCTTTTAGTTTTTTTGTGATATTTGTGCTCACACACACTCTCATAAATGATTTGAAAGTAAGTGGCAGACTTCATGACACCTCACCCCTAAATACCTCAGCATGTGTCTCCTGAGAATGAGAATATTATTCTACCTAAAACATTACTACTGTATCACACCCCAGAAAGTTGACATTATAAAGTAATAATAATCTAATGTACAGTCTTACTTTTCCAAGTTTTTCTAATTCTCCCAGAAATGTACTTTTACGATACTTTTGTCCCCCTAATCCAGGATCTGGCCAAAGATCACACATCACATTTGGTTGTGGTGTCTCTTTAGTCTCCTTTATTTATTTGTTTGTTTGTTTATTTACATCCAAATTAGTTAGCATATAGTGCAACAGTGATTTCAGAAGTAGATTCCTTAATGCCCCTTACCCATTTAGCCCATCCCCCCTCCTACAACCCCTCCACTAACCCTCTGTTTGTTCACCATATTTAAGAGTCTCTTTTGTTTTGTCCCCCTCCCTGTTTTTATATTTTTGTTGCCTTTCCCTTATATTCATCTGTTTTGTCTCAAAGTCCTTATATGAGTGAAGTCATATGATACTCGTCTTTCTCTGACTGATTTCACTTAGCATAATACCCTCCAGTTCCATCCACATAGTTGCAAATGGCAAGATTTCAGTTTTGATTGCCGAGTAATACTCCATTGTATAGATATACCACATCTTCTTTATCCATTCATCTATTGATGGACATTTGGGCTCTTTCCATACTTTGGCTGTTGTTGATAGTGCTACTATAAACACTGGGGTACATATGTCCCTTTGAAACAGGTCTTTAGTCTCCTTTAAACCAGAGCAGGACCTCTGTCTTTTTTGGGTGGGGGATCTTTCATAACATTAACATTTTAAGTAGTCTGGGCCAGTTGTCTCCTACAATATTCCACAACAAATTTTGTCTTGTCTTCTTGATTAGTTTCAGGTTAAATACTTTTGGTAGGATTACTATATGTATACTTGCCATTCTACCACATCAGGAGGCACAGTGATATCAGTTTGTGTTACTTTTGGTAGTACACAGTTCGATCTTGATGCAGACCACTTGTGCTAAGGAATAGCTGTCAGATCACTTCATTGGAAAGCCCTTTTCCTCTAGTAAGTAATCTAGATTCATGCTTTGAGACTTTGTGACTGTCCTACTCCTTTAGAACCTTCCACCTGGTTATTGTAATTTGTTCATTGATTTAATTCAGAGTTTTGCCAGGGGTCTATTGATGGACGTCTACTGATGAAGCCCAGGAAATTTTTTTGGGTACATATATTTTTCCAGGAATATGATTCATGACTTGCAAAATATTTTTAAAAATCTTTTGTCTCCCTCTCTTTTGGAGGTGGCTTCTACAAGTTCCTATGCATTAGAGAAGTCTGTTATAAGCAGTAGGTTACTAGAAGCTGGGAACCAACAATGTTCATGTGATTTTCGTAATTATCTAACGTAGCATCACATACAGCTGGGCACTAAATTTGTGTTGTTTGTTTGAGAATGCTTTGTTCTGGCCTCTCCCTTATCCTGAGCCAAGCATTTGGATCTTTTGTGTTTGGCATAAAGTGTACTAGAAATAGAGCAAAGGAGCTTAGCCCCTGGTTTTTGGTGTTCCCTTTGAAGATTTTTGGGCACAGCCGAATTTGATTTGTGTCTTTGTTGACACTGAAGTATATTTGGGTTAATTGGAAATGAGTTAAAACACTGCAATATATTATTATTATGTATTGACTTTAGGGAGCTTTAGATCCATTATTAGCCTAATGCAGAATAGCTGTAGAAGTGGTTAATTCTTGACTTTCCCTGCTCAACCAGGAAAGCAGTATGGAATTAATCATGGTAGGAGCCACTCAGGTGTGTTTTGTTTCATCTATCGATTAGCCTGTTGGTAACACTGGCTTGCCTTGTATGAAAAAGTGTCTGTCATTTGGGTGACTGATAATAACAGTAAGTGCTAATGTTGGAAGGTATACTTATAAAAATACATATCATACCATTTAATCCAGGTGATCACTCTGTGAAAGTTGTTATTATTTTTATTCTAATTACACAGGTGAGGGGAAAGACGGAGAGAAGTGAAAGATAGCCGACATCAAACAGCTCGTGAGGAGCCCCAGATTCCTTGCTTTTTTTTGTTTTAGCACTCTGAAAGGTAGAGGCATTCTGTGGGTTCCAAATATGAACAAAGCATGGCCCTTGTTCTCAAGGACGTTTTAAATCAAACCAGTATGTCTTCTTATAAATATATTAATTATAGGCAGCACATCAAGGGAAGAGCTAGGGAAGCACACAGAAGTGCAGACAGCCTCCAAGTGTAGAGTCAAGGTTGGTATGCCGGGGGAAGCATTTGAGAGGGAACATGTCTAGGGAGGAAGAAAAAGTGAGCAAAAGGACCAAGGTGGGAAAGCACAGGGCTTATTATGGCTGAGGGGCTGCTCTGGTTTGGCATGAGCTGCGTGAGATACAGTAAAAGAAAGTGGTGGAAGCTGGGCCTGTGGCAGGTGAGGTCAGACTGTGAAGGGCCTCAGAATGCCATGCTAGGGAAGAGAGAGCCTCCTTCCATAGGTATTTTGAGCAGGAAATGAAAAGTGTAGGGTAGCCCTGTAGAGAACCCAGTAATAAGCATGATAAATGCTTACATTTTTAAGTTAAGATCCTGTGCTAATCTCTTCACATGATACACACAGAATCTCACTAACGCCTGCAGTAACTGAACAAAGTACTCTGTCCCTTTTACAGATGTGAAATCGAGGCTCCGCGAGATTAGGTTTGCTGGTGTCAAACATATCGCTGGAGCTAAGACTTGGACTGGGGTCTGTGAGCTTCTAAAACCTGTTCTGTTTGCCACTGTGATATATTGTTTTTTAAAAACAGGTCACCTGATACGTTCTTGATCCTCTGTTAAGAATATGGCTGTGGGAAAAAGACATTTTCAAAGTTCCGGAAGTACTGCTTTTCAGTGTGTAATCATGCTAAGGAATGTAATCACCACCAAACCCGACTTGTACTGCTCTCTAATTGGGGCCAGCGCTGCATAGGAAGCTGAAGAACTGGATGATGTTTTATTTACATGCCTCATGACATGAATACATGCCTGTGGCAAATGTTTTTGTGTTCATTTTCACCGTTTAACCTTATTGGCCCCACGTAAATCTGACATCAGGGAGAGCCCAGTTCGTAGGGGCATTTTCAGGTGCTTAAAGCAGTGATATTTTTCCTAGCTAAAATACATTTCTTCTCAGCAGGTTTTCTACTAACAAAAGACCATGACTACTGATGAAGGTGCCAAGAACAATGGAGAAAACCCAGCAGCAGCTGTGGCTGAACGCGGAGAGGATATTACCTCTAAAAAAGATAGAGGAGTATTAAAGGTGAGGTTACAAGGTTGAATGACATGTAGGGAAATTTCCTACCTGGAAGGATTATTTATAAAGATGTTTGTGTTTTTGGTCGGAGGTGGAGGTGGATGTTGTTCACTGAGGCTTACTAAGTGCTAAATTCTCATTTCGTCTTCATGACTTGAGGTTTATTTTTTTAATTAAAAAATTTTTAAAGGTTGTTTATTTTTGAGAGAGAGAGAGAGAGAGAGCACAAGCTGTGGAGAGGCAGAGAGAGAAAGGGACAGAAGATCTGAAGCAGGATCCACCCTGTCAGCGCAGAGCCCGATGGTGGGGCTGGAACCCACAAACTGCAAAATCATGACCGGAGCCGAGTGAGCACCCAGGCACCCCGAGGTTTATTTTTATTCCCAGAGAGATGGTGAAATTGAGGCCCCGGTGGGTGAATTAACCTGCCCAGTATCCTAGATCATAGGAAATACAGATCTGGGGGCCAGATCCAAATGACGTAGGACTTAGATAGAGTCCCCCAGTTCTCAGCGTGTATGCATGGGTGGTTATTTTAACGTAATATTTAAGGACATGAAAGCTAGCTAATGACAATCCAGAAGACTTACTAAAGGAAAAAGAAAAGCCAACTTGCAGGGTTCAAAAGGATTGTTTTTACATACAGATTCTTGTTTGTGCAGTGAAGATATTTTGTGAGGTTTCATCCTAGAATATATCTTACTTCAGAATTAGCTTTCCTCATTAAAACACTACAGGGGACCTGGGTGGCTCAGTCGGTTGAGTGTCCAACTCTTGGTTTCAGCTCAGGTCGTAATCCCAGGGTCATGGGATTGAGGCCTGTTTTGGGCTCATGCTAAGTGTGGAGCCTGCTTTATCCTCTTTCTCTCCCTCTGCCCTGCTCGCACTCTCTCCCTCTCTAAAATTAAAAATTAAAAGTAAAAACTGTGTATGGTTTTCACTGTGTAATTAGTCATTTCTATGTATAGTGTTTTTTTTTTAAATGTTTGTTTATTTTTGACAGAGACAGAGACAGAGCACAAGCAGGGGGGAGGGGCAGAGAGCGAGGGAGACACAGAATCCGAAGCAGGCTCCAGGCTCTGAGCTGTCAGCACAGAGCCCGACGCAGGGCTCGAACCCACAAACCGTGAGATCGTGGCCTGAGCTGAAGTCGGACACTCAACCGACTGAGCCACCCAGGTGCCCTGTGTCTTTTTGTCTTTTTTTTATTTGTATCTCACAGTGGTCTTGTGAGACGACCAGAGCACCTGTTAATCCTTCCATTTTATTGATGGAAAATGTATATTTGAATTCCATATAAATTAATAAACTGCAGCTGAGAGAAGGTTAAATGCTTTAGTTGTATTAAGTCATGCCTTCTCCTACATTGTTGTTACATGGACAAGTTTTGTATAGTTAATTATTTTTCCCTGAAAATATGATCTCCCACATTCTAAGTATTATCACTAAGTGAGTTTTAGTATCTCCATGTGTCAGCAGTAGTAAATGAGAATTTTTTAGTTTGTTTTGTCTGATCTTGCTTGTGTGAAAGCTTTTTTTTCTGTGCCTGAATCTTCCGAATGTAGTTGTTTTACCGTTAGCTTGCTACATGCTAAGCCAAATTTTGGAAGACTTTCAACTACAGAAATAAGGGCTTTATGCCATAGATTTGTATCATGCTCTCATTTTTCAGAGGGCTTCTCAGTCTATAACTATATGAATTCCTTACCCCAAACTCCAGGATACTTCTAGAGACAGTAGAAATTGTGCAGGCAGTCTGCAGCATCTCCTCGCTCTATTTAAGTCTTTCTCTTTCATGTTTTCAGTGTGCCCACCCATGCAGAGAACATGTTCCTCAACCTGCCTCCAGCCCTGTTTTGTTCCAGGGAGTAAATCTGATAAGATTTTTAGGCTTGTAAGACGCATTTTGAGATTGTAAGCCCTTTAAATCATATCACTTATCACTGTCTAGAGCCTTAGGTTTCACCATGGGGCTTTTGGTTAAGATTAAATAGTCTACTAACTGTGCGACATGGGGCGATGTAGTTAACCTCTCTTTGATGAAATTTCCTCATTGTAAAATTGGAACAATACTACTACCTACCTCATAGAGTTACTGGGATTATATAAAGCATTTAGCACCGTGCCTCATCTGTAGTAACCTCGTTTATTCCCTATTACATACATAACTTTTTAAAAGACCAAGGCACGTCTGGGAAGTCAGTGACTAGCTCAGGCAAATAAAATTACACTGTGGAGCTTACATTTTTAAAATGAATCGAGACTAAAATTCATTCCTTAATGCAACTGCTTAAGGCACCTCCTCACATCTTCCCATTTCCTCCTACCCAGAGCCCCTAGCAACTAACATTCGATTCTCTGTTATGAGTTCAGCTTTTTTAGATGTCACATATAAGTGAGATCACACAGTGTCTGTCTTTCTCTGTCACTTAGCATAATGCTCCTAAGATCCATCCATGTTGTCACAAATGGCAAGATTGTGTTCTTTATCGTGGCTGAATTAACATTCCACTGTGTGTATATGTGCCACACATCTCTTGATCCATTCATTTGTGTATGGATCCTTAGATTGTTTCCAGGGTTTAGCTGTTGTAAATATTGCTGCCCTGAACATGGGGTGCATAGATCTTTTTGAGCTAGCGTTCTCGTTTTCTTCAGATAAATACCCAGAAGTAGAATTGCTGGATCGTATCGTAATTCTATTTTTAATTTATTGAGGAAACTTCACACTATTTTCTACAGTGGCAGCACCCATTTACATTCCTGCCGCCAGTGCACGAAGGTTCCCTTTTCTCCATATCCTCACCAGCACTTGTTTTTTCTTGTCTTTCTCATCATAGCCATTCTAAAAGGTGAGGTAAAGTCTCGTGGGTTTGATTTGCATCTTGGGGATTGTTTTGTTTTTCCATTACTTCCTTCTTAACAAGTGTATAGAAACACAGCTGATTTCTGTGTGTTGATTTTGAGTCCTCCCACGTCACTGAATTCATTGATTAGTTCTAACAGGTTTTTAGTGGAGTTGCAGTAATGATTCTCATCTTTATTTTTTTATTTTTTGAGAGAGAGTGGATGAGGGAGGGCTGAGGGAGGAGAGGGAGAGAGAGAATCTCAAGCAGGTTCCATGTTCAGTGCGGAACCCAACATTGGGCTCAATCTCATGACCCTGAGATCGTGGCCTGAGCCAAACAAAGTCAAGAGTCCTACGCTTAGCCGACTGAGCCACCCAGGCTCCTCCGATTCTTTTCCTTTAAACAATGTCTGGACCTTTGAACTAAGAAAGTTGTAGAATAGAAGTTTACCGTGTTTACATGGTGATAAGAGGGCGGGGCTGGTAGGACACAACTTAAAGAACTTAGGAGCAAATGATTGAATTCTTTATATAAAGTTTCAGACTCTTCCCCTAATACGATGTTTCTTGGGCATGAGCTACCATCCTCTGTTACCTAATAAAGAGGATTAATTTGGCATAGGTGATTGACAGAATAAATTATACCACCACACGCCTGGATTTGATTTTCTTTTCCCAGAACTGACCAACTGCAGTAGTGGCCTACTCTGCCAAGAACAAAATAAGTATACTGGATTTTATGACAGCTAAATATTTTTCAGCCTGGAGCTTTTTTTTTTTTGGCATTTGCTTTACTAGAAAACAAGTTTTTCAGTATCATATCAAACTATGCAGTGATGCTTGGTTTTTTGCACATTGAATATTCTTCATATAAAAGGAAGTGGGACCTGTTATACTAGGAAGTTGAGCTTTTTGAAAGTAAACTAAACTAGTGGAATTTAGTCAAAAGGTAATGTTTTTAACAAAAGAGGGAAGTAAATAAAATCTCACCTTTTGAAACTTGCTTTAGACTTCTTTTTGAAGATTTTTGAAAGTCCACTCATCTTTTTGTTCTGATTCAGTTTATATGTGAACTGGTTCTATGTTTTGAGAGATTTTGTTCTGATTCAGTTTATATGTGAACTGGTTCTATGTTTTGAGAGATTTTAGTGTCAAAGCATGAAGCAGGATCTATTGGTTATATTATTACCTTATTTTGAGGGGATAGTGTGCTTGACAGTGAAATTAAATATAGCGTTAAAGATTTAGAGTAGTATAGGAAGGTTTCCTAACAGTTAGGATTCCTGAGAGAACTGGGAGGGAAGCCTTGAGAAAGGACAGGTAATTATTTGCAAATCTGCCTGGGTAATGTATAATGGATTCTGTGACCTTTTTTATTTGATTAGAATAAAATCAGCTCCTTTTTTTGATGTTTGTCTTTTCCAGATTGTCAAAAGAGTGGGAAATAGTGAGGAAATGCCAATGATTGGAGACAAAGTTTATGTCCATTACAAAGGAAAATTGTCAAATGGGAAGAAATTTGATTCCAGTCATGATAGAAATGAACCGTTTGTCTTTAGTCTTGGCAAAGGTAAGAGGGTGTTTTTTGAGTTGTGTTTTGCTTAGACTTATTGCTATTTATATTATATAGAAGCTGGTCGATCCTGTATAGGAGCTAGTAGATTTTTAGGGGGTCTATAATGTTAAAGTTATTTTCATAATGTTATTAAGATGTCCAGCTTTTTACCGTGTTGACATTCGCACTGATGGTACAAAAGCTACAGTGGTAAAAACTGCTGCTGCCGTTAGCACAGATCTGGGCTACGGCACCAAACTATATGAGTAATCCGATATTCTTCGATGCCCTCATTCACTGTTTAAATAAGAAAAAGAAGGGAAGCCCATGTCACTTAATGTCCTTGATAACAGTGTAAAAAATACCAATTGTATTAAATCCTAATCCTTGGCTTTGGCATTGTTCTGCTGTTTTGTGACAGACAGGGAGGCGCACAGGGCACACTTCTGTACCCGAGGACAGTGGTTGTCTCCTGGGAAAGCACTTGTGCACTTAACCTGAGTGAAGAACTGAATGAGGTGCATTTTTCCAGAAAACACCATTTTTATTAGAAAGGGCAAACTGGGGGCGCCTGGGTGGCTCGGTCGGTTAAGCGTCTGACTTCGGCTCCAGTCATGATCTCACAGTCCGTGAGTTCGAGCTCCGCGTCGGGCTCTGTGCTGACAGCTCAGAGCCTGGAGCCTGCTTCAGATTCTGTGTCTCCCTCTCTCTGTGACCCTCCCCCGTTCATGCTCTGTCTCTCTCTGTCTCAAAAATAAATAAACGTTAAAAAAAAAAAAGAAAGAAAGAAAAAGAAAAAAAAAGGGCAAACCGTTATTGTTCGGATTTGATTATTCAGTATTTGGCAGATAACTTTCTTAAAAATGAATGAAGCGAGCCTGTCACTTCAAGGAAAACAGCTGAGAGTATTTGTAACCATTGAGTTTTCAAATGAAAATTCTAGTTCTGGGAAATTTGTATCTGCCACGGTGAGCTTGACAGCTTCCCAGAACTTAAAAGACTTCTGATGAGATCGATGGATGTTCAGGAATGTGGTTTTTAAAATATCATCCAGTGAAATGTGTTAACGTGTGGAAGATCTGTGTAACTCAGTGAACCAATATTTACCCAATACAAGATGTTACATCATGTGTGACTAAAAAGATCCATTCGTTTTGCAGGCTAGATCAATGGATTTTAATGTAACATAATATTAACGAAAAGTTCATTGATCTGCTTTCAGATTCTACATTGCAACTAACTTTTATGAAACTGCCACTTGTCCAGCTTGCATGTCCTCTCAGGTGATCATATTCATAATTATCTGAAAAGGCCGTTAAAGTACTCCTACCGTTTCCACCTATCTATCTTTTGGGTTTGGATTTTTTCTGTAGATTTAAACTCAGATTGCAACAGATGAATGCAGAAGTAGGTATGAGAATTTGGTTGTCTTCTGTCAAGTCAGACACGTTTTACACTTGTTAAACTGCAAAACAATGCTGTTCTCACTAATTTTTTACAAATATAGTTGCTTTTCATAAAATTTTTTTTTGTTTTGGGGCGCCTGGGTGGCGCAGTCGGTTTGGCGTCCGACTTCAGCGGATCACGATCTCGCGGTCCGTGAGTTCGAGCCCCGCGTCGGGCTCTGAGCTGATGGCTCGGAGCCTGGAGCCTGTTTCCGATTCTGTGTCTCCCTCTCTCTCTGCCCCTCCCCCGTTCATGCTCTGTCTCTCTCTGTCCCAAAAATAAATAAAAAACGTTGAAAAAAAAATTTTTTTTTAAAAATAAAAAATTTTTTTTGTGTTAACATATATGAGGCTGTTACTATTTTTCAATAGTAAATGTACTATTTTTGAATTGGTAAGTAACTAATTTTTAATGTGGTAGATATCAGTAGATAGATAAACAAGTTCTTTGGGGTCTTCAATTTTTTTTTTTTTAATTTTTTTTTCAACGTTTTTATTTATTTTTGGGACAGAGAGAGACAGAGCATGAACGGGGGAGGGGCAGAGAGAGAGGGAGACACAGAATTGGAAACAGGCTCCAGGCTCTGAGCCATCAGCCCAGAGCCCGACGCGGGGCTCGAACTCACGGACCGCGAGATCGTGACCTGGCTGAAGTCGGACGCTTAACCGACTGCGCCACCCAGGCGCCCCTGGGGTCTTCAGTTTTTAAGATTAAAGGGGTGCTGAGGAAAAAGGTTGAGAAGCACTATTTTCAGGTCTTAAGTGTTATTTTTACTAATTCATTTTCAAATGCTTTTGCGTGTCTTTAATTTAGTACTTTCTTTAATCTTGTGAGAATAATAGCCCATACATCAAACTAGACTTTGCAGACCATGTGGCTTATTGAAAGTTAGTGGCTGAGTTACCAATGTTTTTAATTCTTATCTGCTACAGATAGAACAGATCTCTAGTTCGTTCCCAGATTAAGTGTGGGAGAAAAGGATTGGACCCCCCCCCACCCCCCCTGCACTGGTCTACCACCATGGCTCAGTGTTGACTATAACCCCTTTCATTTTTTACTGTACCACCTGAAATGAATTGTTAACCAGGCATGGTCTGGGAAAGAAAAGAGCCAGTGAGGAACTGCAGACTTAAACTCTTTCTGCCTCTCTTGTACCCTGCCTTTCCTGGTACTCACAGGCCTGTGTCCTGGTGACTCCTGCTTCTTGTCCGGCTGTACCCTTCTCGGGCTCTGGTGCAGCCTGTGCACCACTGCTCCCTTCTCCTTTGGGTCTTCAGTGAGTTGGTGGCTCATGTTAGATTAATCTTGTGTTTCAGTATGATGGCAATCAAATATAGGTTCTTTTTGTCGAGAAAGCGGATAATGATTGACAGTTAAATTAGAATTTTTTTTCTTTTTTGTTGATTCAGAGATGTGAACCTCCAGGGCCACCAGCATGGCTGTGGCATCAGCATTTAATTTAGATGACCTCAGAGTAAATGGCCTCATCAGACATCTATGTTTCCACTGCTCCCCCTGCCCCCTTCAAACTCTTACTCTACCCTTTGAATTTCTGTCCTAAAGAAGTTGATGGATTTAAGCCAACAAGTCTCTTCAGCAGCTATCTTTGCAAGTAGACTTGCTAAGAATTGCTAAGAACTTAGGCTGCTATCTTTTCTACCTGCATTTTCTTAATAAACTACCCTATGCTGAATGAGTCTTTTATGTTTCCTAGAATTTTGAGCAGAGATAAAAGAGGCAGCTTTCAGTTGACTTGGTACCTATGACACACCTGTCTAGAGACAGTGTGGTCTCTTGGGGAGAGCATCCACCTGGCTGTTAGGAAGCCAGGGGTCCTATCTTCACTCTTCCCTGTGTTATGTTAACATGAGTAAACCACCTAACCTTCCCTGCTCCTCTAAAAAGGAGGCATCTGTAGAAAAGCATTAAGATTAATTCTGGCTATGATTTCATTCTTGTACCTTCTGTAAAGAGTACAGGAATGAAAACCATAAAAGACTAAGATAAAGCAAGAAACATTGGTAGGCAGTTTATAATTTTTTGTGGGGTTTTTTTAAAATGTTTATTTTTGAAAGAGAGCGCGCACAGGGGAGGGGCAGAGAGAGAGGGAGACACAGAATCTGAAGCAGGCTTCAGGCTCAGGGCTGTCAGCACAGAGCCTGATGAAGGGCTTGAACCCACAAACTGTGAGATCATGATCTGAGCCAAAATCGGATGCTTAACCAACTGAGCCACCAAGATGCCCCTGCCTTGCCTTTTCATTTTAATTGGTCTTTAAAGGAACAATTTTAATTTTGATGAAGTCAAATTTTTTTTATGGCTTTCCTATTATGATTGACCATTTTTGTTTTCATTTGGTTTGGGTTTTTTGTTTACATATGAGGACACTACAGAGAGAAGAAGTAAGCCATTAGCCCATGGTTATACAATAAAGTGGTAGGGCCAGGATTCAAACACAAGCAATTTCTTTCAAGGTGTATGTGTCTTAAGGTTTAAAACTAGCTTAAACTGGGTACAAAAACGAAATAGGTCCTCGTCCAGCAGAATTTACTGAGTGCCTGCTGTACATCAGACAGACACTTTTCTTACAGGAATGCTGTAGTTACAGAGGTTTATCAAAAGCAAAGTTTCTGCGGGCACCTGGGTGGCTTAATCAGTTAAGTGTCTGACTCTTAGTTTCTGCTCAGGTCATGATGTCGTGGTTGATGGGTTTGAGCTCCGTGTCGGGCTCTGCGCTCACAGCGTGGAGACTGCTTGGGATCCTGTGTATCCCTCTCCCTTTGCCCCTCCCAGCTCGTGCTCTTTCTCTCCCTCCCTCCCTTCCTTTCTCTCTCTCTCTCTCTCTCTCTCTCTCTCTCTCTCTCTCTCTCTCTCAAAATAAATAAATAAAATTTTTTTAAAAGCAAAATTTTTGCTATTACCTGCTTGATGTTATGGGTTGAATTCCTATTTTGAAAGTTTGTTGTTTTTTTTTAAATTGAAGTATGTTTTTTTCATGCACTTTAAGTCTTGACAACATCTTACAACTGGTAAAGCACTACTAGTAATGGGTAACCATGTAGCCAACTTCCTGTGGGTTGTTTGTGGTTTAACCATGTGCTCCCTTTAAATTTCTTTTGATGCTTTTGCTCCCACTTAAATATATCCTTAACATCTGGGTTTTTGTTTGTTTGTTTTACATGCAGTTTAGGAGTATTCAGGATTGCTTTTAGGCCAAAATATTTAATTTTTCTGACCTTCTCCAAAAGTGTGAGCCAGAAAGACAGCAAACTTTGAGAAAGTACGTTCTTTGCCTTTACCTGGTGCTTTGCAGTAGAGGAAGAATGCTTTTGATTTCCATTGCTCTGTTAATGGATACTGGGGAGAAGCCTGTTGGGGCAGGGTGAGACTAAACCGTGGGAAGCTAACAAATTTCTAACTCCATTTGTATAAAATTATAGCATGGACCCTGTTGTTTAATTGAGTATAATGTTATGGTATTATAGTTTATAATTCTTTAGGAAATAGAAAATAATCAAGACCTGACTCCTGCCTTCAAGTATCTAACAGTTTAGCCTGGCAGAGTTGATGTTAATCCTTAATGAGGCTGTCCCAGGACAGATTATGCTACCATTCCTATTTTCCCCTCTCTTTTTAAAAAAATTATAAAGCCATGAGAATGGGAAGATATTCTCCTGTGATCAGTTTTCTTAGTAATCAGAGAACTGCCAAAAATGAATGTAACAGAAGGCATGATCACCTTAGAAGAATCTTAAAATGTAAATTTATTTGTTCAATTCATAATCAAGATACTTTTGGTAGAGAGTAGAGAGGATTATCAGAGCCCTTTTGTAAGACATTCTGAAGTAGAACCAAAACGATTCATAAGAGGAAAAAGTAAACAGGAAAAGCTAATTTGCTTTATCTAGTATAAAAAGAAGAAAAACATTGTCCGTATATTTTTTTTTATTTTTTAACGTGTATTCATTTTTGAGAGACAGAGAAGTGTGAGTGGGAGAGGGATGAGAGGGGGAGGCACAGAATCCAAAGCAGGATCCAGACTCTGAGCTGTCAGCACAGAGCCTGATGTGGGGCTTGAACTCAAGAACCACGAGATCATGATCTGAGCCAAAGTCAGACACTTAACCGACTGAGCCACTCAGGTGCCCCGACGTTGTCCATTTTATAATGATATGCAATTTTCTTTTTTTTTAATAGAAAATATTAGCAAAATACTCATAGAATTAAAATAGCAGAAATTTGTACTAAGTCCTGGAAATCCTTCAATGAAGGTAAAGCAGGAATAAATCAGATGTGTGTTTTTAATTATCTGAAACTTATTAGTGATTATGCTTATATTTAAGAGAGTATCAACTCTTCTGTTTTGAATGGAAACCCTTCTACAGCAAAATTATTTTATCTTTTTTGTCCTCTATTCCTACATTAAAAAGTATTTTTCTATATAATACATCTTTCATCCTGTAGAATTTTAAATATGCTCATATTTCAAATGCATACCTACATTTAAAAGTTAAATAGTCAATAATTTTCATCTAGGGTGCCAAGACTAGTTAATAGAGAAAGAACAGTATTTTCAGTGGGGTACCTGGGTGGGGTGGTTCAGTCAGTTAAGCGTCCGATTCTGGGTCTTGGCTTAGGTCATGATCTCACAGTTCAGGCTCTGCGCTGATGGTGTGGAGCCTGCTTGGGATTCTCTGTCTCCCTCTCTCTGCCCCTCTCCCCCTCTCACTCTCTCAAAATGAATAAACATTAAAAAAATTATAAGAAACAAAACAGTCTTTTTGACAAATGATTGTGGGAAAGCTGGATATTCACATGCAAGATAGTGAAGGTTGTAGCCTTTACACCATATACACAGATTAACTAAAAAATGCATCAAAGGTCTAAACACGAGACCTAAAACTATATTTTCTTAGAAGAAAACATAGAGGAAAAGCTTCGACATTGTATTTGACAATGATTTTTTAGATAGGACACCAAAAGCAACAGGCAACAAGAGTAAAAAATATATAACTTGGACTACATCAAAATTAAAAGCTGTGCATCAAAGGATACAATGACAGAGTGAAAAGGCAGCCTATGGAATGGGAGACTGTTTGCAAATATCTGATCCCTTGTCATTATAATGAACTCCTATAATTCATCAACAACGAAAAACCACAAATAAACTGATCATAAAATAGGCAATGAAAGACATTTCCCCGTGTGTGTGCATATATATATATATATATATATATATATATATATATATATATACACACATATATATATATGTATATATATAAATGGCCTGACTAGCATATGAGAAGATGCTCAACATCACTAATAATTAGGGAAATACAGATCAAAACTGCACTGAGATACCACCCCATACCCATCAGGGTGGCTACTATCAAAAAAAGGTGAGAGATAAAATAGCATGTGGCAAGGCTGTGGAGAAACTGAAAACCTTTGTATGCTGTTGGTAGGAATGTAGAATGGTGCAGCCACAATGGAAAACAGTATGGCATTTCCTCAAAAAATTAAGAATAGAACTACCCCACGACCCAGCAATTTTACTTCTGAGTATGTTCGCAGAAGAACTGAGAGCAGTGTCTCAAAGAGATATATTTGTACACTCCTGTTTGTTAACAGCATTATTCATTATAGCCAAAAGATGGAAGCAGCCCAAGTGTTTATCTCTAGATGAATGGATAAATAAATTCGTGTATACATACAGTGGAATATTATTCAGCCTTAAAAAAGAGGGAAATCTGACACATGTGACAACACTGATGGAACTTGAGGATACGCTAAGTGAAGTGAACTAGTCATGAAGAGACAAATACTATATGGGGCACCTGGCTGGCTCTGTTGGTAGAGCATGTGACTCTTGATCTTATGGGTTGTAAGTTCGAGCACCACGTTGAGTGTAGAGATAACTGAAAAATAAGATAGCTTTTGAAAAACAAAACATACATAATTCCCCTGACATCTAGGTGAATCTAGAATAATCAAATTCACAGAAACGGAGTCAAATGAAATTCTTGCCACAGGCTTGGGGTAGAAAGAAATGGGAAGTTGTTTAATGGGTAGAGTTTTAGCATTGCAAGATGAAAAAGTTTTAGTCTGGTTGCACAACAGTGTGAATATATGTAACAGTATTGATCTGTACACTTAAAAATGGTTGTGATGGCATATTTTATGTTACGTGTATTTTGCCACAATTTTTTTTTAAGTTTATTTTGTGGGAGGGAGAGAGGAAGAGAAAGAGAAAGCAAGGATGGGCAGAGAGAGAGAGGGAGAGAGAGAATTCCTAGGCTCTGCACTGTCAGCTTTGAGCCTGGTGCCGTGCTCAGACCCATGAACTGTGAGATCATGACGTGACCCAAACTTGGATGCTTAACTGACTAAGTCACCCAGGCGCCCCTGTATTTTACCACAATGTTTTAAATCAAAAAAGAGAAAAATTAGAATATTCTAAAGTGGTCACTATAGTCTTTATTGTAAATGAAAGTATTCATGATTAAATCAAAATGTATTTTAAAATGTGTTATCTGATTTTTTATTTTATAAATTTATTTATTTTCCAGTATAATTAACATACAGTGTTGTGGTGCCTGGGTGGCTCAGTCGGTTAAGGCTCCAGCTTCGGCTCAGGTCATGATCTCATGGTTCATGGGTTTGAGCCCTGAGTTGGGTTCTGTGCTGACAGCTCAGAGCCTGGAGCCTGCTTTGGATTATGTGTCTCCCTCTCTCTCTGCCCTCCCCTGCTCGTGCTTTGTCTCTCTCTGTCTCTCAAAAAAAAAAAAAAAAAAAAAAATTTAAAAAAATTTGTAATTAACATACAGTGTTACATTAGTTTCAGGTGTACAATAAACAGTTCTGTACATTACTCAGTGCTCATCACGATAAGTGTACTCTTTGATCCCCTTCACCTGTTTGCCCATAGCCTGCCCACCTCCCCTCTGGTAACTGTTTGTTCTCTGTATTCAAAAGTCTGGGTTTATTTGATTGTCTTTTATTTCTTTGTTCATTTGTTTCCACATACGAGTGAAATCATACGGTATTTGTCTTTCTCTGACTTATTTCACTTAGCATTATACCCTGTAAATCCACCCATATTGTTACAAATGGCAAGATTTCATTCTTTTTTATAGCTAAATAATATTCCATTGTGTATATAAACTACATCTTTATCCATTCATCTATCTACGGACACTTGGGTTACTTTGTTAAATTTTGTTAATATGATTTAAAAAAATTTTTTTAAAGTTTATTTATTTTTGAGACAGAGTGAGACAGAACATGAACGGGGGAGGGTCAGAAAGAAGGGGAGACACAGAATCCGAAGTAGGCTCCAGGCTCTGAGCTGTCAGCACAGAGCCTGACGCGGGGCTCGAACTCATGGATCATGAGATCATGACCTGAGCCGAAGTCGGATGCTTAACTGACTGAGCCACCCAGGCGCCCCTATGATTTTTTTAATAGACTTTTTAAACTTTTTTTTTTTTTTTTTTTTTTTTTGAGAGAGAGAGACAGAGCATGAATGGGGGAGGGAGAGGGGGAGAGTAACAGATTCCAAAGCAGGGTCCATGCTCTGAGCTGTCAGCACAGAGCCCGACGTGGGTCTCGAACTCACAAACCACACAATCATAACCTGAGTTGAAGTTGGACATTTAATTGTCTGTCCACCCAGTTGGACATTTAATTGACTGAGCCACCCAGTAGAATTGACTTTTAAAGCACTTTTAGGTTTACAGTACAACTGAGCAGAAGGTACAGAGTTCTCATGTATCTCCCATCCCTACACAGGCATAGCTTCCCCTTTAACAACACCCTCCACCAGAGTGATCCACTTGTTAGGATTGATGAACCTACATTGAACCTATAAAATTTTATGTCTTAAAATGTATTCTTCGATTACACTTTGCAGAAGCAAGAAAAAAGTACAGTGCATTGCTTTGATACTAGTCTTCTTGTATACTTTTAAGTTTTTCAATTGCCTGTGGTTACATATGTAGAGAGAGCCTTTAAACTTAGGGGTAGCTATGCCATAGATTTGTTTAAATATATGTTTTTATTTCAGTTATTGTTTCAAATGAAATAGAACTCCTGAAATTGATAAATTATATTTGAGCTAGTAAAATTGGAAGTCCAGATCAAGTGTGAGAACAAATTATATATTTTTGGTACATGATGCCTAGAATTATGATCCTAAAGATCAAGAAGAATCTATAAAATGTTTATGCTTTGACCCCGTAATTCTGCTTCTACAAATTGAACCTAAGAAAGTATGGTAGAAGCTTGCTTAACCAACCCCGGATTGATGATGCTCCCCGTTCTGTTTGTAAAGACGTTGAGCAATACTGCTGGTTTCCTGTTCTGTGGTGTGGTCCTACACTGTGCTTCAGTCAATTGAGTGTGCCTTGTCAATGCCCTCCAGCCATAGACCACTAGGAACATAGCTGTCATTGAACAAGCCGGGTTGGTTACTCATTGTAGAGGTAAAATGCACATGAGAGACTGTGTGGTATTTCAGTAAGAGTATTCAAAGGGATTTATTTTAGGGTTTAGGCTTTTGTACTGGGTGATTTGGGGAAGGGATTAAGGAAGAGCTCCTTTGCTCTGGATTGGACATTGCTGGGATGTGGGGTGGTTCTTTGGGGATCTTAACAAATCTTATCCAGGAGGAAGGCCAACTAGACCAGAGACTAAAGCCCTACCTGCTGGAGAAGCAGCAGTCACTCCTGGCTGCCAGGAGAGGGGGATATTTGGTATTTTGTAGGTTGCACAATGACCTTATTTTTTGTCCAAAATTTTGAAGTGTTTTTGCTTTGTCTCGCTTTTTCATGGTCTCAGAGTGACCTTGTCTGATGTTGGTATTTAGTGAGATTGTTTGTGTGCACCGGGAGAATAGCACGGCCTAGGTTCTCCCAGGCCAGCTTCAGACATCAGTAAGGCCTAGCTGTCAGTGTCCAGCGGTTTCTGGATGTTAGGGCCTGCATTTTTCTTCCTCGGACTGTTACTAAGAATCACTTGAAACCTGTTTATAGCCATTGTACTTTTTGTAATTATATAATTTAATTAATATATAAAACACTTAAATTAGTGTAGAAAGAAAGAGGAATTATTTCTGTGAAAACTTGGACATTTTTGGAAAGCCTTACTAAGGTAAATTGCTAAAAGCATTTTGTAAATTGTTGTTGAATTAGGGATGGGTAAAAGGCAAAAACAAGCCCTTCAGAACACATTTTACCAGAAGAATTCTATGTACTGATTGCTTTACAAGTATCTTCTGGTTCTCAGTCCACTTTAAAGAAACCCACATTGTAAATTGCAAATGATTTACTCATTCATTGAGGGAGCAGGGGAGGGGCAGAGAGCGAGAATCCCAAGCAACATTTTAAATTAACCTCCCAACTATATAGCTCTGATTATCAGGTAAGAGGCTTTTATTATACAGAAAAAGTTACGTAAAGATGTAGGTGCAAAATTGTTCATCAGAACTTTTTTTTTAAATTTATGTCTAAGTTAGTTAGCATCTAGTGCAACAATGATTTCAGGAGTAGATTCCTTAATGCCCCTTACCCATTTAGCCCATCCATCCCCCCCTCCCACAACCCCTCTAGTAACCCTGTTTGTTCTCCATATTTAAGAGTCTCATGTTTTTGTCCCCCTCTCTGTTTTTATATTATTTTTGCTTCCCTTCCCTATGTTCATCTGTTTTGTATCTTAAAGTCCTCACATGAGTGAAGTCATATGATATTTGTCTTTCTCCAACTGACTAATTTTGCTTAGAATAATACCCTCTAGTTCCATCCATGTAGTTGCAAATGGCAAGATTTCATTCTTTCTGATTGCCAAGTGTGTGTGTGTGTATACACACACACACACATATATATACATACCACATCTTCTTTATCCATTCATCCATCAGTTCATCAGAACTTTATAAAAGTCAGAAGAATAAAGGAAGAACCTAAATGTTTATTAATGTAATTGAAATTATAATCAGAAGATGAGATAGTTATTAGGTCATTTTTCAAATACTGTCTTTTAACAAGAAAATGCTCATTTAGTGTGAAATATAGAGTAGATCACAAAACCAAATAAACTATGACCAGAATTTTTTTTTTATTTTTATTTTTTATTTTTTTTCAACGTTTATTTATTTTTGGGACAGAGAGAGACAGAGCATGAACGGGGGAGGGGCAGAGAGAGAGGGAGACACAGAATCGGAAACAGGCTCCAGGCTCTGAGCCATCAGCCCAGAGCCTGACGCGGGGCTCGAACTCACAGACCGTGAGATCGTGACCTGGCTGAAGTCGGACGCTTAACCGACTGCGCCACCCAGGCGCCCCTATGACCAGAATTTTAAGAATGTATATGTAAAAATTTTAAATGCAAACCAAGTGAACATATAATTGGAAAGAAATGAACCAGGAAATTGACAGTTTACCCCAGATGCTGGAATTTCAGAGGTTTTTTATTTTACTCTTTATGCTTTTCTATAATTTCTAGGTGTTCTATAATAACTATGTATTGTTACTTTTTGTTTTTTTAATCGGGGGAAGATATTTTTTTTTTTTTTTAAAGTTTGTATTTAAATCCCAGTTAGTTAACATGCAGTGTAATATTAGTTTCAAGTGTACAATTTAGTGAGTCAACACTTCATACATCACCCGGTAGTCATCACAACAGGGGGAAGTACTTTTTAAGAAAAGTCCCTGGGGGCACCTGGGTTGTTCAGTGGGTGGAGCATCCTATTTGTGACTGGCTCAGGTCACGGTCTCACAGTTCGTGAGTTCTAGCCCTGTGTCGGGCTCGCACTGACAGTGTGAAACCTGCTTAAGACTCTTTTCTCTCTCCCTCTCTCTCTGCCCCTTTCCTGTTCACACCTACATTCGTGCTCTCTTTCTCTCTTAAAATAAACAAATAAATAAAAAAAAAATAAAAAAAAAAAAAAAAGAAAGTCCCTGGATTGACTATTTTAGAAACATATACCTGTTTTCATACCAGTCTGGCTCTTTGCTAATGTGTTTTCATTCAGTATTAGGAATTCGATGTAAGAGAAGCTTTATGTTCTAAATGAGAAGAAAAGCAAAGGCACAGGCATGAATTTTTTAGGTCAAGGCTCCTATAGATTTAATCCACAGGCTAATGTTTCCAACTTCTAGGCATAGAGTAGATCTTATCAATGAATTGGGCTTTTGTTGATTGCTCTAACCCCCATCCAAAAGCAAAAAGCCCCTTGTTTATACTCTTTGTTGGTGTTTACCATTGCTTCCTTTAAAGCAAAAGCAAAAACAGTGCACTTATCATTCTCTTCCACTAGCCATACTACATTGCACCTTCCTTGGAAGGAAGAAGGGAATGGCCATCTTTGTATTCTTAATAGCTGGACCTTTGTTCCTCAGTAGTTGGCCAAATAACTTGAAAAAATGTACAGTAGTCCCACCCCGCGCCGCCCCCCCCCCCACAATATAAAGATTTCCTGGACAAGTATGTCTTAAAATACCAGAGTTGATAGTAAAGAAAAAAAATGTTCCTCAAGGGCCCACTCCAAGCATCAGTGACAGGAAAGCAACCTATCAACAGCAGACTTTACATTTCACCTGATGATTCTGGACTGTTTTCACAATAGAACCATGTGTGAGCGTATAAATTGACATAGCTGGGGCACTTGGGTGGCTCAGTTGGTTAAGTGTCTGACTTTGGCTCAGGTCATGATCTCACAGTTTGTGAGTTGGAGCCCTGCGTCGGGCTCTCTGCTGTCAGCACAGAGCCTGGAGCCTACTTCAGATCCTCAGTCTCCTTCTTTCTGCCCCACTTGCAAGTGCTCTTTCTCAAAAATAAACATTTTTTAAAAATAAAAATAAATCGATGTAGCCATTTTAGAAGGACAGTTGGGCAACGTCCGTCAAATTGAAAGTGCACATCACCATTGCATTTCTAGAATATTCTCCAAATATTCTCACACAAAGTAGACAATCCTGTATGGACACATATCCTTATTTAGACTACTGTTAATATGTTTCTCAATAGGAGAGTGACTGGAATATCATGCTGTCATTTAGAATGAACTAGATCTCATTTAATAATTGTATTCGATGTTGTACAAATATTTGTATATTTGTATTTATGATGATGATGATAATGATGGCTGTTCTTTCATTATTTGTTTATTTTTATCTCTAGAAGTAGGCTGTACACCCAACGTGGGGCTTGAACTCCTGTTCCTAAGGTCAAAAGTCACGTGCTCTACCAACTGAGCCAGCCAGGTGCCTGAATGACAGCTGTTCTTAAGTATATATCATATGCCAGTCATTATGTCATGCATTTGACAGATTTTATCTAACAATTCTCATAACAACTATATGGCAGGCACAGTTATTGTCTACATTTTGCAGATGAGAGACTGAGGCACAGAGATTAAATAATTTACACATTACTTATAAGGGGCAGACCTGGTATTTGAATCCAGGTAGTCTGTGGTTAAAACAGTCTACATTCTTAACCTCTAAAATGCATATCCTAAAAATAATGCATATCCTCCTTTCTGCTGACACAGATCAAGATATATATTGAATAAAAAGCAGAATTAAATGCATGACATGCTGTACAGCATGCACCAGAAGAGTATAAAAGGAACAACAAACAGTGTCTTCTTACAAGGAGGGAATGGATGCCCTTTTACTTTGTTTTTTCTCTTGTGTGTGATTGAATAATAGGCATGTATAACTTAAACATTTTTAACTACAGTATCTGATCTTTTGAAAAATTACAATACTTGAGACAAGCTGTAGTCCTGAGTCAGGAATGTTCTATCCATCCCTACTTACCTACTTCAGTATAGAATTCATCTTGTTCTAATATCCTACCACAGTTCAAGATGATAGCTTTCTTCAAAATTCACTTTCAGGGGCGCCTGTGTGGCTCAGTCGGTTAAGTATCTGACTTTGGCTCGGGTCATGATCTTGTGGTTCGTGCTTGCTTGGGATTATGTCTCCTCCTTTCCTCTCCTCTCCTCCCCTCTCCTCCCCCCTCCTCCCACTCCCCCTTCCCCCTGCTTTTCCCCTGCTCTTATACACTGTCTCACTCTCAAATAAATAAACTTTTAAAAAATTCACTTCTGCTGGGATTTATTGTTTACCTGATCCTGCTGTCAGTACTTAAGTTTTTGATTGACATAGTACCTCATTTTTGTATTTTACCTCTTTAAATCACCTACATTTTTTGTTTCCCAAAGGATTTGAGACTGATTATTGTAAGATATAATTACAATTATGTATGCTAGAAGAGTTCTACAGTTGAGGAGTAAAGTCAACTTTTAGTTTCCTGGAAGTAGGAAAAAAAATTCTGAGTTCAGTAGTTCTTGTGATTTGACAAAAGGACACATAACCATTTTGTTTAAAAACAAAACAAAAATATTTTTTTTCTTTTTCTAAATTTGGAGATCTCTTTCATGGGCCCTTTTATGCAATTTATACTTTTCCAGTTGTTTTGTTGTTTTTGTCTACTCAACTGAATTATAAGCTTCCTTAGGACAAATTCCATTTCATTCCATACTATTTTTGTTCTATCTGTACCTAGAAAACACACCCTTTATTATGGTTGAAATTGTAAATTAAGCAACAGCTGCAGCCCAGCTACATTTCAAAGATTACGTTATTACCACTTTTCAAAGATTCAGTCTTTGAAACTTAGAAATTGATACTACTGTTCTCCTTCTCAGCAGGGAATCTTCTCTGGTCACCCTCAAAAATCAGTTTATTGTCTCCCTCTCTATCTGCCCGTCCCCTGCTCATGCTCGCTGGCTCTCTCTCCTTCAAAAGTAAATAAACATTAAAAAAATTTAAAGGGGGCGGGGCTCCTGGATGTCTCAGTCAGTTAAACATCTTCCTGCTTTAGTTCAGGTCACAATCTCACAGGTTTCAGCCCCGCGTTGGGCTCTGTGCTGACAGCTCAGAGCATGGAGCCTGATTCAGATTCTGTGTCTCCCTCGCTCTCTGCCCTTCCCCCACTCATGCTCGCGCTCTCTCTCTCTCTCAATAGTAAATAAACATTAAAAAAAATTTTTTTAATCAATTTATTTCTTGGTTCTTTTTGAGCCCCTGCTTATTGATTATGTAGTGTAAAGGAAATTTATTCAAACTTTTGTTTTATGACAGTTAAATATTTTTAAATACGGCTTATTGCTTTCAACCACCTTTTTCTTTCTCGTAGGTCAAGTTATCAAAGCATGGGACATTGGGGTGGCTACCATGAAGAAAGGAGAGATCTGCCATTTACTGTGCAAACCAGAATACGCATATGGCTCTGCTGGCAGTCTCCCCAAAATTCCCTCGAATGCAACTCTCTTTTTTGAGGTAAGTGTGTGTGTGATGTTGCCTTGTTAGCCTCTGTTCTAGTATAGTGCTGGCTCTGAAGCAACAGGCAGTGGAACAAGGAGCTAAGCTTGCTGTTGAGAATCAGATCCAACTTATTTATTTTGGAGCTTAGCTTCTTGAATTGTTTCCCACAAACCCAAGGGGTGTGTGCCAGTGCTTTCTTAGAAACGTGTTTCTGGCACTGAACGATCATATCCAAATAAACAAAAGACACCAGGCTTAAAAAGAAAGGTTCTGGTCAGTGGTGTGAGTATAACATACTCAAAGTTGACCAGAAGACAACATTGAAAATGTGGCAGACCAGTGTTGAAATATACCTAAACCAAACGGTAAGATACTTTCATATTATACAGGTTTACAATTTGTCACCGGTCTCGCTTCTTCATTAGAAGCAGTAGGTGGTGATAACATTATGCATTCTGTGTTGAATTACATAGATCTGTCCAAGTGTGATTAAAAAATTAAGGGAGGAAATGCCTGAAATGTCATAACTGGGTAAAACAAAATAAAACCAAAAAAACAAAAAACACCTTTAGTTGGTTGTAGGTCTGATTCATAGGATTTATTTTTACATTTACAAAAGGGAATTCCATGAATCTGGGGTGGAAAGGTGGTGGCCTCTAGAGTCAGACAAAATAGTTCAGGGCAGCACCTTGTAGCTCTGGCTTTTTGCCCACAAGGCAGCTTTCCTAGTATTTCCTGTCTGTCTTTGCACTGCAACCCCACAGGATGCAGTCCTAGACATTATCGTTAAGTGAAGGCTCTTTCCAGGTATTGAAAGTGCAGCGTTCTTTTTTTTCCTACTTTTCCAATAACTGAGATGCATAGATAAATATTAAAGAGTTTTATTTTGTAAAATGAAAGGAGAATCGGTTGTCCTTGTCTTTAAGTATGTTAAGCTGGCTCTGTTTGGTCTTTTCTCAGCCAAATCTTTTTTTCCTTTCTAGATTGAGCTCCTCGATTTCAAAGGAGAGGATTTATTTGAAGATGGAGGCATTATCCGAAGAATCAAACAGAAAGGAGAAGGATATTCAAACCCAAACGAAGGAGCTACAGTAGAAAGTAAGTATTGCTGTGACAGTGAACGAGTCCTTAAAATTGGGTTCCATTTACAGGGATAAAATGGAGATTTCTTTTTAAAAATCTAGAAATAATTAAATATAGCTCAACTCAAGAATAGTTTTAAATTCAACATTTACTTAATAATGACTTTATTTGGTAAATATTCATCCAACATGTCTATGCTAGGTATTTACTGTACCAGCTTCGGTAGACCCAGAAGATGTAATCCTACCCATCAAGTCCAAGTCTACGGACTCCATGGTGTACCAGCAACAATGTTAGTTGCCTTATGGATTTACTCATTTATTTCTCAAAATAACCTTACGAGATAAGATTTATTATCCCCAGGTGAGAAAAGTGAGTTCAGAGAAATTGCCCCAAGGTTACAGAGTTACTGAACAGAGCAGTTGGATTGTAATGTCCTTCAGAGCTCTCAAACCTGTCTCACTGGCTTGTCTCAAGATGAAAAAGTTCATCGTTTTAGTTAGATCAGAATTGGGTAATAGTGTTCATTCCATTCTCTGTCAGGAGATCTAGGTTCATGTTTTGCTTTGCCATTTATTGGGTGACTTACAGCTACTCCATTTTTTTTACTTGCTAAACTGGGGGGAAGGATACTCCCAAGGACCGATTACTTGATCACTCTTCCAGAGCACAATGTATGGACCATGGCGCCCACCGCTTGTCACTTTGTATTGTAGTCAGTGTTTGCCCATTTCTCCAGTAGACAGCTTGAAGCCCAGAATCTTTTTAAGTCTTTTTGTTTCCAGCATTACCTACAGTGCCCTACACACATTGGGTGTTCGGTAGGTGCTTTCTGCATGGATAGATGTTTGAAAGACGCCATTCACTGAGCTTGAAGTACCGTTAAAAAGAGAGTCATGAGAAAACATAGAAAAATACTTCCATTAAGAAAACAGAGTACTTGACAATATGAACTATTATAAAAGGCCTATTTAAAATAAAGAGTTCATTTAGAACAGTAAACTAGAATGGTTGATTTTCTTATCTTTACCATTTGTATATTCTACTTGAGATGCATGTTTCATTCCCTTGGGTCTGGCAAATTAGTTCAAATTGAGTTACTTATTTAGTTGGAAACAGTTGTAAATAGTATTACTGTACTATTGCTGTTGAAGTCTTTAGGTAGCAATCATTCCTGGTAAGTTTTAGAATAAATGAAGAGGAGCTCAAATGTATAATGTTGGAGAAATACCTAGCCCAGGAGCCAGAGACAGGATTCTAGCTTCAGCAGACTCTAACTAGCCCTTGCCTTTCTGGGCTCTGGCTTCCTTTACGATGACACAGGGGTAGACATCTCGATTTCTAAGGTCCTGTTAGCCCTGAATGTTCCATGATAGAATTCTAAATGTTTATGAAAGTGACCAGAATGACAGATCATCATCTTCAGCACATTAACAAGTATGTAAGAAGGTTATCTGTAACAGGTATTTAAATTTTTTATTATGAATATTTTCAAATATCAAAAAAACCAGAGGTTTTTTTCCTATGATAGAGTAACTCCCAGATTCAGCAATTTATAATATATATTTTTAACCTGGAGGCTTTTGTCAACCAAATTAAAAAGAAAAACTTTTCCCAATTTTAGGCAATGCCACAAAACTACCATTGCAGAGTTAACTTTGGGGCAGGCTAAATTAAATCCCATCTTGCTTTTGGTAGTATTTTTGGTGGGAGTCCTTATTTTTAACTTTGTTTTGAAATCATTTTCGCCTTACAGACAAATTGCGAAACTAGTACAGAGAATTCACTTATATGCTTCATCCAGCTTCCCCTAATGGTAACATCATCCCTCACCACAGTGCTGCATTTATCAAAATCAGGAAATTAACACCAATAAAATACTATTAACTATTAGGGGTGCCTGGGTGGCTCAGTTGGTTGAGCGTCTGACTCTTGGTATTGGCTCAAGTCATGATCTCATAGTTCGTGGGATCAAGCCAGTGTCAGGCTCTGCACTGACAGAATGGAACCTGCTTGTGATTCTCTCCCTCTTTCTCTCTGCCCTTCTCCCTCTCACGTACGTGTGCTTTCTCTCTCTCTTTCTCAAAATAAATAAACTTTAAAAAATACTGTTAATATTATTCTACAGATCTTGTGTGAGTTTCCTCATTTGCCGTACTGATGTCCTCTTCTGGTCATGGTCAGATTCAGGATCCAGTGCTATATTTTGTCCCTCTAGTAGTAGTCTCCAGTCTGTGACAATTATCAGTCTTCCTGTGTTTTTTCATGATTTTAACACTTTTGAAGACAACTGGCCTATTTAGAATATATTTCAATTTGGGTTTATCTGATGTTCTCCATGATTAGATTGGAGTTAAGCATTTTTTTTTTTTTTTTTTAAATACCATGTAAGTGATGCCGTGCCTTATCAGTTCATCATTATCAGGAGGTACATGATATTGATGTTAACTTGGGTCACTTGGTTAAGGTGGGATCTGCCATGTTTCTCCTTGTAAAGTTGCTATTTTTGCCTTACTAAGTATCTCTTTGGGAGGGATCTAACTACTAGGAGACCATGCAGGTGTCTTTTGCATCACATCTTCACACACTGATCCATGAATGTTGTGTTTTTTTTTAAGTTTATTTATTTTGAGAGAGAGGAGAGCACAAAGCAGGGTGGGTAGGGTAGAGAGAGAGAAGTGGGGGAGGGGGGAGAGAGAATCCCAGGCAGGTTTCATGCTGTCAGCAGGAGATCAATCCCATGAACCATGAGATCATGACCTGAGCCAAAATCAGGAGTCAGACATTTAACTGACTGAGCCACCCAGGCGCCCCTGATCCATGAGTGATATTTCCATGCAACAGTTATTACTGTAGGATTTGCCTAATGGTGATTTTTCTATTTCCACCGTTCTTTCTACAATTTAATTGGAATTCTGCCATAAGGAAGATCTGCCTCTTCTTCCCTGTTTATTCAGTTATTTATAATAGTGTAGAGTCATTGGTATTTATTTTATTCTGTAGGTTATTATTCATTGCTACTCTTACTTTGTTGGTCAGATTGTCCCAGATTTGGCCATTGAAAGGTTCTTAACCTAGCTTTTGTGTCTTTTCAACAGACATCCTTTTTTTTTTTTTTTTTTTTTTAATGTTTATTTTTGAGAGGTGGGGGCAGGGCAGAGAAAGGAAGACACAGAATCCAAAGTAGGCTCTAGGCTCTGATCTGTCAGCACAGAGCCCGACACGGGCCCTGAAGGAACACGAGGTCATGACCTGAGCTAAAGTCAGACCTTTAACCCACTGAGCCACCCAGGCACCCCCCTCCTTTGTTTTTTAAGCACTTCCTTACTTTTGGTACAAGATGCTCTAGGCTCATTTTGTAGCTTCCCCACCCCAGGGCTGGAATCAACCATTTCTCCAAGGAGCTCTGATTTCTTTTATTAGAAAACAGTATTTAGAAACCAAGATCTGGGTGCCGGGTATCCTCACACTGTGGAACATTATTGCTTCTTAACTTGACAGAGCTGGGAAATAGATGTACCACAGAAGGCACGTGTACACAGCTTTACGTGTTCTCTATTAGCTGTACGTGTTCTCTGTTAGTCCGTATGTCTATTAAAAGCTAGGAGCACATACTCATGCCTGCAGTTCCGATCCAGCACCTCATGTTCATCCTTACCTTCTCCCTTCACTTATTTAAAACTGCTTTCTCCAGCAGTGAGAAACCTCTCTCTCCTATCCACGATGTATTTGTTTATTTGCTTAATTGTAGTTTACACAGAAAGTAGTTTCAAAATTGCTAACCCACACCCCTTCAAAAAATGCACTTCGTAAACGCAGGAAGTATTTGTGTAGAAGTTCCTGTAGTCACCAGCCTTAGAGCATACATTGAAAACACTGTTTTCCAACTTAGGTTAGTTCTGTGTTCTCACTCCCTTCAGTGTGGTTATGTTATTTATTTATAACGCAGTTATGTTCATTTGTTATGTTTGGATGCCATTTAGGGTCACCCCCCACACTCCGGTTGCTTTTAACTATTTATTTGTGTTTGGGGTAGATGAAACAGTGCCATGGTTCTAAACTAAACAAAAAGATATACACAGAAGTGTTATTCCCCCGTCCTCTGTACTAACCGGTTCCCATTTCCCCATTATTTCCACCTTCCTTCCTGCCTACCTCCTGTAGGTCACCAGTCACATTTCTTCTTGGTTTATACTTCTTGTGTTTCTTTTACAGAAATGAGCAGGTATCTGTATTTTTTTCTTTTATGTCCCCTTCCTTTTTGTACGGAGGGTAACATACTATCGATGGGTTTTAAAAAAAAATACTTGAATAATTCTTTATCTAATTTTGCTTTTTCTGTTTCCTAATATCTTAAAAAAGGGTAATGACTAATCTTTTGTCTCTCATCTTGTTAGATTTTACTTTCTGGAAAGTTTAGAGTAAATGGTTTATTTTTACTTTTTTCATCCAAAAGCCCTATTTGGTTTTCTGGAACAAATCAATTTTATAAAAACATATTGTATTTTCACTTATCCCTCTTTGAAACAAGTTCACTGTGTGTGGGAGGAGGACAGAAGGTTGACTTAAAAGTGGTGCCTGTCAAGGGCACCTAGGTGGCTCAGTCAGTTAAGCATCCAACTCTTGATTTAGGCTCAGTCATAATCTCATGGTTCATAAGACCAAGCCCCACGTCGGGCTCTGTGCTGACAGTGCAGAGCCTGCTTAGGATTCTCTCTCCCTGTCTCTCTGTCTTAAAATAAACAAACATTAAAAAAAAAAAAAAAAAAGTGGTACCTGTCAGAAACCACAAGCACTTTGTTCTTTTAAAGTCTTCTCGGGGCGCCTGGGTGGCGCAGTCGGTTAAGCGTCCGACTTCAGCCAGGTCACGATCTCGCGGTCCATGGGTTCGAGCCCCGCGTCAGGCTCTGGGCTGATGGCTCGGAGCCTGGAGCCTGTTTCCGATATTGTGTCTCCCTCTCTGTCTGCCCCTCCCCCGTTCATGCTCTGTCTCTCTCTGTCCCAAAAATAAAAAGAATAAATAAATAAAAACGTTGAAAAAAAAATTAAAAAATAAAGTCTTCTCAGGTCTTTACCAGCTTGCCTTTTTTCATAGCATTGCCCGTAACACTTAGATTCAAAGCCAGGAAGAAATCCCCAAACTAAAGCCAGTTCTGCTGTGAAGAGAACAGGAGACAATGATGATCCATTACAATATATCATTATAGGGGAGCCTGGGTGCCTCAGTCAGTTGGGCGTCCAACTTCAGCTCAGATCATGATCTCGTGATTTGTGAGTTTGAGCCCCGTGTTTGGCTCTGTGCTGACAGCTTGGAGCCTGGAGCCTGCTTCGGATTCTGTGTCTCCCCCTCTCTCTGCCCCTCCCCCACTCGCACTCTGCCTCTCTCCAAAAATAAACAAACATTAAAAAAAATTTTTTTAGGGGCGCCTGGGTGGCTCAGTCGGTTAAGCGTCCAACTTCAGCTCAGGTCAAGATCTCGCAGTCCGCGAGTTCGAGCCCCGCGTCCGGCTCTGGGCTGACGGCTCAGAGCCTGGAGCCTGCTTCCGATTCTGTGTCTCCCTCTCTCTCTGCCCCTCCCCCATTCATGCTGTGTCTCTCTCTGTCTCAAAAATAAATAAACGTTAAATAAAAAAACTTTAAAAAAATTTTTTTTAATTATAATATATCATTATAGACACAGAAGAGTTACAAAGTGTCACTTCTGTGTGAAGGTATAGTGGGTAGTCAGGGAGGGGCACACAGGCTTTGGAAGTGATAGATGAATTTTGAATCTTGGAATCACTAAGTGATATTCTTGCGACTTTAGACAAGTTACTCAACAACCATGGGCATCCAGTTTTCCCATCTGTAAAATGGGAATGATCTTCTCCTATACACACATAGGTTGTGTGGACAGTTAAGAAAGGTGCCTAGTACAGGATGGAAATTACATTTCTTTTTTCTACCCTCTATATTATGCTTATAGAATTGGTTTTGCTTCCTTAAAATAGATTTAAGGAAGGAAATCCTCGACACCTCATTCTCTTATATTCTACATCCAATTCATCAGCAAATCCTTTTGGCTCTACCAGGGTTGACCTGGAACTCATGATTAATTTGCCTCTGCCTTTAACACAGTCTTCAAATTAATTATATGTCTTCTTAGTACTAATCGTGCCTAAATCCTATTTCTCCAGGATGTTTGGTTGGTTGGTTTTTGAAGAATAAAGTTACGGAATGAATCAGAAAAGGATTTTACTCAATTGTGATCTTTTGCTTCCTTTTAATTTGTTTGTTGTGGAAGAGAGAACTTACATTAGTTGACAGGATTTATTCTTCCTCAGAGAAATGTTTACCCTCTCTTGTCAGGATCCTAATAATTGCAAGTCGGTTTTTAGCTTCTGTTGTGCTTTTTCTTATGTCAGTTAAGATGACCATCTTGTAATTCTTACTCAGTGTCCTTTTTCCATTAAAAAAGCCACAGGGTTCTAAGGTAGTCCAGTTGACACTGTGATGGCGACTGATGCTTCAGTCACTCTACTTTAGTCGCCAGCAATGGCTGCATTGTCACTTTTAAGCTTAGCTTTCTTAGAAATTGAATCTGACTGACATAAGCCTACCGCTCCTCCTTCCCCAAGTCACCCGTCTTACACATTTTTTGGTTGCTTACTTCATTGCTTGGAGTAGACACATCCACATGCCGGCTGTATGTAGCTGTCTTGCCTCACAGTGCTTCACCACATCTGAGTGCAAGGATGCAGACGCTTGACAGTGTTTTCAAATGTGAGCCTTTCAGCAGAGCCGTCTGCAGAGTTCGAGTTGTTGGAGTACCCTCCCTCTTCCCTCTCCCCTCTCCCCTCTTCCTCTCCAGATCCCACTGAGTAAGATGGGAGAGGGGCTGCAGAATGACTTCAAAAAAGAGTAAGGAGGGGGTGCCTGGGTGACTTAGTCAATTAAGCATCCAACTGTTGATTTCAGCTCAGGTCATGATCTCAGGGTTTGTGAGTTTGAGTCCCACACTGGGCCCTGCGCTGACAGCACAGAGCCTGCTTGGGATGCTCTCTGTAGCTCTCACTCTCGCTGTCCCTCCCGCACGCATGATGTTTGCTCTCTTTCACTTAAACATAAAAAAAAAAAAAAAAAAAAAAAAAAAA